>NW_023339774.1:2552322-2553092 GCF_004916995.1 Morone saxatilis | reverse complement strand
TAAAAAAAAAAAAAGACTGGACAGTTTATGTTTCAGTGGTGTAGCATGGATGGTTAAATTAGTGGCCTATAACTGTAGTTATTTGTTCCAACACAGAGAAATAAATACACATAACGTGCATCTTGAAAATAAGTGCCACTTTGTGATCTAACCACGAGCACTAGTTTCTGTGCCTGAGCTTTCGGTTTCACTGGATAGGAATGCCACAGATTGTATCTCTGAGACATGTGATGGCCTAAAGCGGGGGCTGATTTGCAAGCACTTTGCAGAGCAGATTGGCTGTCAGTGTGACTGTCTGATGTCATTGTTGTGAGAGGGAGAAAAAAAGTGGATGGCAACGAGAGCTCCAGTTTCAGTCTGGAGCTGTGATTTACTCTCAGGACGGTCAACAACAGAGGTGATACTGCAGCTTTGTGGCACACCTCTGATCTCTGTTCAGATGTACTTTACATTCCTCACTGTTTCAGTCATGCATCAGTTTTTAGATAGATTTTCTTCCCTACAGGCAGCCTTTTAGTTTCTATAAAAGTGAACTTGCAGTGAATTGAAATGTAAGCAGGACAAACCATCATGTACACTAAAATCACTTTGCAATAGGCACTGCTTTTATGAAGCCTCACGTTTGTCTGGCACTGAATCAGAGGTGTTTAAAGTTGGTTGGGTGATTTAAGAGGTATTTCTAATGTATTACTACGTGGGTCTAGTTGTCGTAGTTATTTCTATAGGGTGTGCACAGAGTCTTAAAGTCTGAAATCCAATAATCTGAATTT
>NW_023339774.1:2552061-2552193 GCF_004916995.1 Morone saxatilis | reverse complement strand
TTACAGAGCCACGCTAGCTGTTTCTTTGTGCTAAGCTAACCGTGTCCTGACTGTAGTTTCATATTTATCATGCAGATATGAGAGTGGTGTAGAAGAATGTGAGTAAGCCCAACTATTCCTTTAACCTGAGTA
>NW_023339774.1:2550753-2552036 GCF_004916995.1 Morone saxatilis | reverse complement strand
CCAACTATTCCTTTAACCTGAGCTACAGTGTTACAGTAGTGATAGAAATAAAAGGACGAAGCTATTGAAAATAAGTTGTAATAAACTGAAAAGATCCTTTTTATTTTCTGAGATTTGGTGTTGTTATTCAGTTACCACTTGAAAATGCTCCAGTCCACCCCCTTTATGTGCACACTGGTGTATTATTGTCCCCCTCTCCTGTGGGGCTTTCAGTGCACTCAATTTGTTTGTTTTTTGTAACTGTTCCATTATCACTGCATGGTAGTGTGTTGCATTCAACTGCTGCTTGGACATCTGAGACTTCATTTCACTTCACTCTCTTCACTGGTTAAACAGCATATTTTAAAAGCAGGAAATTATTTTTTTAAATGTTTGTTTTTTTAGCTCATTGAGCTTCTCCCCAGCACTTGAACACATCAGGCAGTTTTAAGATGATTACATGATGTTGACTGTGATGGATTATCTGTCTGCGAGTTTGTCGTAGAAATGAACTGAAATCAATGGCTGTCTGGAAGGAAAGGAACAATGGAAGAACTGATGGAGGATTCGTGGATTAATGGTGTAAAACATGAAAACACTGGTATTGTCCTTTAAGTCTCACCAGCTGGATGAAGCTGGTGTGTTGTGGTTTGTAAATTATTCTGGTCTGAAGTTTACTGTAATTGGATGTTTCACAGTGGAGATGTACAGTATTTTTCAACCGCTGGTCAAAGTGTATACACTGAGTATTAAATATGTTTCACAGTTGGAGGTGTTTGTGTGTTTTTGTATGTGTGACCTCTTTAAACACTGTCTGTTTTCATGCATACTGATAACTGTCCATTCAGATCCATTCTCATCAGACTGCTTTACACTTTCACTTGATTGATATGGAGTCCCAAAAAAGACAAAAGGCCAATAAAAAATCAGATGTCAAAAATATAACTGAAAACTTTAATTAAAAATACTTTTAGTCAAATGATTAAATTAAGTTTTTATAAAAAGTGATGTAAAGCATTTTATTTTTAAACTTCTTAGTTTTCTTGTTTGTTTTTTTGTCTTTTCTACCCTCTGATTGGAGGTTATAGAGAAAGTATCAAGTTATGTTTATACATTTCACTGTTTTGCTCTCCACTTTAATTATTTAGCTAATAACTTATTGTTTACTGATCTTGTTACTTTGATTTCTGTCTTGTCACTTTTTTGGGCTCCATAGATTTACAACGTTTTTGTCTGTCAGTACGGAGGTACTCCTCACTTGGATTCTTTCTCATTTCATGAGCAGCCCTGATGACCAAAAGTAA
>NW_023339774.1:2549696-2550653 GCF_004916995.1 Morone saxatilis | reverse complement strand
TGACACACATGCGCATGAGTAGCGGCAGTTCATTAAGTCTGGGTGAGTAAACATGCGCCCACTGTAATACTGCTGCTCATCCTCTCTACCTGTTTCATAACATGCGGTCGATACTAATAATGCTCCTCATAAGTTATTATGAGAAGCACTGAAGTGCAGCAATGATCAGCTGTCAATTACCAGAATTTTCCCCACGTCGGATGATGCAGGATGACGTTCTTCAAAACTGCCCAATCAGTGAGTTACCGGTCAGTGTGTATAAGCCAGTCAGCAAACAGTTGTTCAGTCGAGTGGAGAGTAAACCATCAGGTTTCAGAATCCTCCACACAAATCCAACTGAATCCATCAGTGAGGCTTTAAACGGAGGAGTCAGACTGATGTTCGTGAAACCGATGCAGAGATTTGTGTTTGAGGAACGCAGCGATCGACGTTGACCTTTTGACCTTCGTCGTGCTGGTCAGCGGCCTCTGCCCCGAGGAAGCCGTAGAAAAGTGATGCCGGCGCCGGCGCCGTTGCTGCTGTTCTGGTTTCCAGCTGGAGTCTACTCCCTCGACTCCTCCCTCTCCTCTCCCAGCAGCCCGCAAAGGAGCCCCCAGCAGCTGGAAGACTTCAGACGGCGCGGCCTGGCTCAGGTACTGCCAGGGCTTTTTTCCCGCCGTGTCCCTCAGCTTCACATCGGCATTGAACTTGCTTACCAGCAACCGCATTATGCTCTTGTGGCCATGGATGGCGGCAATGTGGAGAGGCGTGTGGCCGCATGTTGACCTGGCGTTTATGTCGAAGGTCAAACCAGCCTTTTCAACTCCATACCTGAAAGAGAAGAAGATTTTAGTGGATCTGAATCATGGGGCAGATGAACAATTTGTTATTGTATTATACAAATTACTTAAGTAAAAAAAGTTAACGTTGCTAGAGGAAATGTGTGGAAGTCATCAAATTCATTCTGGGGACCATGAA
>NW_023339774.1:2545910-2549686 GCF_004916995.1 Morone saxatilis | reverse complement strand
ATCCACAACATTTCATGAAAATGTGACCAACAGTGAGCCACAGACCATCATCTTCCTCAGGCTGCTAGTGGGGCTGAAATAATCCTCTATTCTTTTTAAGGCTGACACAATTGCAGAAACATGTTGGTAATCCATGTTAGACAGGTCAGATATCACTAATTACAGCCCACTGAGCTCTGTCCTATTCAGGCTGATTCAGAATGCTACAAACCAGACCTTCCTGTTTTACAGAGTATAAACCGCTAACGGCTAGCTGCGTACCATAAAGTGTTGAGGACTCTGTGGTCACCGTGTTTGGCGATCCAGTGCAGCACCGTGAACCCGGAGATGAAGTCTCGTCTGTTGAGCAGGGACGAGTCCTCTCTGAACAGCGAGTAGATGTCGGGCCAGGCACCCGCCGCCCCCTTCACCAGCCAGGCGTGCTCCTTGGGCTCCAGAGGAACCAGAGACTGACGACGGAACAAACATCAACTTATTCACTCTCGTGGGAATCAATCATTTGTTATCATACTGTTTTGGTCCTTTTTTTTTTTTTTTAAAGAGTTTGTTTCAGGTTTGTTGGCAAGACATCTGAAAAAGTTAGGACCAGAATCAGTCTGTGCTAGTTGTCACCAGCGTTACTTTTGACCCTGTTCTCCCCTACCAGCAACACTACTATACAAGAGTGGACAGGAGGTTTGACGGGACATTAAAAAGAAACTGCACTACAGGTCTCACCTGCCTACTGGAGCCTTCATGATGAGCAGTGGAAGCGGAGGCGGCGGGGAGGCTCCTCCTCCCTTTCCCCTCCACCCCCTCGATCATGTCGGCGAGGCTGCGGCAGCGAGGCGGCGTGGAGCAGGACGACAGCGAAGAGGATGACAGGTTGTGGTGAAGGCTGAGCGAGGACGAGATCAGGTGGAGGCGGTTCAGACGGGCCGCCTCACTTCCTCCCCCCCTCGTCTCCCCCTGCAGGACCTGGTCGAGGTCGGCTCCCAGGCTGCGGCACATCCTGCTCCTCAACTGGCTGCTGAGGTGCCTGGCGACCGTCGGACGCAGTCGTGGCGGCGGTGTGGAGGTGGAGCCTTCACTCGACTCTGCGTCCTCGCAGTCGTCGCAGAGATCACCTGTGCGATGAAGGAAAGGGAACGCTTTAAACAAGCTCCTTCAACATGTCATTAAAAACAAACGTGTCTGCAGCTGTTCTGAGCGGCCACAGTGGAAGGCGAAGAACCAACTGTCACACTTAAAACCCTGCCTACTTTCACACACACACACATTCTAACTGCAACGCTGGACGTTTTAACGTCTTCTTGACGCAGTCTGATGATGTAACACTGAGAAGTAAGGAATTTTACATTAGAAAATAAAATAATTCATAATGCATCATTATCTTAAGATGCTTATTAATGAGTGAGCCATCTTGCTTTCTTCTCATCTCTGTTGAGAGCTGCACGTGCCAGTTGGGCAGGAGGTACGGATCAGGAAACACCAGACTAATGTAACAGGTATCAATCACAGAAGTACAATTAATCGAATTACAGAAATTGCAATATGGCCATGGTCAGTATCCTAATCCCAGAAGCTGCTGATTTTTAATAAAGATAAAGTATGTGAGAACGGCAGTAGAATGAGGGACTGTAGAGCTGCAGAGAGGCTCTGGCATCCAAATCTTCTTCTCTAGATGTGAGAAAATATGTTTGTTTATTACTGACGCCAACAAATCATCATGATTTGAACTGTTTTTTTCACTGAAAATGAAAATTGTGAGGCAAAAAGGATTATTCCCACTAATTGTAAAACACACAGCAATCGCAAAATATTTGTCAAAAATAATCTCAATATGATTTTTTTACTATATCATACGTAGTGGGTACAAAATAAAAAGCTTATTTACTCTTTGTACATATAATAGTTAGCTCACGTTCTAACATGTCTGCTGTATTTACAGACCTCTTACTATAAATCGTAAAGCTAACATTAGGATTAGCATATTAAAGGACAAGGACAAGTTAGCTTAATGCGCTAATCACTCCAAGAAATATATACTGAAGAGTCGACCAACCAACACAGCCACGCCCATCTCATGGCTGCCATATTTATGTCCATCTATCTGTCATTATTTTACATCACTGTAGCTAGCTATGGCAGATGTCCCCATTCTTAATCACACCTACGTTCTGATTGGTCAATTTTTTCTCAAGCCAGGAAGTTGTCAATGAACACATCATCAGACTTATTTCAATCGCTGATAAATCAGAGATGTGGGCAGAAATGTCTTTAAATATCTGGTTTTGAGTGGCCAACACACCAAAACCCATAGAGTTTGAGATAAAACAGAGAAAAAGCTCAGACTGGAGCAGCAGGCAGAAAGCACTCTGTTTGATCAATGATTCAATTATCAGTGTTATTGGAACTCTGCAGCCAACTCAGTCACACACCATGTAAGATTTTATAAAAACTGTCCTACAGACTCTAGCTCTGACCTGTGGAGTGGTGCCACGGCAACACACGAGCTGTGGGCTCCTGGTTGTCATGGAGATGGTCAGCTGAGTGATGGAATGGTGACAAAGGAGCTTTAGACTCCTGGTCGTCATGGAGATGGCCTGTAGAGTGATGCCAAGGCGCCGTGGTCTTACTGTCAGCATCATGTGTCACAGACTGGGGTTTGGTCCTCTGGGCGCGCTGCAGTACTTCCTGGATTTTGGCCTTGCCTCCAGTCGTACCTGCTGACAGTGAAGGGTTAAAGAATCCACACCTGGTTGTACTAATGGCAGTCTTCTGCCCCCTACAGCTCGAACTCAGCAGTGATTGGCCTTTAAGCGTTTCCATTCGCGGTTCTTCAGGTGGAAGAATGTTGTAGCTCCGCCCACACCATTTGATTGACATGTGAGGCAAAGGCCAGTGCAGACTCTAATTAAACTCAAATATCTCAAGAATCTTCTTTAAAAGGCCAAATTCTGTCTGACTGTGCTAAAGTACATTAAAGAAAACAATAACCAGTGAAGAAATATTAAGAGAAATACTGTGTGACATAAAGGAAGGTTTGTCTTTTCATGGGATTTGTAGGCAATAAAGAAAATAAAGAATATCAGACTTATTCTTTAACTGTACCTGTTCTGGCCTGTAGATACTCGCTGTTCCACCCCGGTCCTCCGGGGGAGCCGTCGCTGCTGGAGACGCCTGCGTCAGACGAGGGGGAGAAGATGCTGCTGTGGCTGGACGACAGCCACGTCCTTTGGTTTGGATCCGGCCCCTGTCTGGGCCCCTCTCTGGGCCCCTCTCTGGGCCCTGGTTGGACACCCGCAGGCTGCGAGTATCTGCGGCCCTTGTGGACATCGCCGTGAGGCTCCACGTATCGCTCCGCCTCTAGAGGCAGGCTGCGTCTGGTGGACTCCCCCAGAACAAATCCAGGTTCCAGCCCAGGCCCGGCCAACTGTCCTCTCTGCCCCACTCCTGACTCCAGGCCCCAGCCTGGGCCACCGGGGGGCAGCACTTCCCCTTTCACATCCTGGATGTAAATCTTCGGGTGGTTCCTTTCTGATGAAGAGGAGGAGGAGGAGACAGAGGGAGGAGCAGGCTGGTCTAGGATGCACGGCGAGGAGGCAAACATGGCCCTCCCCTTATCACCGAGAGGAGCGCTCAGGGGCCACACTCCTCCTGCTGAACCTCGCCTCATTGGAACCTCCTCCTCTTCCTCCTCATCTTCATCATAAGAGACGGCAGACTTGTAGCTCTGTCTGTGTCTTAAGCGGCGTGGGGTGACCTGAGGATGGAGACTGGCGTGATGAAGAGGA
>NW_023339774.1:2533193-2545810 GCF_004916995.1 Morone saxatilis | reverse complement strand
AGTTTCGTTGCAGTCGGATCATGTACGCAGAAGTTATGACAACTTTCTTTTTTTTATGGCGAAGGATCGAAATTGGACGCCACGGGACGCCACGTCCACGCTGTTCAACGGAATGTCATAAATAGCACAACTTTTAATCGTGAATGTCTTTAGACGGCTGTGTCGATCCGATAAATTCCCTGCATGCAATGCCACGGCGAAAATCGCCAGAAATGACTATAAAAAAAATGATTTCCATCATCATTCGAGCATGTTGCGGCCTCCAAATATGCAGTTACCCCTGGAGTTAATAACAATTCCTAGGAATACAGAGGGACCTCACAGTGTTTGACACTGGCTTGGTCCCTAATAACTTATACCACATGCAAAAAACTGCATGGTTTTTACCCCAAACTACATGGGATTAGCAAGTGTCTGCAATGGGGAGACTCATGGGTACCCATAGAACCCATTTTCATTCAGATATCTTTAGGTCAAAGGTCAAAGGACCCCTTTGAAAACATTGGAGTGTTATTCAACCCACATCCCAACATGCTAGCACAACATAGGCATCACAATTGCTTGTTTTATTTAATGTAAGGTGTCATAATAGAACTGTGTGTGTGTGCGTGCTACGTGCGTGTGTGTGTGTCTATGGGACAACTTGAAGAGGACACAAAGTCATTTACAAAATGCATTTATTTTGCAAAAACCAGGAGCTGTAATTTAATCGTTCTTCTTTCATAAACATTGAATTTTATTCAACGAGGAACCAAAAAAAAACGTCTGAGATATTCTGTTGTGCCTCTCTGCAAATAACAACGAACAAACAATAATCAACAATAAAATCTGGGTTATTGATGAGGACACAAGGCAGACTGGGTGCTGTAATGTTTGCAGAATATGACAGTGAGAATATTTAAAAGGTGCTCTAGAAACTAAGTCAAAGGAAACGTACTGTGGGTGTAAAATGAAGCAGCTCAGAGTGAGAACAGGTGAAAACATCCACTGATCAGAAAACCTAATGTGTATCTTAGATTGCACACAATGCTGAGGCTGTTAATTCAGCAATAACTATTGATTGTGTAGGACTGATGCCATTTGGTGTCCCCAGATGATTTGAACTGAAGGGAGACCCAATGGCACCGGCTACAAGGCAAAACTGTTCAATATTTTCAAAAACATAGAAATCTGATCCTTCACTGGCAGACGGAATAACTGATCTCACACAATGACATAATGTGATAATAAGAAGTGATATTTCATGATTGTGACTTAACAGAGTAGGAGTGATAAAACATTTTATTTTTAATTTATAACTATTTTATTATTCTAATGTTGGTTTTTCTTCACTGAATGCTTTTTCTTTTCATATGTGCCTCACCTCGTCCGAGCATTCTCATTCCAACATAAATAAATACTTCATGGTTGCGCCAACAAATAATTTCTGTTAACGTTATAGCCCCAACGAGGAACTTTCACTTTGCGTTGATTCTGGCGGCCCCTGTGGACAAAAGTGGTAGTGTTTCACTGCCTCGTTTCATTGATTTGAATGGGAATCGGACCAAAACGCACCCAGTGGCAGGCATTAATAATGACTTTATAGAAACAGCCAATGTTGTGGCTGATGGTTTTGTTTATTTCTGTAGGTCATACAGAGGAATCAGTATTAAACGGGGACTGTTTCTCAGTCAAAAACTCCTTTGTTAGACTAGAAATAATGAATTCATATAGAGGATGGTGAAAAAGCCAATCATATGCAGTTTTATCGACATTTATAAAGATGGACGACATGACAGCTCTCCAAAAGAAAGTCATAAAGCCTGTTGTCTCCATGTTAGCAGGTGGGCCAAACAAACAAAAATCTAAGTATATGTCAAATATATTTTTCATGTCATTTTAGGTAGTTCTTACACTGAAAGGGGGTTTCACTTCATGATTCTCTCTGCCTGCGATTGAGATAACCGGATGAATTGGCTGGACCTCGATATTGTGGCACCATTTGTATACGTCTATCTTTTATACGACGGTTTCAACGTTCATCCTTTAAACATTGATGTTTTATTGCATTGATTTCCACAGAGAGGACCAAATTAAATAAAATGATAATGTCAGTTTGTGGAAACGGGCAAACATGATCCAAAACCAAAGGTCTTAACCATAACAAACAACTAGCCATTTATCAGCAGTTTCAGTGATTGATTAATTATTTAAATTATTGATCAATCCTTTCATTATACATGAAATATCTTTTGGTGTGGTAAATTGTGGCATTTGTTACTGACATTTTGTGGACTTAATACCTAACAGATTATTTCTTAATTTAACAAAAATCCAAACTTTCCTTCTAAAGTTAAGATAATCGTTGCAGTTATGGCGCCAGTAAACCTTGAGACTTTGAAAGAACACACCAGAGTTTTGGACCAAATTAAACGAAGCTGACGTCTGCAAACATCCTGTGAAACTCTTTGGAATCTGAACTTTTTCCATTATCAAATGTTTCATCACATCGACTTTTAAAGAGGCAACAACGTTCGTTATTCAGTGTAAATTCTGCTGCAAACAGTAGTCAAACTGCTAAAAAAGTGCTACAAGCTCCGGACACACAGTAGTGACAGTAGTAGTGTTACAGTATCATGTGACAGTGATCACAACAGCTACCCTTCAGGTGTTTCTGATGAGCTCAGAGTTTGGATTCTTTTTGTAGCTGTAGAATAAAAACAGAGTCCCTCCGATTTTGGTGTTATTGTAAGTTGACTGTACATGTGCATCAAAGATGAGCAGGTGCTGCAAATATCTCTGAAGGGTTTGACAAGATGGCAAAATGATATTTTATTGTAAAGATGACAGTGTTGGGTCTTTGGGAGATAACACACCTGCTCACTTCGTCCCGTCACTAGAAATAGAGCTCCTGGAAGAACGTCTGAATGTTTGAGGTTCCTGAAGGCACCATTAGGTTTGTTAAAGGACAATTCCAGTGTGCTTGTTGACTCTTAAAACCAAATTTCTACCATCTTACTATTAATTCAGGCTGCTGTCTAACCGGTCAGCACCAGGATTACTGACTCGTGAGAATCCATCTTGCCAAGATTCAATCTACGGGTCTGTGGCCGGTCAATCAGCAGCGTCCTTTGAGGAAGTACTGGCCGCTACAGGCAGTGGGTGCTAGGAGTGATGCAGCGAGAAGACACTGTTCGTTACTATGACAGCTGCTAAAGGTTAGCATAGATGCTGCTAGCATCAGATATATGTGGAGCATTTCTTCATTGAAAGAAGAGCAAACAACGGCACTGAAGGCTTTTCTTCATGGAAAATACGTTTTCGCTATTCTCCCGACTGGCTTCAGTTTGCCCGTGATAGACAGTGACAGACAGATGGCCCATCCAATCACCTGTCAACTACCTGCAACGCTGGAATTGTCCTTTGAAGCGTTTGACGATGAACTTCCAACCCTTAAAATCACCTTTCAGAGGACAGTTGGAGATGTTGGCAGCAGTTTAGTCCACACAGGGTGGTGGCTGATGTGAAGGTGAACGGTAACGCACAGTCGGGTGTGAACGAGGCACATTAAAGGCGTTTCTTCTTCATGTGTGAAGTCTGCATAGTAGAGTGAGCGCCTGTTCCTTCCTTCATGTAAAGCTCCTTCATCGGGAGCACCACTCCAGCTCAGAGTGAGTTTTTAGGGAGTCTCTCCTTCATTTCCCAGCATTCACTGCCACTTGTAATAGCAGCCTTGTCTGTGACATCACAGTGACGTCACAGTGGTGGACCTGACTGAGTGGGCGGGGCCTGGAGCCACAGAGGGCGGTAGCAGCGGCGGGAAAGGAGAAGATAAAGGGGCGGGGCTCGATGATGAGAACGGACACGCTCTCGACCAACCGCGAGCCTCCAGCAGCTCCTGTGGTAGGCTTTCGGCCAGTCGGGTCAGCTGCTCCTCCACCTGCCGTATGAGGTCGTCGAGGTGCCGCTGGCGAATCACAAAGGAGGGTTTGGTGCTGACAAAGAGGCGGTAGTCCTGGAGCTGCGGTTCAGCAAGGTAGCTGGACAGGATGCTGTGGACCACTCGCTGCCGCCGGTCCAAGTTCTCCTTCAGCTCCCGAGCGTCTTCAGTTTGACTGAGGAGCAGAGAGCGCTTGTGATGGAGGGAGTCCTGAAGGGGAGGAGACCAAATATTTATCAGTTTACACAGACTCTCGTTGATTACTAATACTTTAAACTAAACTAAAGTCAACATCCGGATGGAGACTACAAATGAAAATGTATATTTGAAGTAACACCCGCAGTGTTGGTACTTCAGCTCCACCTTGTGGCAGTGCAGCACTGCAACCCAGGAGACACATGATAGGAACTATTCTACACTTGATCACTACAACTGATAAAATACTGACTGATGAATATTTTGAACATTTTAAAATATCTTACCAAAACTTAATTAACTGTCAATCTAAATTCAACACCTACACAAATATTCAATCATTTGTATTATGCAATTAGTTATACATGATTGAGAGCTTTATGAATAATGCATTTCATTAACGTGTGATTATCAGATTATCTGACATCAGTGATGACAAAGCAGCAGTGTGTGAAAGTTAATCTTTGATCTGTGAGTTCATGAAAAAGCCTCAACATAGTGATTCTTTTATTATGTTTATGAATGAAGAGACACACATTAACCGTCTCATTATCTTCTCAGCAGTTTGAGATCACTCCCTATGTATGTGGCCCTCCATGGTATGTGAGTATCTAGAACCTCTTAAATTAGGCCCAGAATGCTTTCAGACCTCACTAAGACCTCTGTATGTGTATGTGCTACTTTATATATTACGGACATGACACACGACTTGGACAAAACCAAAATTTTAATCATAGGTTTGAAAACTCAGAGAAACTGGTCGCAAAAATAAATTCCCTTGGACCTCCCCCACGCAACATACCCTGGTACTACTGTTATACTGTAAAATATACATTTTATTGTAATCATTATCATTTTTAAATCCACAAATTTAATTTTTCATTATGTCCTATTCTTATCTTGTCAGTCAACTGAAACACTTTGAACTACACTGCATTGGTATGAAAGGTGCTGTACAAATAAAGTTGGATTGACAGTGAGTCCTGTCTCACCCTCTCCTCCGCTATCTCCTCCTGCGTCAGCTCCTCTCTCTCCAGAGCGAGCAGAGATCTGTCGATCCTCGACATCCGGCTGCACAGAGACAGCAGCAGGTTCACGATCTTCTCCAGATCTCCTGCAAACACAACCAATCGAGTTTTTCTCAATTTTTGAGTTTCTTCTCACCAAGGCCTGATGGGAGCTGTAGTCTCTGAATATCTCTACAATAATAGTTATGTTTGTTTTACAGTGACAGTCACGTGTCATACCGATGAACACGCTGTACTTGTCCCTCTCGTTGGTTTTGAGGCGTTCCTGCACCAGCGCTTCGATGCTCGCCCCCAGCGCCTGGTGATGTCTCTGCTCCTCGCACAGTGCTTCCTTCTCCTGCCGCAGTGCCGCCATGCTGCGCCTCAGCGCCTCACACAGCTCCAGCTGGAAACAGGGCGAGACACACAAGAACACTCAGTGTTTCAGGGCGGTGGCAGAACATGACTTATCCAAATAGCTGTCTAAAACACTACAAACCCTTCTGTACAATGCTGTTGTTTTCATATTGATGGTTTGGTTGGAGTAAACTTTATTAAGAAATCATTTTTTTTACCTTCTTGGTGTTTAGGTCTTTCTCATCCTCATCTAGATCGGTCTCCTTCCCTCGATCCGTCGCCGTGCTCTGAGCAGGATCACAGACAGCATCTTGGATCCTAGGGAGGAAACAACACTATTTAAAAACTGAAATTTGCTAAATGTGCCATTTCCTCTGTCATTCTTGGGTTATATTCATTAAAATGTTACATTGCTGCTGTTGATGGAAAGAAACAGGATGTAAAGATATAGCAAGCAACAGAAGTGACAAACTGGAAATAGGAAAAGGAATACCTGAAATAATAAAAACAAAGCTTCCATCGTAAGAGGTTCACAATAAAAGTTCACTTTGATGCTGTATTTTACTGATCAAGTCCTTTCTGTTGTACCAACGCTGGCCACTAGGCCGCAGTATTGTTCAGCTGTTTAGGCTGAAGTTATCTGTCAACCTTCCAGACGAGTAGACATGGATCCTTAATGAATGGTTAACGTTGATAGCAGTGAGTCTTACAGATCAGTCATTTTGCTTTTAATGAATCTACAGTTCTTCTATGATCCAGCAGTCGCCGTGGTTGGACTCTGTCTCCACACTCTGCTGAGTGTTGAGAAACATTGATCAGGTTTGTCTGGTCCGTCCTGTCCTGGCTGGCAATGCCCACACTTTCTGACTTGCTAGCCTGGTTCCAGGCCTCCGGCAGTTCAAACAGACCATCGATGACAGTTTCCCAGGCTGGACCAGTTAGAGCTTTGCAGGTGGGATTAAGAATGGGGAAGTCGTCTTCCTTTTTTTTATATGTATTATGTATTTTTTTTTTTTTTATGGCTTTTAATGGATAGAGACAGCTGCAGAGAGACAGTAAATGGCGGGAGACAGAGGTGGGGATGACACGCACATCAAGTTCACCAAGAAACCCAAACACATTAAAGATGTCAGTGAGTAAAGGCCGCAGCATGCAGAGACGGCAGAGGTTTGTCATGTTTCTCCTCTGTGTCAGCAGATAGGAGAGGGAGGCTGTCAGCAAACACAACAAGAATGACAAATGCTGGTTTACAGGAAGTCCCCCCCAATGTCTCGTCTCGTCCTTCAGTTACATAAGTTCATTTCTGCAGTTTTGGTCTCATGGCTAAATAAACACACTCAACATGAAGGTATCCTTGTGTGTTACATAAAGCACTTTAAAGGAAATGCAGTTTTAAACTACATCCGTCTGTGATGAATGCATTTCAGTGTTAACGGTTAAACCTTGAGCACAAAGTGAATTTTATCGAAAAGGCTGATTACACTTCCTACTTAATGTTTATTTTGCAGGGGAAAAAATTTATAATGTGTAATGTAATAAATTCACACAAAAAAAAGGAAGAAAGTTTTGTTGACACTAAAACTCAGTGTCTTGGTCAGGGTTTCCTCTCTTTTTGAGAAATAATTTTCCAGAGCCTTTCCAGAACCTTTCCAGGACATTTTCACTATCTTTTCTTGACAATACAGGACAGCACCTGCGGTCATAACATTTACCAATAGGCCTTGGCCACGTTAGCTTGCTTCTAAGGGGTTCATGGCTGTTCTCACCACAGCGGTGGTCTCAGTAGAGCAGTCTTTGATGAATTGACTACAGTTGACTGCTGTGTATTATAAGTAGAATTTACTTTATTTTATAGAAAATTAATCCTCTAGAAGTGAAAGCGTTTGTTGCATGTACAATTCAAAGACTGTACAAAGATCGCTGTGAATGTATTTATCAACCACAACAACAAGTTTGATTATTAATAGGCTGTACACATGTAGATATGACCGTCCACACCATTTCCACTGGGCTTCCCTGAGAATTCCGTTCACGGCTACGGAAAAAGACTTGAGGTCGAAAATATCACTGAAAGGCCGCTTAATGTCTGGTAATACCTAGGACAACATGGATTATTTCCAGGATATTTGGTCATTTTAATCTATGTCCAAGTTGTCTCTAAATTTCCAGCTGTTCCAGGACGTGTGGGGAGCTTGTTGGAGTATTCAAAATATGACTAAAAATGTGAATGTTCACAGGCAAAACATGTGATGTCAGAATTACCTGTCATCCAATCGGTTACTGCCCCTGCGCTGCCATGGTGATTTACCACCCAATCTGCTGTTTGGAAAGATCTCCTCCATGAGCTCTACTGTGGATTTACCCCTCCATGTGTCCAACAGGGGCGCCAGGGAGCTGTCCTGCAACACCTGTATACAAAGAAAAAGGGAGAATCAAACTATGTACACGCTGACTTATTGTCAACTAAAGCTGTATTTCCACTCCATGGTACAACTCGACTCTACACTTTTGGTCCCAGTACTTGGTTTTCCACTGTAGATAGTACTTTGGATAGTACACCCTCAGAGTAGGTGGAGCAGTTGTTAGGCAACACACAGGAGTTCTACTTCAGCTTTACACTGTCCATTTACCTTAGCTTATTTAGCTTGAACGATTATAAAGATGACTGCTGTCTTTAAAAGTTCTAATAAAAACACTCTACATTTTTGAGTGAATAAAAACATTGTGATCACTATTGATGGTAGCCTGGTTTGTGCAGGAAGTCCCAATCAGTGGTCTGCAGAGTTTTCAAGTCACCTTTAAGTATCAGCTCAGCTTGTGTGGAACCTTGAGCTAGGTGGTACCAAGTGCCAGGCACTGTCCATAATGGAAAACCCAAAAAAGAGGGAGCAGAGTGGAGTCAAGCCGTACCATGCAGTGGAAAAGCAACTTATGGTAGAGTACATTTAAGTTAGAACTGGGTACCAGGAGAAAGACAGTCAGAACTCAGTACTACAACAAAGGACGATGGCAAACACAGAGTAAGGACTAGTCAGAACTCAGTAGAATGACAACCTTAAAGTCAGAACCAGGAATGACCATTATGGCTGAACTATAGTCTGGACTACACAATATGACAAAGATAAGAGATGGAACTAGGTACAATAATGAAGGCACACACAGAATTACAAAGAGATACTGATCGTAGTAGAGTCAGAACTTATTAAAGGGACCTGCCGACTCCAGGTACCCACCAGCTGCCTGGCCAGCGCCTCCACTCGCAGCTCCTCAGATGTCTTTTCCCTCTTGGGCAGGGGCTGGTACTCAAGACCTAGACTGTCCTCGGTTGTGGTGGATGCAGAGATGGTGGTGATGGTAGAGGGCTGTGGCTTTGTGAAAGGAATGCTGGACACAGGCGGAGAAAAGACGGAGGACGGGGACATTGTAGGGGAGTTGATGGATGACATCCTGGAGGGAATGATGGAGTTGTTAAAAGTCCACAATGATAATACCTCAATTACATACTGAAACATATTGTATAACAAACCTTCCCACAGTCTGGTGTCCAGCTTCCGGCTCTAAATACAGGGGAGGAGGAGGGGGAGGGAAGTCCTCCATGATGCTTGTCTCTTTGATTGGCGGAGGAGGCGATGGAGGGGGAGGATCTTGGAGGAAGACCTCATCGAAGTCCTCCTGCGATACGCCTGTTTCTAGTGGTTGCTGCTGGTCGATGGAGCTGAAGAGGCTGGACTCAGAGATCCGCAGTGAGGACAGGTGCTGGTGGATGGACGGATGGGAGGATGAGGTAGGAGATGACACGGTGCTCCCGCTGTCTTTCCTGTTTGGTGGGGCTGCAGGCTGGAAATGGGGTAGGGGTGTTGGCGTCACTGGTGAAACTCTTTGGGCGTTTTCTGCCGAGTGTTCTCCTTTCATCTCTAAACTGAAGGCTCTCCCTCTATACATGTCCTTTGCAGTGTCTTCTAATATGCTGCCGTCACTTATGCTGTGTCTCGTCTGTCTGTCTGTCACCAGGGTTTCACTGCAGCCGGTGGCGTTGACGTCGTCACCTGTGCCGGTTTGCGGGATCCCTGGGAAGGTGATGGCGTCCAAGTTAGCTTGGCTCAGCGTCTCGCTAGCATGCCACTCAGTGGTGCCTCCGTCCTGAGGGCCAGATGGGGAGAAGGGGCAGGGCAGGCCAACAGAGGCCGCCAAGGTGGAGGTGCTGTTGGCTCGCTGCCGCTCGCTGTTCCTCTGCCGCTCCCTACGAGCGACGGGGGTGTGGGAGGAGCCCGGGTCTAGGATCAGAACAGAAGGAAGAGTCAGAGGGAATTCAAAGGGGACATTTGTGCACTGAAGTTTTATTACTTCCATCAGTGTTTGCCATCAGAGCCTGCAAGCTGTGGAACAGCCTTCAAGAGGAGATCAGGATGGATAATCACTTCATTTAAGTCTCTTCTTAAAATACACTTTCTTGCCTTCCTGTGATCTTTTTTTAAAACCTTTTATTCATGATTCTTACTTATTGCTATGTTTTACAGTGTTGATTGCTTATTGTATATACCGTATGGTTTTGTTGTGTTTTTACCCTGTAAAGCAAAGGTGTAAAGAGGTGATAGATAAAGACTACATCCAGTGTGTAAGTGTCTAAATGGCATCAGACTGCAACACCCTCACTTCACCCTCCCGTTCCAAAAGCGAAGGAGAAACTATGGTGGCTGCAAAATGCACAGAAAATGCAAACACTATCTATCTATCAAACAATCTAGGGTTAGTGCTGTAGAAACATAGCGGTTCAACATGGCGGACTCCATGGAAGGCAACCTGGGGGCGTCGGGGCTCATTCTAAGGACTCTATACACTAATGAAAACATACTTATGAATATTATATTCCATTTATGCCAATAGATGTTCCATTTTAAATGTTACACACTGGACCTTTCAGCAGTCTGCACATGCTTTCTTTCTGGCTGACGGGGGGGCACAGGTTAGATAACTGTTTGGTCTCATGAACATCCTCTTTGTTTTAGTTCACTCACCTTGTGAAGGTCCTGCAGACTGGACGGTGTTCAGACTTTTCTGGGAGTGTTGAGGAGAAACGAGACCCCCTGATGCCTGGATGCCTGCAGGTCTTAGAGACAGACAGACAGATAAAGACAGAATTAAAGAGAGGGAAATAATTATATCATTCAGTTATGAGTATACCCACTCATTTTTCTCCATACCCACTTCTAACTCTATTCTGCATCGTCCAGTAGTGTTTTGCAAGCTTTTTTTTCCTAGGATGAGTAGGGAATAGACTGAAAATGGATCGTTTTATGTAGCGGTCTCACCCGTCTGTGGGCCAGTATTGACTGTAAAACCTGCACCTCTTGACAATGTGACGTGACAATGTGCAAATACTACTGGTCCATTTTTGATTAGAATGTTTATCCTATGCTGGATGGGCCTCTTTAAATAAAAATATATGGGGCATAACTCAAGAGCATACCCACTTATTTAGGCACCACTACAACATTGGCTGTTAGTGCAAGAGATGTTCCTTTAACTATGGTAATATGGTCACTTTTCAGATTGACAGACTGTCCAACTCTTTCATATTGTGGCTGTAATGAACACTGCTGCCTCTAGGGGACACTAACGCTGGACTTTAGCCTGCCTGGAAGGAAAGAAAACTATCTAAAAACTGATGGATGGAATGACAACAGAAACATAAAGTACAAGTTATATGTAGTAAACAGTATGTTTCAGTATGTTCTGCATTAGAACTGTCATTAACCTTTTCCTCAAAGTAACTCTTAACATGTTTAATCTTATCAGCTGATGTTTAAAGGTCAGTGCTCAGTAACCAGCAGTGTTTCATGTTCCTGTAGACACCAAAAAGATCTGTGTAATCATACGCACACATGCACACGCACACGCGCACACGCACGCACACACACACACACACACACACACAGAATTCCTGGAGTGACCTCTGACCTTCACATTATGAGAGCATATTTAAGAGTTTTAAGCTAATAAATCCCAGAGGACTGGAGTTGGTATTTTGTTTATTTTTCTGTCTCTCTGCCAGGGAGTTTTTATCTGAATCCTTAATTCCTCAGTCCCTTCCTCCTTAAACTCCTCTTCTCCACCCCTCCTCCCGTTAACCTCTTCTGGACACTTTCGCTCCTCTTACAGTAACTTCTCCTTTCTTACCTGCCATCTGCACCCTTGACCCTATAGTCTCCTCTCCTCTCCATCAGCTCGCACCCTATCTCTAACTGCCGAGTCTCCTCATTTCACTCCTCCCTCCTTCCTGCCCAGAAGCTTCCAGAGAGTCTGTTGTAAAGCTGCCTGGAATTTAATTTCAGACTATTTGAAGAAGAAAAATAAAGAAGTCTAAACTGAAGCTATTTCATGAAAGCTGTGAAACCGTCTTTTCCTCTCCTTTCACCTCTCTCTCCTTCCTCCTCTCTCTCTTATGTTCACCTCCTCACATTTTGTTTCCTTTTCCTCAGTTGTTTCACCTCTCCCCATATTCCTTCCTGTTCCCTTTCACCTTCTCCCTTATTCCACCCTCTTTACATCTCACCTAACTCTCCTCGCCTCTATCTCACCACAATCATTCATCTTTCACCTCCTCCTTTCTCCTCCGTCCTTCCTTGTTCCCTGCCTTCTTCTCCTTCCCCCTTGTCCTTCACCTTTTAACCTCTCCTCCCTTCTCCTCTCCCAATAAATATTTTTTTCACCTCTTTCCACTTTACAACTCCTTCCTTTCACCTGCCCTCTTCATCCCTTCTTCTTAAAACTCCCCTCTTCTTTCACCTCTCCGTTCTTCTTTCCACCCCTCAACTCCTTCTTCTGTTATCTTTTCTTGCATCATTGTCTTCATTTCCTCCCCCTTTTTCCTGTGTTGTTTCACCTTCTACATTCAGTCGCTTCTTGTTCTCCCACCTCCCATCTCCTTTCCCCTCACCTCCTCCCTCATTCCGCCTCATTTTATCATCACACATCTCCTCTCCTTGTTTCATGTCATCTCCTCTGCCTAAACTCTCTCTTCTTTTCCTTCTCCTCCACCTTTTTATCTCTCATTTCTACTCCTCTGTCTGTCCTCCTCCTTCTTTCCCTCAACTTCCTTGTCCTCATTTCTTACTTCCTGTTCTCCCTCTCTCTCTCTC
>NW_023339774.1:2523345-2533093 GCF_004916995.1 Morone saxatilis | reverse complement strand
TAATATATCGGCGCAGAAATGATCTGAATTCCCATGATCCCTCAGTTCTCCAGCAGGAAACAAACAGCAGTCTGACATCAAAAATGAAACACGAACGAATCATCAGACGGAGGAGGTTATTAGCTTTGCCATCAGCCATCAGCTGTTTGGTCACATGGTCTGAATGCAGATGTGATATACCTGTCCTCGGCCAGAGAGTGGCGTCCCGACTGAGAGATGAAGACACCGTACATCTTGATGTCACCTGGAGGGAAGTCCTAAAACACACACAGACAAAGTTTAGACACTGAATCTGTTTTAGGAAGTGAATTATTTCTTGTTCCTCTCCTTATAGAGTCATATGCTATTCATATCTCAGATTATTATTTATTCTGTGAATCTCCCACCTGGGGATCAGTTTGATCTTATTATATTGTGACACAATCCGCGGGTCCAACAGTCTGACCTGAATCTGTCCCAGCATGTTGATAATTTACAGTATGTCTTTTAAAAATATACATTTTGTCTACTACAACACAATAATATGACTTGGTGAACAGGAATTTGACTTTTTATCATCTAAATTTGAATGCATCAATAATGTGATAGTTACCGTAAATGAGCCACAAATCAACAAAATCATCTGTAATGTCTCCATCTTTTTCTCCTACTTAGCTCCCCTTTAAAAAAGGTATTTGATAATATAGGTAACACGTTATGCTTTATAAAATATGTTTGTGCTACAAATTGACAAAATAACAAGTTGTGTTTTCAAGGGGAGTTAAGATTAACTATTTCTTGGCTGGGTGCAGTGACTTTCTGGACTCTATATTTGTTGTATATCTGTTTCTGTCTCTGACCAATTTCAAAAAATGAATCCGCAATCACATGTCTGACCGCAGACCTTATCACACAAACACACACAGCACAGGCCTAAGGTCTGCTGCTTCCCCACTGAACTGAGTCAGAACTCTCCAACACAGACTTTAAAATGTCTGTGTGAGAGCCTCTGATTAACCCATTAATGTTCACAGTGGAATTTTATAAGCTGATCTAAGCACAAATCCATTGCTTTTTTCATTCATCCATTGATCATCCTTTTTTAGTTGTCAGCAGGTGTGCTTTTTTGATTTCCAAGAAAACAACTCTAGATTTACATAAAAAAAAAACTCACACTCCCCCATCAATGAAGTGTATGAAAAGAAAACAAAGTTGTATTTTTATGCATAAAATTGTTCTCGCTGGTGCCTTCAAAGACATTTCAAATCCTTTGTCATCTGCTCAAATAACTAAAATCCAGCACTGTAAAAGCATGAGTGTCACCACCCTGCAGTGAGAACTATTGTTCAAAGAGAGAGCACAGTGTCTGTTTGTCTGACTGAACTGTAATGATGCTTATATAACGCGGGCCGCTCTGATCACTGAGGGAGATAGAAGAGTAATTCATCCTTTACTGCATTCCTTTACCAACTGCAGATGTGTGTATATATGTATACGTGTGAGTGTTATCTTTGCCATCGCCCACATCGGACAGCGCCCAGCCGCCGTCCCCGGCTCTCCGGCACCTCACAGGAAACTTTGAGGATTCTGGGTATTTCCTGTGTGACTCAGAGCCAAATGTCCATTAATGGTTGAATGTCTTTAAATAAATAGTAACGTCAAAAGGGATGTGAACATGAGATTTGGTGGCAATCTATCCAAGTTGTTGACATATTACATTTTGGACCAAAGTGGACGGCAAAAAAAGTAAAACATAAAATGTATAAGATAAGTGGTTACATAATAGCATAAGATAGGGTGCACCCTGGAAACGTAAACGTAAAAAGTTTTAGGAAGCACACACCTGTAAATTCACAATAAATAACATCCTATTGAGCTCCAGTGTTGAAGACTGTATGTGTGAACAGAGGTTAGGAGCCCAGGTTAAATAGGATCACACCTTGATTTCAACAAAATTCTTGTTTAGTTGCTGACAACTTTGAAGATTTATAAGGCACCAAGACACGGTGCAGTGATTTATAATAATACTAAAATGTGAGCTCTTGGTGGAATGCTGCATTACCTGGTTCAGTTTCTCTCCCGTGGGAGAGGAGCGGGAGCGGGAGTGTTGAGGTGTCATTTGTCTCTCCTCAGATCTCTCCAGGAGATCCTCAGCAGAAGCCGACTTCCCGGAACCCCGAGCTGACCCGGCCCTCTGCAGAGCGCCGTTGAGCTGCTTGGACAGTCCCAGGTTGAGCTCAGGCTCTGTGGCCAGCTGCTGGTGGCCCCGACCCGGGTCTCTGCTGAAAGACTGACTCTGTCTGCTGAGCCCAGCTTCAGGGGGGAGATATGGGAGGGTCTGGGCCTGGAGCTCAGAATGGAAGCCGGAAGGAGCACTGGGAGTAGAATCCAGGAAGAGGAATTAAGAAAGTGTAATAATAATGTAATAATACATTAATTATTAAATATGTTAAAATGCAATCCATCCAGAAGTTGTGCATACATTTCACTCAAAGTGTAAACTGAGCTGTCATTCATTAGGACCATAAGTATCTAATGTGTAAAAGAAGAAAAAAAATCCATGTTGTTGACATATTGAACTGAGAGACAGACACTGACGGCTCTAAAGCTACACTGCTAGCATGGCTAAAAACCAGCGTTAGTGTGTCCAGTCTTGGTCACCTCAGCTGTGAAAGCACCGGGGGCCTCGGAGTGGTAACCCTGCCTGGGTAAAAGAAGTTGGACTGGAGGCTCCGCAGGTCGGCTCCAGGAGGGAGGGTGGAGCAGAGACGATCTGTTCCAGAGTCCTGGAGGGAGAGCAGGCTGGAGGTGGAGGAGAGGCTGAGGGTGTCTGAGTGACAGTAGGAGACTGGAGAGAAGGAGGGACAGAGAAGACCAAGGACATGTTTAATCAGTCTGTTTCACTCTCGGTCTATCAATTCAATATTTGCTTTGCCTATCATTGATCCGTCATTTATCAAACCCTTCCTCCCTCCACCCACCTGTATGGTTGCTGTTTTCAGGCTGTAGATAGGCACTGCGAGGCCTAGATCCGCTTCTCTGTCCTCCCTCGTCTTTTTTCCCTCCTCTCTTCCTCTCCACATACTCGGCCAGAGCATCATGCTGAAGCTGCCGTAAGTCGGGCCTTGACGTGGCGTTTTGCAGAGCCCCGTCCCCGACACGGCTTGCCGCAAGCTCAAACATCTTCCGCCGGTCTGCCACGCTGGTCTCTGACAGACAGGGAGATCAAGGTCAAAGCCCACGGTTAGCCATATATACATGTTATTAATGTGCCATAAAAGATACCCAACACTGACGTTCCTGGCAGGCCGATGCTCAGCAACCAGAACTGTTAACATTCCTTGATGTTTATGTGATGCAAAAGCTTCTATCACATTTTTTTAAAATGCCTTCGTTTTCCTTAGATCATGCTTTGATATTCTTTCAGTACCGTTGCAAGACCTTAACTTCATATTTTTTGGATAACTTATAAACTACTTATTCTTATTATATATCATACTAGACTTTGTTTGACAAAATAAGCCAAGCTTCTCAAGCTTTTCAGAAATAAAGGTATTATTTAAAAGGACCAGTGTGTAGGTTTCAGTGACATCTCGTAGTAAAGTTGCAGATTGCAACCAAATGAATGCTGCTCGCCTTACAAGAGTGTAGGAGAAACAATAGTGGCTGTGAAACAATCTAGAGCCAGTGATTAGTTCCAGCCCTTCTGGACTACTAAAGAAACATGGCGGTTCAATATGGAGGCCTCCGTAGAAGAGGACAAGCTCTCTCTGCAGATAAAAACGGTTCATTCTAAGTTAACAATAACACAACAGTTCTTATTTTCAGGAGATTATACACCAATGAAAACATATCTATGATATATATATCTATTATATTCCATTTTTGCCCATAGATCCTCCTAAATGTTACACACTGGGCCTTTAAAACAGAAATGTTCTGACGAAAGAATGAGTGTAAATCTCACCTAGAATTTGATGCTAGCTAACAGTCATCAATACTTCGTGCTACAGAGGCATTTGGTTAGTACGCATAAAGTATTCAGGTTTTATGTCCAGTCTGACTCCACAAAATGAAGCTTTAGTGAACATTGAGCTGAAACTATAGCTAGCCTGCTGGTGATATCAGCTCTTGCAGGCCAAGCAGAGCACAATCAGCTTTTCAAAGTAATTTCTTGCTTTTAAACCAAATGCTTGAAGGTCATCCAAAATTAGCTTTTTAAACGTTTGTTCCTTTCATTTTAAAGGTAGTTTCTGCTTCACATAACAGGAAGCTTTTTCAGCTATGAAAGTATGAGTTTCCCAAACTAAACAAATGTTTAGCAGTTTTTTTTAGATTTATTCATATAAATTTAATTCAAATGGTTTCATGTCAATAATAGTGTAAAATGTGCTATATGCCTGTGGAAGCTTACACATTTATTGCATTATTAAAAGGTTTTTAGTGCATTTTGTGTAAGTCTGCAGTCTTTATATATTGTTTGCGTGACCCAAGTAACTTTGATCAGTGCACCATTGTGACATTCGCAATATTCACTTGATTATTTGATGATCTTGGGGCAGGTACTGAGACAGTGTAATTTATACCGGGGGAGAGGGGTGTAGGGCCGCAGCTGCTTTTTGTATGTACGTTTTGTATTTACCTCCTCCACGCCTGAAGAGGGCAGCAGTCTCGGCATCCGAAACCCCGACCTCGTTCATGTTCTCTGGCTCTGAGTATGACCGTTTCTTCTGGTCTGCCGCCAGACGCTTGCGGCCGCAGATCCGTGTGTAAGCAGGAGGTCCAACAGGAGGGACACTGGGGAGGGCAGGGGGGCTCGGGCCTCGAATCTCCGGGCTGATCACATGCCGCTCTTTCGGGGTGTGAGGGGAAGTGACCGGTGGTGGCGACTGTGGCGTGACGAGAATGCCCTGTGGTTTGGGCATGGTTTTTGGGCCTTTTTTCTCCAGGGAGTGCTGCTTGGTAGGGCCAGATGGAGGCTGGTGGCTGTTGGACAAAGACACGGGAGGAGGAGCTGCAGGAGGAGGAGGGCTGATTGAGGAGCTGAGGTCTCTCCGTCTGAATGAAGTGGACCGTAGGACCTTAGTCTGGGCATCTTTCAAAGAGTCCCTGTAAGATCTGATTAGAGTAAAGTTTCCAGCATTAGGATTGCTCACAGAGACTCGGGACACTGACGTGTTAGAAGACTCTGGGGAAAGGCTTAGAGGAGTCTGAATTGAATCTTACCTATTGGAAGACTCTGGCCTGTTGGAGGACTCTGACCTGTTGTAGGACGTGTCCTGCATGGAGCCTAGCATCTCTTGAATGTCCTGTCTCCAGGGGAAGTCTTTGCTGCTGTCACCCTCCCTGGATTCTTCTAGCTGAAAGGTGCTCCGGCTCCTCTGGAGGGCTGAACTGGGATCTGCTGGGGTCCTGAACACCACAGAGAAAAATTAACTGGCTTTTGACAGGGAGTAAAGTCGAGTAAACGTGACTCAATTTGACTATAGCCAATCTGAAAGGACTGCCATGGACACAGCCTCTACCTGTATTT
This sequence comes from Morone saxatilis, assembly GCF_004916995.1. Taxonomy (NCBI): domain Eukaryota; kingdom Metazoa; phylum Chordata; class Actinopteri; family Moronidae; genus Morone; species Morone saxatilis. Next base: position 2,527,581 of record NW_023339774.1, on the reverse strand, counting down.
CATGTGTTCGCTGCTGCCTCCTCTGTAGCTCAGAGTCCTGTGGGCTTTGGTCCCGTTAGTGCTTCTCTCCAGCATGTTTCTGAGGTCATCTGCTCCACAGGCAGCACCACGGCCTTTGTCAGTCATCTGATTCAAGATCAGAAAACAAAGCAGTGAAGTATTATCAGAGCCGACAAGGAGCAAGATTTTCTAAAGGGTTAGGGTTAGTCAAAAGATAGTCAAAACATCCATAAAAATGGGACTGACCCTCATTGCGTGCCTTAAAAAAAACTTTCTGTTTAATGATCACAGCGAAACATGGTGGAGTTTTGAGTTACCCTCAGATGGATGGCTTTATTGTGTGCGTTGGTGGTGCTGTGACTGCGCTGCTTTCCGCCGCGTTCCCGACGCTCGAAACGACTGACCTTCTCCAGGACAGAGAGGCTGCGGGCAGGTCCCTGGCTGCCATCACCGAAGCTACTGTTGCCATGGTTACTGGCACTGTCTGGGCTGGCGCATCGCTGGACCTCAGCGAGGGCAATCTCCAGGCGTGTCAGTGGATGTTCTCTGTCCTTGTCCTGCTCTCTCTGGTCCCAGTGCTGGTGCTGCAGAGCTGCTGAGTCACTGAGGTGACGGGAGGAAGGCTGAGGGGCTGAGGTGGGTGAAGCCTGAGGCTGAGGGTGACCAGGTAAGTGGGCAGTTGGCACTTGTCCCTGGGCGAGCCTGGAGGACGCCACTGGCTCAGAATGAATGCTGGTCTGGTCCACTGATCTGAAGGGAGGGAGGAGGAGAAAATGGAGGACACTAAGTAAGAGAAAAGGAAGGCCATCAACTGCCATCAACTGACTCAAGATAAACAAACCAACTATTCACTGTCAGAGAGCTACTTTTATAAAGCCCTCTGACTGGTTGAAGGACTGATCAGTTGGAGGATTCTGACCTGCTAAAGGACTTAAGGCCTGTTGAACAACTGACTTATGAAGGACTCTGACTTGCTGAAGGATCTGCCAGGTCAGATCGTGTCGAGTTTGTATTAACCAGTATCACAATGTCTCAGTGGTCATTAAAGGCTGACAACAGCCCAAGCTCCATAAGGACAAGAGGAAAAACTCTTCCCCTTTTTATTCAAAGTATTTGTGTAATGACGTCATTCCCTCCTTTTTTTCCTGTACTTCTTTGGGTATATTTTTTCAAGAAGAAAAGGGACAAGTTGACACATACCCTGTACTGCACTGACAATTAAAAAAGTCCACTGAGAACAGCCAGTGGGCATACTAACTTCCACACCAAGTGCTCAAGCTGTAAAGACTGACAACCACATCTTGAGGTGGACAGCCAGTCCACGCCTTTTTACTTGAAAAATTTAACTTTTGGGGCGCCCGGTTAGCTCAGTAGGTAGAGCTGGCAACCCATATACGGAGTTGCTGCAGTGGCCCGGGTTCAAATCTGACCTGTGGCCCTTTGCTGTATCCCCTCTCTCTCTGTCTCTCTGTCTCTCTGTCCCCCTTTCCTGTCTATCCTCAGCGGTCACTATCAATAAAAGGCCATAAAAATAACTTAAAAAAAAAAAGAACAGTTTACGAACTTTTCTAAACAGTGTCACAGCTCTTGTCAATCAGCAATTATTATTTTTTTAATTTAAATTTAAGAGTTCCCCCCAGACAGCAATTCTACAGCTGAACGCCTCACAAAGCCTACTGAATGGGCCACAAAAACTCATATTCATTCACCGTCAGTTTTTGGGATGTTTTTGTGGAGCGGCAGACTGCATCTCAAAGGAGGTTCAGAAAGTGAGAGACAGAATCTAAAATCTCAAAATGCTGCAGACACATTCAGAAATGATGTAAAGATTTTACACCATTGAATCCTCTATAACGTACCTGCTCCTGTCTCCCCTTGGCTGAACGAGTGTGCAGGGGTCTCTCCACTCTTGTGTGGATGAGGGCCTGAGTCCAGGAGTAAACTGGATGTGGGGATTATGAAAATCCTGGTTCTGGTCCTGGAACACTTGGCTGTGATGTCCCTGGCTTGTATGAACATGGGACCCTTGGGAGCTCTGACTGTGACGTCCCTGGTGGTTTTGCCTGGTGGGCCCTGTCTGGCCTTCCGATACTCCTCCAGCAGATTTCTGGTGTGGTCTGTGGAGTTTAGACTCTTCCTGTTGAGGCCTGAAAAAAACAATGACTAAGTTAGCTTTCAGTGCCAATATGTACAATTTATAAGCACCCGTGGCACAAAATGAGAGTAATGCCAGAATCAGATATGCAATATCAGCCAATTGGCCCAGCCCGAGAGAGAGGAGTGAGGCAAAACTGCTTGTTTTGTCTTTAATAATATAGGATAACCGGCTTTGCATCTGGGACACCGCTACACATCTAGCAATGAATTTGTGCATTAAGCCATATTTTGGCATTAAATATGCATCTTGGGAACATATTCCACCAAACTACAGCCACAAACCTTTTATAGCCACTTGGTAGAGAGTGAAGACACTACAAACACAGTTGAAATATCAGTATAAAATCACCTGTCTGTCTGGTGTGCTTGAGTCCTGAGCTGTGTAGAGGCAGATGTTGAGGAAGAGGAATATGAGTATGATGAAGAAGTAGTGTTATTTTGGTATCCATTTTCTGTAGCTGACATTCTTGCATCCCTCCGCCCTTCTGACGCTCCTTCCTCTCTCCCTCCCACGCCCTGCAGCCCCTGGTGCTGCTGTCGGCTGCTCTCCTTGGCCAGGGAGGGGTAGACTCCAGACAAGCCTGGCCCGGGGCTGGCACTGGGTATCTGTGCGTAGTGGGGCTCAGGCTGGGTTACCGGGTACATGCCAGTGGGCAGAATGAACCGGCCGGACTGTGAGGTGGAGCCTGCAGGTCCCGGGGAGGGTCCGGTAGGGGAAGGGGACTGGGGAAAGCCTCCACCCTGCCGGGGCTTTGTGGTGGGGCTGCTCTCTGGACTCTTCTCTATCACTGTGTGGAGCTGACCATCAGCGCCGTACGAGCCTTTAGCTGGAACCACAGTAATGATGTCAGTGTTTGTAAGAGAAATGTCTGTCCTCTCAACTGTCCGTTAGTGTTTCATATATTTTTTATCATTTCAACATATACTGTAAAAAATAACTTGAAGTATTATTGTATGTCTGGATTCGGTTAGGATTGGGGTCCTTAAAATGAGTAAAATCATTAAGATAGAACTAAAATATACCTGCAACTGAAGCCACAGGGCCACTGGAGTGATGCCAGGAACCTTTCTGCAGAGACCTGAGTAAAAGATATCAGATTAGATCAAATTAGATTAGTTCATTTTACACAGTAAAAGTACACCATACTTCACAAAAACAAACAAAGTAGAATGAATGTGGGGATTTTGAGCTTTTGATTGGATGAAATCCAGTTGATGGACCCTACTCACCGCAGTGACCGGGCGTGTTCCAGACTGGACCAGGAGTTTGGTCTCTCGTGGTTTCTGATGGCTGCATAGCTGTCACTGCGCCTTGGTGGAGCTGGTGCCCCCTTCAGGCTCTCGTAGGAGCTGCGGCTGGCTGCTGGGCCCCATATTGGACCCACACTGTGTCTGTTTGAAGCTGGCACCCCACCGCTGCTGCTGCCACGGTAACAGACTCCACCCACTGAAAGTGGAACAAATAGTGTAAAGAAAAATTTTAATAAATAAATACTCAAATTAAAAATCAATTACCCCAAAACCATTCCTAAAACAGAAACTTTACTTTGCAGATCTCGGCTTTGGCCTAGCCTTGCCCCACTCCCACTTCTGGAATCGCTGTTGCGCAGAAAGGCGGCGGAGCTGGAGCTCAGCTCGTGCTCTTGAGATAGGCCCTGCTGGGTGTCGTAAACCGTCCGGACGTAACGTATGTCAGCCTGCTGCATCTCTCCACTTCCTCCTCCTCTCTGAGAGACGGTCTCCAGCGAATAGGAGCGCTCTGGGCTGAATGAGGGTGTGGAGGCAAGGTACTCTGGGATACTGGAGCTGGTGGAGAAGGAAGAGTAGGCAGAGTCTCGTTTGCTGTGGAGGTGGTCGATGCTGTTGGAGGACCTGGAAAAACAATAGATTCAATTTGAGATAATGGCATTGAGACATTCACAGCTGTGAAAGACACACAATCAGCTTGTCAAACTGCACTTGATAATGGTGCTGTCAAAAGGACAACACACAGTGACCGGTTCATCATGAATGACAAGGCTAACATTCCCTGGATTTTCATAGTACAAAATAAGGCTCCTATGCTGCTTCCATTCTTTC
>NW_023339774.1:2511483-2523245 GCF_004916995.1 Morone saxatilis | reverse complement strand
ACAGATGCGAGTGGTGTTTAGTTAGTTGCAATCTGCAACTTTACCACTAGATGCCACTAAATCCTACACACTGGTCCTTTAATCAACCATTATATTTTAGTGTGTAATAATTAACAGTCAGGATGCAATCAACCACAGACTTGAAATGATTATGTAAGAAAATGAAAGTGTGAGGTTAACAACCTGACATCTGACAGTAACAGTTAGACACTTCAGAATAGAGACACACTATGCAGACAGACAGTCAAAGGTCACATCATATAACAGACAGATAGCAGCTAACCACACCACACATTGATCCGTCACTATACCTTCTGTCACCTGAACAAATTCCTGCCCCAGTATCAGCAAACACTGCTGGAGTGTTAAACACACAGTGAATGTTCAGTGGCAGTTTAAATGAAAGCTGAATGAGCTGGTTTGTGCAATATAACAGTGACCATGATTGGTTGAGGTCGCCGGCAGTATTTTATTCAGCACTGTGTTTGAGTGATTGTCAAACCACAACTGTCTATAAATTCCACAGGAACTCTGTGAGGCTGTAAATGACTGGCTTGTCATAATTTCTCCAGAGATAATTTTCTTTGATTGTTTGATCTATTTTAATTTTTTTACTGTCACATGGTAGGGTTACATTAAAAACTAAAAAGGCTTGTTAAACAACCATAGCAACCGTAACTACAAGTCAAGAGAGTAACAACTGAGTGGACCTAGGAGCTGAGATCTTGAAGCAGGATATATTAAATGTCAAGAGTGAATGTCTATTAGTCCGAGATAAGACATGAGACATGAGAAGTACAGCACAAACTTTGACCTTGTGATTGAGTGATAGCAGAGCGCAGTAAACCTAAAATCGGGGATTCAAACCTTCTCTTCAGACAGGTTTGGAAGACCATACAGACAAGTTCACGTGATTCTGAGTCGTATTATAAAAGAGATCGCTGTGTTTCTTATCTTGTGTTATTACGTTTATGACCACAGTGTTATTGTCCCCTAATCTACAAGCGTCCACTCATTCTTCATGGAAGAAGTCACGTTATAAAGGACTCACAAGCTTCTCCAGTGATAAATGTCCTTTACTGGTGGACGGCCGAAATGTTACAGTTAAAAAAATATGCTTAATAATCCTATTACTTGATGTAAACCTGGATGTACTGTGCAAAGCTTCTGAAGATACACAAGACATCAAATACCAGGGATGGGAATCGAGAACCGGTTTTAGTTGATAACTGGTTCCAAATTGTCCGATTCATCAGAATCCTATGCCACTGAGCTTATCAATTCCTTTTATTAATGCCGGCATGTTTCTCTGACAGTAGCACATTGCAAAACAGTGATGTCAAACTGTGTCTATGCTGCTGGAAACAACAAGGAAGGAAGAAACAATCCAAAGCATGGCTTCATTTCACAAACAAACTACTGTAACTCTACACTGTGTCTACACTGTGTTCAGACTCTGAGATAATGTGTTTCAGACAGAAAATTGAAACTGAGGAATCAATAAGGGAATCGAAGGGATCCATAAGCAGAATTGATAGTGGTTGTGGTATCAATAAAATCTTATCAATCAATCCTATCCCTATCAAATTCAAGAGTTCATTATAACTTTTCTCATAGACGTCCAGCTGCCATGAACGCAATGTATGGACGTTATAATTTATGTTAATAATGGGAAATTCTATGGAAGAGGTTGTCATAGCAATACACAAACAACATGCTGTATGTGGTGTAAAAGACAGGACAGGAGGACTCTGCAGCAAGTGACTATAACCGCCCAGAAAATCATTGGTAACCATCTTCCCAGTCCCAGTGATATTGGTGAGGTGAGATGCCTGCACAGAGCCCAAAGGATACTAAAAGACAGCACCCACCCAGCTACTGCCTGTTCACTAAACTTAACTGGCTAGCAAACAATTAATCTAAAGAATACAAATGGTGGGCAGAACTAAACCCGGGTCAATTCTGAATATTTATTGTCAGAGAACGCTGACCTGGGGTGGTAGCTGTGGTGCCAGGCACTGCTCATAGTGTCCATCGCTACTGGGTCCACTTGCTGCTGACCTTCACCAAGCTTCGCTGAATGCCACGAGTGAGGTCGAGACGCCGGCTCACTGCGTCTGTGGGGTTAAAACACACAGTGTGGTTTATTGTCAGACATTTCTTAGGAATTTGGAGGAATTTAAACCAATGACCTTAGTATTTCTAAAACTGTTCCATCGGTACGCTGGCCTTTAAGAACATCACAGACCCAGCTTGTAAGGCTCAGGTCTACAGACTTGGCTCAGGTACTAACATTAGCATATTAACATTCCCACAGTAATTTGAAAAAGGAATAGCTTGACATTTTGGAAATATGTTTAATTGCTTTTCTTGCTGAGTGGGCTGAGAAGGTCAAAACCACCCTCATATCTGTACTGTAAATATGTAGCTGAACCCAGCAGATGGTTAGTGTAGCTTAGCATAAAGACTGTAATCAGGGAGAAGCAGCTTGACCGGCTCTGTCCAAAGGTTAAAAATCAACCTGAAAGATGTAGTACATTTTCTATGGCTCAATCTGAAACTGCCATAGATATTCCAGTAAATAAACAATAGGATCCATTGGATCAAGAATATTTCAACCTACAAGTTCAGCTGCTGCTGACTCATCAAAACCACAAAACTGAAAAGAAAAAATGTTCACCATATCATACAGACTTAGCTTGTACAGGCTGATTACCACTATGGTATTTTATTAAACATGTTATTAATGATGCATCATGGGTCAGATACTGTAGATGTTCATCCTGTCTGTCCTCACAACCAGCAGCTTTCAGTACTTTCTCTGCAAAGAGTTTGATTAAATCTCCTTGCCTAGGCAGGCTCATAATGGGTCAGTGGTTGTTCTGTGCACACAAGTGGATACAGAGATTCTGTTTCCACAAAATAAGAAAACACTGCATTTACAGGCAAAGTCTCCAGGCAGCGTAAAAAAAAGATGGAAATTGTCCATAAATGCACCTGTACATGTGCACACTCTTACTACTGTCCCTTTCCCCCATATAGTCATTTTTTTACTATTTAAATAAAATAAAATAACTATTTCATGTTATTTTCTGTGCCATTTATTTGCTATGGCCTGTTATGTTTAGCAGCTCCTTTAAACCTTTAGTTGAGGTGAAGGCATGCAGTCATGTTAGCATACAGAGGTATAAAATAAAAAAATAAAAAGAATGTTCTCATCTACAAACACTTGAACAGAAACTGTTAAAATAATTTGTATCTATTTATAAAATGACATTTCCACAGTATTTCACTCTGGCTAGAGATGGTTTAGAAAGGAGATGGTTCACTTAAGAGTCATTTCCTGTGTTACGTGACTTGTCCCTTTAGGAGACTAGCGGCAGGTCCTCTGTCTGTTCAATCCAATGGGAGAAGTAAATGTGAGCACAGATTACGACCGGTTCTTTCGCCCAAAAGTCACCAAAGTGAATATTGGACCCATTCTGCACAAGCCACATACTTTATTTTCTGAACATGCTGACACTAAAATGGCCTTTTTCTGACAGACAAATCAAAAGATAATCAAAGATCCCCTCCAGACATGTATTAAGACATATATACAAATAGTCTGCTTGGAACCATAATGTGTGTCTGATATGTTTTTCTGCTTAGTATCATTGCCAAGTATCATTTCCACATTAAAATCCTTAAAAAGTCATCCACTCCTTCTACCTCATTGAACAAATCCCAGAATCTCTGAATATACAAATGTTGTTCATTTCTAAAGTTTTCCTGCTGGACACAAGAGGTCTCCTACTTCACTGTAAAGTCCATTCTCAGTGGATGTACACTGGACATGTCTTTCAACATCACACTGTACAAGTTGCATACTGGACCAGGACTGACTTCTAAACTATTTGTGATGTCACAAATCCTGCTGGTAGACCCCTTAAAATCAGATTTTCAATGAGCACAGAGGAACTCTCCACTTTCAGCAGATGAATGTGAAAACATCGTTCTACTGTCAAACTCTGCACAGATATCATTCAAACAGCACACTGTAGGGACAAGAAGAACAGATTTTTGACTGGAGGGGGACTTTGTTTGAGACCTGGAAACACACCTCTCTGTTGGACGGTTCAGAAAGTTGTTATTACAACACCATGTACGCACAAAACAGAATGCTTTCATATGTCCACATGATGTTCACAACACTTCCAAATGAGGCGGGAAGAGGCAACCACTTAGGAGACAGAAAGTGTACCATTTCATACCATTGGTGCAGTTTGCTATGGAGCATCTTTGCTCTGGCCAGCAGGGACTAAGCTAAGCTAACGGCAGCTGGTTCGAGCTACGTATTTACTATACAGACTAGTGAAAAAGTGTTTTTCTAAAATTGTTGAACCATTCTCTAAAAAAATATCTGAAAATGTGTGTTTGAGAGGGATGTATCCTATTTTTAAATTTATTTTGGATGATACAAAAAGCTGCCCACGTCATCCGACACTCACACCGCAGTCATGGTTTCTAATTTTATACACTGTTTGCTTTCATCCTGCACAGATCTTCATTTACAGAACCATTAGATGTCTCAAACTGCTGCAGGGAATCAGCCACTGAACAAAGTTGATTATCAGAGCTGGAACCAGAGAACGGATTATTTCCACATTAAATATTAACCTCCCACGGTATCGCAACACACACACACACACACACAGCTGGTTGGTCTCATCCCACAGAAGTCTGACTCACCTTCTGCCTATCTCTGCCTCTCCCTTCATTTCCAACCAAAAAAAGCTGAAATACTTTAAACTTCAAGCTCCCCAAAAGCTCTCAAGTTGTAACCGAACTGCGAAAAGACTTCAGTTAAAAAGGTCACGTAACTAAATATTTTCTCATATGCATCCATCCTAACGTGTTATTTACTGTTAATGCAAATCCAATGTTTACCGGTTGTCTTGGTAAATTTACTATATAATGTACATTTACACACGGCTCCGAGTTTCAGTTTTTTTTTTTTCTTTTATTGCCTTTAATTGACAGCTGGAGTTAGACAGGAAAGGGGGGCAGAGAGAGGGGATGACACGCAGCAAAGGGCCACAGGTCTAATTCAAACCCTGGGCCGCTGTAGGACTCGGTCCATGGTCGCCAGCTCTACCAAGTGAGCTAACCGGACGCCCGAGTTTTAGTTTTTAAACATACATACACACAGTACTGTTTTCAAGCACTAAATACTTAGTCATTTCCACTTTGCTGCTTGTTTGATAATGTTGAGCTACTGTCAGTGAAACTGAACACTTGGCTGTGAATGTATAAGTCATCAGGAAGTGTTGAGTTTCATTGATGATAACTTAATGGTGAATATGACATGACAACCTGGTGCTGATTTTTGTTGTACTGTCTGATTTATTCAGATTTCTTGTGCTTTGTTCATCTGATGCTGGACACATGAAAACAGTCTTCAGTTCATTTGTTCATGGTGGTTATTTCAGGGATGAAATAATATATTTTAGTTTGTAGTGATAATCTTTATGACATCACCATCATTATTTTTGAGTGCTTAACAGATGTAACAGAGACATTGAATAGCATGGTGGTTACAATAAGGCTCAGACTGGATATCTGCGGGGGAGAAACAATTGTGGGGGAAAATAACTTGACCTGCTGGCTGCGGCCCACCTGATGATGGAACAGCCCATCTGATTGGAGTTTACTCGGCCCCAAAACCATCTGACCATCATTACCTCCTTAAATTAAATCAAGCTAGAAAGAACGAAGTTCAAATCGAAAATACAAAGAGGAAATAAAGGAATATCTCGAGGCTGATGCTGCAAAATGTTTTAAGCTGACACATTTATTTAAAAATTAACGGTATTGATGCCAGTGCCACGCAAAATCCTGCTAGCTGCAGCGACAACATTAACAGTTCGCCAGTGCCAAATGAAGAGGAGGTCAAGACAGAGTCTGGACGAATGGGCAGCAGGCTGATTCAGCAGCAAGAGGCCGCTGCAGAGGACGAGCAACATGACAACCTCCAGCAGGTAATACTGCCCTGATATTACTTTATGTAACTCATAAGTGCATATATTAGGAATATGGGGCCAGTCCAGACAAAAATTGTCTGGGCTGAATTTTGTTCCCAGTCTGACCCTGGCTACAATAATCCTGCTTCATCCTCGTCATATTTGACATGTTCTGCTGCTCTGTATTTATCCACACAGATAAACAGGAAAAGATTGTATCTGAGTAAGCAGTAGACAGAGACATGAAAGCCTGCATGTCTCTGAACCACAGGACCCTGGGTAATTACAGGACGTGACTGGAATACTTCAACACGTTATCATCACCGTTACACTTACACAGATATTCACCCTCTCCATTAGGTCTGGGGGGACTGGCTAGAGTGCAGTGTAGTATCATTTGGTTTGAGTTTCCAAGTCCAATCCTGCAACCTGCAACTCGTGCATATAAAGATACATTTTTGTCTTCATTTGGCCCTGCATTCACAATAAGACGGTATTTGTCAGGTTCATGTTACGTCATCCATGACATTCATGACAGTCACAAATCTATTGTCCACTTCAGAGAGGTTTTATGCCAGTTACCACGGTAATTTTAGGGCTGCAAAGGACAGAGTCACCCAGGTCACACAAAAGTCATCAAGGGGTGAAGAGTCACAAGTCTCAAACATTATGTGCAAGTCTTACGTGTCCTGTCTGAGTTTAAAAATGTAAAGTGTCACTAAGGTTATGTCTTAAGATGCCATATACAATTCTTAAATATCATGTCAAGTCACCAAGGTTATGTCCATGTCAGAAATTTCATGTCAGAGTCACCAAGATTACAGTATATCTTAAACCAAGATGATATATAAATCTTAAATGTCTTGTACGAGTCACCAAGTTTATGCATATGACAAAAATGTCATGTTTGATTCACCGAGGTTATGTCTATGACAATTATTAGACAAAGAAGTTTGAAATGTCATGTCTGAATCACAAATGTCCTCTCCGAGTTACCAGGTTTATGTCCAAGACATGCAGTAGATGACCAGTCCATGACCTGAAAGTGTCTGAGTCACTAATGTCATGCTCACCTCATAAACATCAGAGTTATACATTTAGCAAATTTGGTTTGAAGTCCTGAGTACTCAGGTATCACCTGTCACTGATGAATACTCAAATCCAGACCAATCCATGGTCCACAAACAAATATATTTATGCCACACTGAAAATATTGTTTTTCATTTTGATTTAGTCTCCCATCGTTCTGACAGACTGAACTAAACGTGACTTGCTTTACCTGGAGGTGAACCTGAGGACTTTGGAGATGAGGCCAGTCGCCAGGCTGTTGACGCTGGCCTCTGACGGCGACCGACACAGCGCCCCATCCGACCGGCCCAGCTCTGCTTTCTTCTGCTTCTTCCGGAGCTTCCTGCGGTAGAGCGCCTCCAGCAGCTCCATGTTCCCGATACAAAGTCCACTTTATTCTAGTTTCTACTGTACTGCTTTCTTTTTAGCTGTACTTTCCTTTTCTATGTTGTTCTTCTTCTCTTAGAAAGTCCCAGAAAGTTCCATTTCCACACCCTTTACTCAACCTCAAGATGTTTTTTTGGTGTGTATCCTTCTAGAAAGCAAGAAAACCTATTTTTTTCTGATTTCAACAGACCTCTACTCAACTGTTCCTTTACATGCTTCCCTGTGTACAAGAGTCCATCAAAAAGTACTTGTCCTCTAATAAAATCTACTCTACTGCACTTCACTACACCTCTTGGACCTTCAGCTGTCTTATTTTGCCATATCTTACTTACAACTTTTGCCGAAACCTCCTTTCTTCTTCTACCTGCATCTACTCTGCTTCTACTTAAAACTACCACAGATTAACACGCTCTTTCAAGTCAAATGTCACCCACACCAACACAACCAAACTATTCCTGCATTTTCTCAATTCACCTACTCCTCTTTTCCATCAAAACTCCATCGAAAAGACTCGCCTCTACCGATCCCGTCTCTGCCACCCTCTGATCTGTCTCCTCGCTCCAGTTCCAGTCTGGGGCTGGTTGGACGGATAGAGTCGCTTTGCATTGGTCCCCGGCCCCTGAGCTCGTTAAGCAAATGAAGCAATTAAGCGTCATTAGGCCACCGTACGATAAAGGCATAAAGTAAACATCCTCGGCCCAACTTGGTCTGGGTGGTAACTGTTGATGTGGTGTGAGTGAGAGAAAGAGACACACTGAGAGTCTAAGGAGAGAGAGAGAGGGAGAGGGAGAGGGGGGGGAGGGAGGTAGGGTAAGAGATAGAGAGAACTGGTAGCAAGAAAGGGAGGGAGGACGGAGAGAGATAAAAGTGGTTAGGGAGAAGATGAGGAATGGAGCAACTAAAAGACTGATAGAGAGATGGTGGAAAGAGAGGAAATAGTGAGAGAGATAAAGGAAGGGGAGGATTTAAAAAATGCTAAAGTTTGAGGAACTTTTGAGGAACCCTATACTGCCTCTAAAAGCTGTGAAATGAAAACAACAGAATAACTTGGGGAAGGGGTGAGAGGTAAAGAAGAAGCAATAACAAGTGCAAAGGTGAGAGAGGAAGGAGGGAGGAGCAGAACAGTGAGGAGGAGGATGTATGAGGAAGACGAGGGAGGACAGATAAACAAGTAGAGAGAATGTTGTTAAAAACCAGCCGCGGGGAGAAAGACGTCTCATGATGCAGCATGTGGTGCTACAGTGAACAATGAGCTGACTATTGACGGTTAGAACACTGTTAGAACGGCTGGAGTCCAAAAACGAGTGCAGACATATTAACAGAGGTTACTGATCAGTGTTGGGCAAGTTACTAGAAGAATGCAATAAATAACTTTGTTACCAATTACTCACTGAAAAAATAAATAGTGAAATATCCCTGTTTTCCCAGATGACGTATCGTGACTGTGGCCACTCCCTGACTTTTCCATTGCTGAGAAATTTGCTACGGATATCAGTGGTCCCAAAAACATTCATCTGAATGACTTTGGTGATCCCCCAACCTGTCCTCTAGCGCCATCATCAGGTCAGATTCCAATACTTACGTTTTATGACAAAATACTGTACTGTACTTTGTGTTAATTGTTAATTAGCAAATGTTAGCACGCTAACAAGCTTAACAAAGGTGGTGAACGGGGTACATATTAGCCGCTAAACGTTAGTATGTTAGCATAGCCACTGTGAGCATGTTAGCTTTTAGCTAAGAGCTGCTAGCACAGCTGTAAACACTTTTTCCCCACAATGAAAATGAGGGGGAAAAACAAACAAGTAAACCTTAAAAACAAAAACTATGACAAAATGTCTGTGCTAATGATTGATAAAACAGTTTCCTCCACCACCCCTAAAATATTCTCTTCTTTAGAAGTTTACACTTAGCATTTAGCACTGACTTGCATCAGTAGTGTTATGTCTCCAGCAGTAACGTTAGCTAATGTGTCCTGTTCTTGGAAGGTAAAAACTAAGTCAAAATCATGTTCCAAAGTGATCACTGTCCAATGAGACACTGCAGTTTAACAAGCATACAGTTGGTAAGCTATTTCCTGACCATCAACAGTTAGCCATGGTGACTGCACACAGCTCTCCAGGGGTCCCGTCATCATTGTTAAGTCTCAGAATGCCTCTCACTACACCCACAAAGGTGATTCCCCTTATTTTGTTCAATTACAACTCTTCTCAGGACTATGTGGGGCATGTATGAAGTGAACTTGATTGACATCTACCTGAACCTATTAGCTTTGATGCATCTGTGGAAAACGTACCCCTTCTCATTCTTATTGGTGACGTCAAGTAGCACAGGTCCATCCAACTTCAGCTGAGGCAGAGGTCTAATCAACCGCAGTGAAAACACCTGTGTGTGCAGGCCTTGAAACTGCAGGTTACTATAGCAACAGTACTGATGCTACACAGTCTGTTTGTACTTCCTCACCCAAGGTCACCTGTAATTCCCTCATGCACCCCTCAAGGACCAGTTGAACCTCTTCAGGACCCCTGGAACCCCCATAAGAACCATTTCAACTTCCTTAAACACATCTGGTACCTTCTCATGGACCCCTGTAAACCACTAAATGACTTCATGCTTCCTCAAAGACATCTGTAATTTCTTCCAGGACCCCATTGGGGGACCATTTGAGCCTGCTCACAGACCTCAGGTAACTTCTGAAGGACCCCTGGAACCCTATCAAGGACCACTGTGAATTCTTCTAGGACCTCTGGAACCTCCTCAAAAACATCTGCTAGATTCTCAGGACCCCTGGAATCAACTCAAGGACCCCACATCCTCGAGAACTACTGTAATCTCTTCTACGACCACTGGAATCTCCTCAAGGACCATCTGAATCTACTCAAAGACTTCTGATAGAACCGGCACCCACTCAAGAATATTACTTCCTGTTTATAATCAGTCAACATGCATCGTTAATGTGTAACCGATTCGAACTCCGTTAATGTACTTTAATGTAAAGTTATTGGGTTATTTCTGATAGTAGGTATGAATGCAGCTCTGTGACCAACCTCTCACATTAGGCACAGAAGATGAAGATGCTCCAGCTGTTCAGTGGGCTGAAGGTGTAGCTCCTCCTAGTGTTACAACAGGTGCCATTATTTATGGCACCCCAACGGCCAGATTCCTGGGAATCATGTGTCATGGGAATGTCATTAGATGTATCCGAGATCACAGAGAGAAATGGATGATGGGACGGCAAGGAAATCCTCTCCCTTTGTAGTGTTTGAATCAGGTGTCAAGGCCGCACCGACCCCAAACGCTTTGTTCCAGAAAACCTTCTGCCTGAAGCGTGCGGCGCACACTCAGACGCAGACACACCATCACACAGGTGTATGGGGGTTCTGTCCAGGTTGTGCTGACAGACAGATAATAACCTGCCACTGTCACCCAGGCTTGGGTGTGTGGGTGTTTTGGAACCTCTTTGTGAACATCTTCAAGGACCTTTGGAAGTCTCGCAGACTACACGTCATACCTACTACACTACACAACACACCCACTGAGATGACTTATAATGTTTTCCACTAAATTAGCTCTGGTTCTTGAACCAGCACGTGTTTCCATCAGTTCTGAATAGAACCATTGTAATCAAGGATGTTGTCATTAACAATGGGCATTGCACAATGCACAATATGTCACGCCAAAAGTCTACGGTCCCTTAAAGCTAACTTGAAGCTACACATTTATGGTTTTATCTCAAACATTACAGTATAAACTGGGATTGAGGAAGGCAAAAAAGACATTTTGAGAGGTCCTCATTGTCCAATATGTGCCTAAGCATTGGAGCTATCTGTTAAACCAACCACGGCCGGGAGCAGTGACTGCATGTAACATGTCACAATTCCAGTCCTCATAACTGAGTTTCCAGGATTGTTCTCTCTTTTGTCAACAAAACCCAGCATGGATTGGTAATTAGCCTGTTAGCTTACAGCCCATAAAATATAGATAACACAGTGACACAATGCACCCACTACTCTAAATGTGTTACTTTAATAACAAAAAATATTTGATAAATATAATTCATTCATTCATTTTCAGTTTGCATCTGGATCAAAACTGGACTGAACACAGAACCTGATTGGTGGAGGTGAGCAATATGGAAAACATAAACTGTGCTGATCTGATATGTTTGTGTGTGTGTGTGTCTGGGTGTGTCTCTCTGAACAGAGACCTTATCTGTTGCCGTGGGAAACTGTTCCTCCAGCCCATAATAATAATCTCTCTGATCTGCCAGGAAACCAAAATTGGAGAGAGAGAGACATAGAGAGA
>NW_023339774.1:2503580-2511458 GCF_004916995.1 Morone saxatilis | reverse complement strand
CCCCCGACCCCATGCCATGACGTGCCCCCGTGATTTGATCCCGCGCGCGGCAGCCGCCGCCTCGCGCGGTTTGTTTGTTTGAGAGAGATGTACATAGTCATTTAAACCACTTGTGTATATAAGGGAATTTGGATTATTGCAGCTTGGTAACCAAGGCTTAGTGTAACAGTAAACAGGGTGATCATGCTTTAGTTTCACACGGAATAACAGTGACATAAAGTTATCAGTGAAACAGGCTTGCAGAAACATGCATTTTAAACATTGTGTCATTATGTTGATTAAAACAACACTTCCTTGCCAGTTTTATGTTCTATAAAATGTTTTATGTATCATACTAGGCTTGTATTGTGACCAGTGAGCAAACTAGGGTGGTCGACAAGGAAACTCCAGCCATGTTCGTTAAGGCCCATTGGCTCACACTGCACTAAACAGTTGTTTCGATGTAGAAGTAGGGCATAAGGCGGACACTTATTTACCTTCTTCACAGCCATTTGGATCATGAAAATATTAAGGGTAAACACAGGTGTTACTGGCTGACACTAAGGTTCTGGTTCCAGTTTGAGTGTAGCAGAACCCGTTTCCAGTTTGACCTGAATGGAACAGAAGCTTATTGAGGTATTCATGGCACGGTCATGCAACCTGTGTTTACCTTCTGTGTTCATACTCATAAATGCTGCGTGAAAAAAGGTCTACTGGAGGAGTTGACGCTCATTGTCATATCGCAGTTGAACTGCATGACGCTGAATGTTCCTGGAATGATGTCAAAATAACATAAACGATATGGGGGCCTGTACATCCTAATACGAGTGTCTTCTGGTTCAAACTGGTCATTCATCATAACCTTTCTTTATTTCTTCTCGTCGTTGCACAACACACACCACACGGACGACACCATGTGTGTGTATAAACTCAGTCGACAGACAAACACTCTTATAAGGATACAGCTGGGACCACTCTGCTACACCCGAGTTTCATTCCTAATATGGAAGGTCAGGTCCTAGAAGGTACCCTGTGTGTGCTGTGTTGTGGTGTGAGTTGTGTGAATGAATCACAGCCTCAGGCGGTGCTGCCGGGCTGCTCGTTGTGACCACAGGCAGTCCCTCGACTCTTGGTTGGTTTTTCTTGTATCTGTTAAAGTGAAGCTATGCAGTCACAAGTGAGTTCTAAAAAACCTTTTAAAATGCAGAGCTTGGAGAACAGGTGTTGTTGCGTTCTTGGGAAAATCACAGCTCCAGGATGTTTTTGTTTTGGGAAGGGTGACCTGAGCAGTTGCACTGAACTTCTGAAGTTTGGAATTAGCCTCCTGGCCGGGGTGCTTTTTAGCAGGAACATGTTCTACAGGTGAACGTAAGCAAGACAGGAGTCATTAAAATGGGTACTGTTGATGTCACAGGGTCTGATAAACAGCAGAATGAATTATTCTCCCACCAATCCCCTTGGGCTCGTGGGTGGGTTATCAGAGTACCACTGGAGAGAGAGGGGTGTTCTTAGGGGGGGGCCAATGCTTGTCTCTTATTGGGTCCAAAAACAGGAGGTGGGCCATCAGAGCCATGGGCTGGGTGTTAATCTGGTGGTAGGACAGAACAGACGGATTTATAAACACACGACGGTCTTTCTCTGACTCATTTTTCCTTTCTTGTTCATCCTATTTTGTCTTTCTTCTCCTTTGCACCTCTTCATCCTGCCTTCCCCCTGCTTCCATCCCCTGACTCTCATCTTTCTTTCCTTTCTTTCCTTTCTTTCTTTTCTCCTCCTCTCCTGCATCCTCTCACATGTTTTCTTTAGTCTGAATCCGCACATTTTTCTTAAAAAGAATCATCACGTAATTGCCACAAAAACACACACACAACACACACACAAGTTTTAAAACACTTCCCTTAGTCAGTTACTACAGGCCATGGTAGGGTTTAGCAGTCGTGCATGTTGCTATGGCTTACATGCAGTATAATATTCCATGAGCTCTGTTTAGATCTTTGTTAATCTGTTGACTAGGAT
Organism: Morone saxatilis; assembly: GCF_004916995.1. Lineage (NCBI taxonomy): Eukaryota > Metazoa > Chordata > Actinopteri > Moronidae > Morone > Morone saxatilis. Next base: position 2,509,463 of record NW_023339774.1, on the reverse strand, counting down.
TTGATGTCGGAGGTGTCCTGGTTATAAGGTATAATTCAGTACACCTTTTCCGGTTAGCCAATCAGTGAGCAAGTCTACTTATTTTTTTTGGGAGTGTCCTTGATGAGGTACGAAGAGGTTTCATCGTGAGGAATGTTGCTTAGGGTATATGTGAGTGATCTTTGAAGTGGTCCCGAAGGGTCTTGAGGGAGGCTCCAGGGCGAGTCCGTAGCGTTAGTGGTCAGTCATTGCAGTAGAAAGGACTGATTCGAGGATTCCAAGCCCAGGGTTCGGATGTCAGAAATGATGTCTCGTGACCCATCCCTTTGGGCCGTGGCCGAATGGGTGTGCAGGCTGATGCATTCATTAATGCCTATGGAATGGAACCATTCTTAGCCTCACTGACGACACTTTGAAGGTTCCTTTCAGCACGTGTGCATATGGTCACCTTGCTGTCTAGAACATACATAAGACTATGTCCAGATAGCGTTCGTTCGTTCTTCTAACCCTAACCCAGCATTCACTGGAAGTCGTCGACAGAAACTGATTCTTCTAAAAAACGCCTACAGCCAACCCACAAGCGCTGGTTACAGCACTCAACACTGCGTAATGTTATCATAGAGCTGCATCCTCACAAAATACACAACATGCTGTGTTTCTGGGACCGCAACACAAGCTTCTGCGTATTAAGGATTGTTGATAGCTATCCTTCGTCAGGGACTATGAGCTGTTTTCGGTTGAATCCTGTCTCTTATTTTCCAGTCCCCTTTATTTGCCCGTACTATGCCTGTTCACATTGCTTGCTGCCTGACAAATAAACAGAATCCCATCTTGTTTTCTGTTCGCACTTAAAGGTGCTGCTGAGACATTCCCCACACTGTCCTCCAGCTAAGTTTCAATCTCTCTGCCTTTCCCAACTCATCCACTGGCCCTGCTTTGCCCTGAGAGATGCTCTTGCCACATATGAGCAGCCATTGGTTCGTTGCCGGCTATTTAATCTGACTCAGTTTCCTCCTGCCACTGCTGTTGTTTTTGCTCCATTTAGGCTTGTGCTATGCCCCCCTGCCGGCGTCCCCCACCCCTCCCTCCGTCCCCTCACGCGTAGCCTAGGTTTTTGTTTGCATAAATTTTCAGAAGAGGAGATTAGCCACAGGCACCATGATTCTCCATATAACTCACACCCATAATATCATATCAGTCGAAAATATTTAGAGTATGAGTTCTACTGGTCAGAGGGATTCGGTTCAGCTGTTATATACCTGTGTTGGAGTGCCATTCAAAAAATCTTAGTGCGATAGTGACGTCTCAGCGCTAGCAATGATAGAAAATGCGTAGAAACGCAATGGAATGGCATTTTAGTTGATGAGTGCGTTCGATTTAAGGTTCAGGACTCTTTGATCATAGGACAAACTGGTCAGAATCAGCTTACTACCTGCCTATGTTCAAATCAATCCAACAAAAGTACCACAGACAACAATATAGGAGTGTGGACTTGGACAATAGCTGGAGAAGTGCTGATATTCACTCCATAGTTGTATGACCGAAAGGTGCTATTGCAGAAAGGGGAACGTAACGCCGCCCACCCCAACGTGCGAAGCCCATCACTCCACCAATCTCGCACGCCCTGTTTCATGTCAGTGGTGAAGTGTGGTATTTCAGCCTGTGTGTGTGTAGAATAAAAACAGAGTTGAAAAAGAAATTTCCCCCAATAGTGAATTCATTAAAGTATCGTGTGTTTTCTTCTGTCATTGATTATCTGGCCAGTTTAACTAAAAACAGTGTTTAAATGTTGACCAGAACAGTGTTGAGGCACGGTCGTGCGATAGTGTGATCTTTCACTTGCCAGCTATCGGACACCAAAGGAGTAGAAGTATGTAGTAGCCATACTGATCTATTCCCACAAACGTTTGATGCATACTGTTGGAATTTACAACTTTTGACACACCATAACACACACATAACAAGCTGATTGAACATAGGTTTCAACAAGAACGTGTTTTGACACACTTTAAATACACACACACACACACACCGTGTATCAGTTGGACTTTTGCCCACCCGTGTGTGTGTGTGTGTATTAAAGTGTGTCAAAACACGTTTGTGAAACTATGTTAATAGCTTGTATGTGTGTGTTTAGGGTGTGTCAAAATTGTATTAAAAGTATGCATCAAACGTTTGTGGGATAATAGTATTGGTACTACAGTACTTCTACGTCCTTGTGTCCGATAGGCTGGCAGTTAAAATCACATATGCAGACCCTGCTAACACTGTTCTGGTCAACAATTTAAACACTGTTTTTATTAAACTGCAGATAACAATAGCAGAAGAAGAAGACAGATACTTTATGAATTCACTATTGGGGAAATTCTTCTTTTTCAACTCTGTTTTTATTCTACACACACACAGGCTGAAATACCACACTTCACCACTGACATGAAACAGGGCGTGCGAGATTGGTGGAGTGATGGGCTTCGCACGTTGGGGTGGGCGGCGTTACGTTCCCCTTTCTGCAATAGCACCTTTCGGTCATACAACTATGGAGTGAATATCAGCACTTCTCCAGCTATTGTCCAAGTCCACACTCCTATATTGTTGTCTGTGGTACTTTTGTTGGATTGATTTGAACATAGGCAGGTAGTAAGCTGATTCTGACCAGTTTGTCCTATGATCAAAGAGTCCTGAACCTTAAATCGAACGCACTCATCAACTAAAATGCCATTCCATTGCGTTTCTACGCATTTTCTATCATTGCTAGCGCTGAGACGTCACTATCGCACTAAGATTTTTTGAATGGCACTCCAACACAGGTATATAACAGCTGAACCGAATCCCTCTGACCAGTAGAACTCATACTCTAAATATTTTCGACTGATATGATATTATGGGTGTGAGTTATATGGAGAATCATGGTGCCTGTGGCTAATCTCCTCTTCTGAAAATTTATGCAAACAAAAACCTAGGCTACGCGTGAGGGGACGGAGGGAGGGGTGGGGGACGCCGGCAGGGGGGCATAGCACAAGCCTAAATGGAGCAAAAACAACAGCAGTGGCAGGAGGAAACTGAGTCAGATTAAATAGCCGGCAACGAACCAATGGCTGCTCATATGTGGCAAGAGCATCTCTCAGGGCAAAGCAGGGCCAGTGGATGAGTTGGGAAAGTGCAGAGAGGATGAAACTTAGCTGGAGGGAAGTGTGGGGAAGTGTCTAGCAGCAGCCTTAAGTGCGAACAGAAAACAAGATGGGATTCTGTTTATTTGTCAGGCAGCAAGCAATGTTGAACAGGCATGATGTAGGGCAGATAAAGGGACTGGAAAATAAGAACAGATTCAAGAAAACAGCTCATAGTCCATGAGAAGATAGCTATCACTAATCTTAATACCAGAGCTTGTGTTGCGGTCAGAAACACAGCATGTTGTGTATTTTGTGAGGATGCAGTCTAGATACATACAGTGTTGTGAGTGCGGTTGGAAACCCAGCGGCTGTGGGTTGGCTGTAGGGGTTTTGTTAGAAGAATCAGTTTTGTCTGACACTTCCAGTGAATGGCTGGGGGTTAGGGGTTAGAAGAAGGTAAGAAGCTAGTTTGACATAGTCTTATGTATTGTAGACAAAGGTGAATATAAACTGCTGAAAGGAACCTTCAAGGTGCGTCAGGTGAGGCTTAGAGAATGGTGTCCATTCAGTAGATTTATGATGGCACAGCCTGACACCCATTGCAGGGCCAAGGGATGGGTCACAACATCATTTGACATCAACGCTGGGCTTAGGAATCCTCAATCAGCTTTTTACTGCATACTGACCACTAACTACGGACCCCTGGAGCCTCCTCAAGGACCCTTGGGACCACTTCAAGGATCACTACAATACCCTAAGCAACATTCTCAAGGACCTCTTGTACCTCATCAAGGACATCCCAAAAAAATAAGTAGACTTGCTCACTGATTGGCTAACAGGTGTATGATTATACCTTATAACAGGACACCTCGACATCAGTCTAGTCAACAGATTAACCAAAGATCTAAATCAGAGCTCATGGGATATTATTACTGCATGTAACCATAGCAACAGTGCAGATGCTAACCTTACCATGGGTTAAACTGACTAGGGAGTTTGTATGTATTGCACTTGTGTGTGTGTGTGTGTGTGTGTGTGTCTTGTGCAATTACGTGATGATGTCGTTTTAGAAAAATGTGGTGATTCAACTAAAGAAACATGTGAGGAGGAATGAGGAGAGGAGGAGGAAAAGAAAAGAAAGGAAAGGAAAGGAAAGGAAAGGAGGAGAGGTCAGGGGATGGAACAGGGGAAGGGAGGATGAAGAGGTGCAAAGGAGAAGAAAGGACAAATAGGATAAAAGAAAGGAAAGAATGAGTCAGAGAAAGACCGTGTGTGTTTATAAATCAGTCTGTCTGTCCTCTCCAGATTAACACCCAGCCTCATGGGGCTCTGATGGCCCACTTCCTGTTTTTGGACCAATAAGAGACAAGCATTGGCCCCCCTAAAACCCTCCCTCTCTCCTCAGTGGTATCTGATAACCACCCAGAGCCCAGGGGATTGTGGGAGAATAGATTCATTCTGCCTGTTTATCAGACTCTGTGACATCAACAGTACATTTTAATGACTCTGTTGTTACGTTCACCTGTAAACATGTTCCTGCTCAAAGGCACCCCGGCAGGAGCTAACTTCAAACCTTCAGAAGGTTCAGTGCAACTGCTCAGTCACCCTTCCAAAACAAAAGCATCCTGGAGCTGTGAATTTTCCAAGAACCAACAACACTGTTTCCAAGCTCTGCAGTTTCAAAAGGTTTTTAGAACTATTGTGAGTGCATAGCTTCAACTTTAACAGGATACAAGAAAAACCAACAAGAGTAAATGCCTGTGGTCACAACAGCACCCCCCTGAGGCTGTGATGTTCATTACAAACTCACACACAACACACACACACAGGGTACTTCTAGGACCTGACCTCCATATTAGGATGAAACTGGCTGTAGCAGAGTGTCAGTATTTATAGACTGTTTGTCTGTACGGACTGAGTTTATACACACAACACTGTGTGTGTGTGTGTGTGTGTGATAGAGAGAGAGAAATAAAGAAAGGTTGATGATAATAGTGTTGAACCAGGAAGACACTGTAGATTAGATGTACAGGCCCCATACGTTTATGTTAGTTTTTGATCATATTCAGGAACATTCAGGTCAGCAGTTCCAACTGCTGATATGACAATGAGCGTCAACCCTCAGTAGACCTTTTTCACAGCAGCATTTTGATATGAAATAGAAGGGTAAACACAGGTGTTACTGATGATACTAATTAAGGTTCTGTTCCATTCAGGTCAAACTGGAAAGGTTCTGCTACACTAAATGGAACAGAACCTTAGTGTCACCAGTAACACCTGTGTTTACCCTTCTATTTCATATCAAAATGGCTGTGAAGAAGGTAAATAGAGTGTTCCCTTATGCCCTATTCTCAGCATGAAACAGATGTTTAGTGCAGTGTGAGCAATGGGCTTAACGAACAGCTGGAGGTTTCCTTGGTGACCACCTAGTTTGTGTATGTCTAAAATAAGCCTAGTAATATACAAAAACATTTAGTAGGAAACATAAAATTGGCAGGAAGTGTTGTTTTTAATCAACATAATGACACAATGTTTAAAATGCATGTTTCTGCAAGCTGTTCACTGATAACTTATGTCACTTTATGTCCGCTTGTGGAAACTAAAGCATGATCAACCTGTTTATGGTTAACTTAAAGCACTTGGTTAAAGCTGCAATAATCAGAATTCTTATATTAACAATGGTTTAAATGACTATGTACATTATCTGCCAAGGACCAAATCACAGGCAACGTTAGAGAGTAGCTGGTTAACATAGAGGCACATTTATCAGCTTAAAGCTGCAGCAGGTAACTTT
>NW_023339774.1:2499422-2503480 GCF_004916995.1 Morone saxatilis | reverse complement strand
AAAATCCAGTCAAATTCCATCTGTGAGGTTCACTCTGGCTGGGGAAGATTTATCTGCAAGGCTAAAAATGTCTGTATTCAAAATCAAAAGGTGTTTTGTGTTGTTGTCATATTTGCTGAAACTTTCACTATATCCTGACAGTAGTACATGAGACATAATCTGTGAGAAAATCAGGTTCCTCTGGCTCCTCGAAAACAACCAATCAGAGCCAGAAAGATAGAAAGGTTGGTGGCTTGAAGATAGTTGATTGTTGAGTTTCATTCCCAGGAACTAAAGCATCGGTATTTGACGACTTGGGAAAGAGACTCAAAATAAACAATCTTTCTCAGCTCTGATTGGCTGTTTTCCAACGTTTTCCAAAAGTTACCTAAGAGCCAGATATTTCCTGCAGGAAATAATCAGGTGAACAGAAACATGGCAGCAAATGAATAATAATGTTGCACTGTATCTGCCGGATGTGTGAATCAGCAACTCTTTGTTAACAAGTTCCCTGTATCAATTTTGCATGGTGATAATATGCCAAAAAAGTCAGTTAATTCAGGTTTAATGGCCCGGCACACCCACACACGTGTTTCTCTGCTGCTGGCTATAATGTGAGATCAGTGACTTCATGCGCCAATAATAATGATAAAGGTGTAATTTGTTTCACCCTGGCAGAGGTCCCACAAAGCTAACAGGAGAGTGAGGAAGATGTCAATCAAACACACTCCTACACGCTCTTATCATCCAAAGTAAGTGAAATCACCCCAGCACATTAACCCAGAATGGCTTGTCTTAGAGGACACATAGGTAAAAAATTCAGCCCTGTTTGAGCCTCATTTAGACCCAGACTCAGATGAGGAATCTGTTGTTCACAATAATCAGCGACTAGCAAATGTATCAGAATGGTAAAAAATATAGTTAGCATCTTTTATTTGTTCATGTTGATTGTTAGCTAGTTAGCTTGTAACTGGCAGTGGCTGATGCAATGAAACATGTAATCTGTTACAATGTTACAGTGTGTTCACATTGTCACATTGTTTTTATGTAGTGGAAGGAAGCTCTAGGCTCTGGTTTACATCCAAAAACTGCACACTCTGACACACACTGACATTTGCTAGACAGCGACTGGCTTTTGAATTTAATACATACCAAATCTAGCCTGAACTGGGGTACATTTGAATCTTAGATTTAACGGAAGTGTACAGACATTCAGTAGAGGAATATGGAAACACCTCTCTAGTGACAAACTGCGCAGATAGTCAGTAAAATCAAGTTCAGACATTTAAGGGGAAAAAAACCACGAAAAATGCATTTTGAGTGCATTACAACATATACAAATAGTCTGCTTGGAACAATAATGTGTGTCTATGTTTTTTCTCATAACATTTTTTTAATTGTATATTGTATTAAATTAAATTAAAGTCCTTAAAACATTTCATTGCATTTAGTCTTTCCACCTCACCCCAATTACATAAATGAAACACCTCTTAGTATAATGCAATACAGGTCAACAGCAGCACAAACTACAGCCTCCAAAGAGACCAGATTACTTTATTATTATTATTATTATTATTACTGAGTGGATCTTATAAACTGTAGTGTATATCTGGGTTAGTAGGATGGATATGGCACCCAACCTACAGTAACGACTGAGTTTTAATATCTTCATTTTACTTAGTTATAAACATATATATTATATTGTTTTTTGTCAGTTAAGGTTTAAACCCACCAAACTTTATTTTCAATCCAATATTTTCAATATTTTCAATTTTAAATCTACTAAATAGGTCAGGATGCCCAACATGACGAATGTGGAGGCTTATGATAAGGTCAGCTGCACAAAGAAAGATTTAAGATGCATAACAGCATCATAATCATTTTATCTCACATAGTTGAGGCTAATTGTGATGCCTCGTTGTAATGACCACGTTGTCTCACAAACAGCTGTACTGAGCCTGCAACCTGAAGACACAGGAAACACTGTGAGGTTGTTACCATAACAACCCGAGCAGCCTCCGTTTACACAGTTTGTTTTCCTGTTGATCTGAGGTTGAACCCTGAGTCACAAACAGGACACTAATAAATCCTCTGACTGTAACTGTCACACACACACACAGACACACAGAGGAAGCACAGGCAGGACATCCTAACACCAGGGGTGATGACCTCCTCAGTAAACCTGTCACTGATTTGACATCACTTCCTGTTCTAACCCACACGCAGGGCGCCTGCCCGTCCAACACGGTTAGAAAAATAAAGAGAACTTATCGACACTGGAAGGAACTGTTATCATACAGCAGACAGGAAGTCCCAGTCAACAACACTACGGCAGCAACTGCAACTCTGAGGAGATTTCTCAGGATCGAACCAGTTTCATGGTTTCATAATTTTGTGCACTGTCAAAGTCTCACACCTGCCTTCAGATCAGCTCTGGACCTCCTACCTGTTCTTGATGCGAAGCTGGACTCCTCCTGCTGAACATGGTCTGCTTTGGCGGGATGACGGCGGTGTTTGTTGTGTTTGTTTGTTTGTTATGGGCGATGGAGAAGAAAGAGGAGGAGGAGAAGGAGGAGGAAGAGCAGGGAGGGAAGGACGTGAAGTAGCAAACTCCTCGATGTACCCTGGATCGAACTCCCTGAGGGCAGAGACAGAGAACAAAAACATTATTTTGATGATGATTATATTGTAATGAATGTAGATCAAGTGAAAGAAGAAAGTAGAAATCGAGTAAGAAGTAGGTTTAGTTTCCATGGCCCGTTGAGCTGCCCCCTGCTGGCCATTATAAAGAATGCACGTTTAAGTTAGTTCCGTGTTGGCTTCACTTTACAGACCCAGAAGCTCTGCCCATCATTTATGCTGTCAATTTTTTCAACCAGTTTGGGAAGTCTTGTCTTCGGTTGTTGTTGTTGTTTTTTTGATCATCTTTTCAAGTGAAAAATGTTCACTGGGTTTGATCGCTGTTAACATTGGCTAATCTATAACCAACACACCTAATCACCACACGGCTGCCAAAATAAACCAGGCCTGCTGCCTTCAGGTCTGACTGGTTCAAGCAGGACTGTCTGCATGTCTGTTTTTTTGTTCCTATTTACCATTTAGTCATTTCGCCAGAGGTCAAAGGTCAACTGCGGAGTCAACAACAAGTGAAAGAGGTCTAAGTTCAGAGGCCACAGGATCCTGGAAGCAGAACAATTCCTGTGAATCCTTTTGTTGGTCGAACAAAGAGAGAAGAAAATGACTGTTTAAGTATGTGGGCCAGTGAACCACCTGTCTACCAACCCACACACACACACACACACACACACACACACACACAGAAGCTAACTCATTCATTCACACTTCGACACACAGCGGTAGTACCAGGGATCGAACCGCCACCACTTGCTGATTAGTGGACAACACGCTCTACCTCTTGAGCCACAGCCAGCAGACAACATAACTATGCGTCGCGGGCAACGCAGGCCTCAACAACTGTGACTGGTCCACTTGGTGTGTGTGTGTGTGTGTGTGTATGTGCATTGTCTGAATGGTAAGCGACTCATGCAAAAGACAGATGAGTTAATAATGCTGTCTGAGAATCCCTCTTCAAACACACACACACTCACACACACAAACAGGGCACATGGGCACATGAGACACTGTCTTGCTGCATGACATGCTCTTGTCTGTCCCCTCATTTTCCCTCGTCCTTTCATTTCACGGGCAAACAAACGAAATGAGGAAAACACAAGACAGACTGAGGAGAGAGACAAGGGAGTTTCAGTTTCAGTCGAAACTCAACACAGTGGCATAGAAACCCCACCACCAACTAGTGTTTTGGCAGCTTTATTAGCAGAGCAATGCACACACACCAGCACACAGGTACAAATGCTCATAATGGCTTAGGCTGCTGTGTAGGGTCGAAATTAAATTAAATTACTATTAAATGTGGGACGTGTTACATAATTTTGACTATGGTAATTCATGTTTCTTCCTCCATTGATTGCAGGCTTATGTACATCTACTGTTTATAATGGTTGTTAAGCATAATTCAATTCAATTCAATTCAATTCAATCTTATTTGTATAGCGCCAATT
>NW_023339774.1:2496900-2499218 GCF_004916995.1 Morone saxatilis | reverse complement strand
CACAAACACACACACACACAAACTAAAACACACCCAGACTTATATTATTAACTGAGGACATTCCACTGAAGAGTATTCAGAGCTTCATACATCTAAACACTAACCTGTACCACACACACACACACACACACACAGGTGCATAGATAAAGGCCCATTAAAGTGAAACCTGTTGAGCTCGTCAGAGAGGAATGTGCGGCAGCCACAACACCCTGAAATCACCTGAACAGGAGTGACCGTGTTGTCACATTCCACTTTCCATCTCACTGCAAACACACACACACACACACACATACACACACACACACACACACAGTCCAATAGTTTTCAGGTAGTTACTCTGACAGCAGCATTCAGCCAGAGGGAAGTCTGAATGAGACCCCTTTTAACCTTCAATTGAATCTTATGCTGTGCATTATTTTAAATCCTATCGAGATCTAAAATGATGCACCAGACATGGAGAATACTTCCATTTGATGGAATATTCTCTCAGGGGAAATTACAGATGCACAAAAAGTACAGTGACAGACAATCCCGGGACACGTGCCAGAGTTTCTTTCATTCCATGTAGTTCAATAGTTCATGTTCAGCGATGTGAATGTCCTTCCAATGGAGCCGCTGTGATCAGTGGATTAGCTTTAACCCGATATAACGCCAAAGCATGAAATACAGATGATGGTCCACTGGCAGTGTCACATTTCCAACACGTGCTCACTCCTCGGTCATTTAACGATAATAAATATGCAACATTCGGATACACTTTCAAAATAAAGCTTACTGAGGTTGCTAACTACTTGGCTAGGTTTAGGAAAAGATCATACCTGACAAAATCTAAATGTACTTTTGATTTCACATGAGACCCAAACAGGGGTCTCCTGGGTGAAGGTCCTGTGTTTGTTTCAGCCATCCATCCACCCCCTCCAAACACTGGGTTTGTCGCTCTTTATTCTACTACTGGTGCTGCACCTTCAAACACGCATGTACTTTCACGTGTAAGCAAAGCAGACTGTGACACAGTGTCCTTTCGTGGATCGGCGGGTCTATTACACACTTGGGCATCAGACTGGGCTGCATATGATGACCTACCAAATCATGTTGTGGTGGATATGTGTGTAAGTTGTTATCTTGTGAGTTTCAGTAACACCGATGGGCACCGATGTGACAAGAGATGTAAGCACTTACAGTCGTCATGCACAGATACTGTGTCATTGAACTTAATGCAGGATGGTCCAATATCCATGTTCTTTTCTGACAGTGGAGTCCCCACAAAGTTACCGTATGAACATGTCTGTGTCCCCACAATGTTACACACATAGACACACATGAGGAGCAGTTTCCGGGGAAACTGTTTTGTGGCAGTTTGTCCCTGTAATGACTTCTTCCTATTCTTTTTTGAGCAGAGAAACTCAAACATTCATTAAGCTCGATTACGTCAACCAACAACAAAAGGGCACAAAGACCGAGAGTCACTGGAGATGAATGGCGGAAGACAAAGAGAGACAGAGAGAGAGAGAGGAGAACACCTACAGACAGCTACGCAACTGTGATTTAACACTTGTTACGAGGCAAAGTGACCAAAATAACCAGTCCTTCCTGTAATCCTCCTGTTTCTATCATCAATTTTCATTAAGAAAAAACACACAAAAAAACAGCAACATCAATATCTAAACTAAACTGAAGTTAATCACAAACACTACCATTATACCACATGGTGTCGATGTTTACACAAACACAACTGATGGAAACGAACACTGCTGTAAATCTCTGTTGCTAAACTTTTGAATGGACAAGTGTTGTAACCTACAGTCAGCAGAGTGATCACAGCCAAACATAAGTGAAAAGTCAAAGGTCAAAGCTCATCGACAACATCTGGAACAAATATTTCTATCACAGAGATCAGTGTTATTTTAACCAACAACCATCATCTTATGCACACACTGTAACACACTGCTGATAACTGTGCTGGTATGCTGTATGACCTCTCAACAGACAGACACAATGACTCATCTCTGATCAGCTCTGTGCAGCATCTCTCAAAACCGTTACAAAATGTTTTACACTAAATAGACCACAATACATGAATAAACAGTCGCTATGTATCAGATGTACAGTGCAGTGTAAAATATGGCAAGATATTGGAGATCTAATAAAAAAAACCTAATTGATTAAAATTAGTTTTAAGAAGCAGTTCAAAGGAATATGGTGGTTTGTTACACAGAACCATTTGGGAAGTCATTGTTGGGAACTGTTGGAAATGGGCAGGCATTTTCAAACAATACCTGGCAGGTGATTGGATGAACCATCTGCCTATCACGGACAAA
>NW_023339774.1:2495125-2496849 GCF_004916995.1 Morone saxatilis | reverse complement strand
GGGAGAAGAGTGAATGCATGTTGTGCATATAGAAAAGCCTTCAGTGCCGTTCTTTGCTCTTCTTTCAATGAAAAAATACTCTCCCGATCTGATGAAATTGATGCTAGCAGCATCTATTCTAACAGCCACAAATGCATAAAGACTGAAGCTGGGCAAGATGGATTCTCGCATAATCTCGTGAATTTGTAGCTGCCTCGCAAAGTTAGTTCCAATTAATGGGAAATTATAACTCTACCATCCACAGATATTTTAGACAACAGTGTGCTCTCAACTTTTTGACGACAGTCTGAGGAAGACCCTTACTCGTCCGCATACTTTTGGTTGTGTAGCGTATATTTAAGGCGTTATCCATATTCGTTATTGGTGGTTGAAGCCTCTTTCAAATTATGCTGATGATATAAATTATTTATACAAATTATATAATCCTGGTGAGGCCTTTTTCTACTGGACAAAAAACCCCACTAACATCTGGGTTTTGTCATTAATGGGAAAGGTTACAATCTGGATTCATTCCTGGGGTCAGTTTATCAGGCAAATTATTGGCTGCAATGGAAACCAAATGACTTGACAGCTATGGGAACAATGCGTAAAGGCAGTTTTGTTCTTCATATTGTGCAAGATGCAATACTAGTGAGACAGTGAGATGAGAGACCTTCTCTTGATTCACGGGCAAGAGGAAATAAGGTCACTGGAAAAGCAAACTTATCTACTGGCAATGGGAAAGGAGTCAATTGCCTATTTTATATACCTATGATATACCTGTGTTTAAAACATATACACATTCATTTTGGTGTACAAAAGCTATAACATTAGCCATTATAAGCTCCTGGTGAGACTGTACTGAATTTAAATGTTTTATTTATCACATTCACAAGAGTGTCAGAGTGTAAGTGTCATTTCCTCTCTCGAAAGTTAGTCTTACAAGTACAGCCGCTTTGTGTCTACAAGCTCACAAGATAAAAAGTATAAATAAAGGATTATGCAGTACATGCTAGAAAAAAGATATTACTATCTTGTATAATGATTCATCTCTGCCAGAATACAAGGACTGAATAAGGAGGAACACGTGTTTTTTTTTTTTTGTGGTCAGTTTTGCATTCTGTCTGAGTCACACAAACAAAACAAAACAAAGCACATGCAAACACTAAGACCAGCGAGGGACAGGAGAACACAGCTGCTAAACCTGCTCGACAAAATACTGACTGCAGAGTCTGTTGCACTCAGAATACTGATGGGACAAACACTGCCAGTCTGGAAAATATACACTTCTACATTATGGTGGTGTCATTAATATGGATGAGACAGTTCTGACTGTAAAAGCTCCAGATGCTGCCTGTCAGATAAATTCTCAACCCCAAACAGCTCTGTGGCCTCCACCAGTGCCCATCAACCACAGCTGCTGAATTCTGGTGTTCGTTTACACGTGGAGCAGATGCTACATTTGGGTTCACTTCCGTTTAGGTTTTATCTGAAAAATACCCATGTGATGATCATAAATTAAATAACAGACAGGGAAAAACGGATACCAAGAAACAGCATGGAGCAGAGAGAAAAAGGGACAGCAGCTAACTGGAGGAATCACATTTTAATGATGGATGTTTCCTGACACTTGATGCATTTGATGTATTACTTTTAATGACACTAAAAACAGGTTGCGAACAGTCTTTTATAAAGGCTATAATGTTTACCCCGAGTTAAGCTGCTTGATATCTGAAGGGAGTTGT
>NW_023339774.1:2492558-2495044 GCF_004916995.1 Morone saxatilis | reverse complement strand
TTTGTATTCGACCTGTTAAGTGACCACCATTATAAAAGAGACATATGTCAAACCAAACCAAACTTAGAGGGGAATTATTACCTATTATCTTTGTATTATGATTTTTTAGCCACAATAGCATGGATCCAGGGATGGCAATACTAGAAACTCCAGTTCTCAGACATTGGCCTTAATTACAGAATCAACTTCAAAATTATATTGCTTATCCATAAATCACTGAACGGCTCAGGTCCAAGATATTTATCAGATGTCTTGACTCAGTACGAACCCTGCAGATCTCTCAGGTCAGCTGGTACTGGATTAATGGCTGTTCCCACAGTGTAAACATGGTGAAACTGCCTTTAACTTCTATGCTGATCAAATGTTGAACAAACTGCCATAACAACTAAGATTTGAGAACATGCTGACTACTTTCAAATTCAAGACATATTATAAATGTTTACCATTGCTTTTATAGCTTTTATAGGTCCAGTGTGTAACATTTAGGAGGCTTTTTACTGGAAGAAATGGAATATTATATTCATAGGCATGTTTTCATTGGTGTATAATCACCTGAAAATGAGAATTGTTGGGATTTTGTTACCTTAGAAGAAGCTGTTTATACCTACAGATGCTGTGGGTCACCATCCGTGGCAACCGTCCTGTTGAACCGCCACGTTTTGGATAAACCAAAAACTGGCTTGCTGTTTTTGTATTTATCATTGTCGTCACACCGAACTTTACATTTATAGCCACTGGTATCTCTCTAAGAATATTTAAACCACCAGTATTTTGTGTGTTCTGTATAGAACATTGTAGCCTTAAGCGGGGATGGGACCCAACAGTGAGTTAAGACTTTCTGCTCTGGCACAATACTGCCATTATAAAAACCACTAAAAATGCTTGAACTTTGACTAGCAGGTGCCTCCTGTCTGCAGTTTTCTTCTTGTGCCTCCAGGAAAACAAAAACTCTTCATGTGTAACATAACACCGGTGAAGTGCAGACTGCTGCTTACTGGGGATTAGAGGACAAAACAGTGGAAAAACAGCTGCAAGGTGTAGCCAAATACAGGTAATTTACACACACACAGAACACAATGAGCACTCGAGTATCTTAATTTGGAGGTATATAATAAATGAAAAACTTCTCTTGAAATCATGACACACACTTTCACACAACCCAAATGAAACACCCCAATACACACTTGGTCCACAGACACCCACAGGCAAACACACACTCAGAGCCCAGGTGGGTGGTGATAATCTTACCTCGCTCGCGAGGAGAGACGCAAGTGTCAGGTATCAATAAAATAAGGCACAAGAAAAAAACCTTAACACACTCGCTACACACATGCTGCACCGGCAACACACACACCGCCTCCCGTACACACCCACAATAAGGAAGTTCATTAATAAAAAATCCTTTAGAGCGCTCACCACCTTCAAAGCTGCTGTCAGTCAGATCAGTGTTGTTGTAACACATCCAAACTCCACTCCACTGGATGATCTTTGATGTGGGGAGGCAGATTTCTTCCTATGATCTGCTCTTTTGTCTACAGGACTTTAAAGGTTGAGTTCAACGTTTTGGGATATATATTTATTCACTACTCTTTTCATAGTGTGAAATGAGGCAATCGATGTCTGTGTCTGTGTGTAAGTACAGAGCTGGAATCAGGACACAGTTCGCCAAGCTTTGCATAAAGACTGGGGGCAGCTATCCAAAGTTCACACACCTACCAACACCTCTAAATCAAACTAGTTAACACATTCTACCTCATTTGTTTAATCCGTACGACATGATGTGGTTTAATGAGGAGTTATATATGTTGGAACCTCCGCTTGACAAACAACAGTGTATCTGTCTGCCCAGCACTGTGCAACGTCTTTGCTGGTTGCCTAGCAACCTCATGGTGACGACAACACTTCAGGAAGTCACTGCACCCATCTGTTGTTCACCAAGGAGTAGTTACAGCACACAACCCCCCACCCCACCCCTAAAACTGCAACTGCCTAGGTCTAGTAGGCCAGATCCTGCTCACATTTGATTTTATTGTTGTGATCAAGATCAGGGAGTGCACCTAGGGCCCCAACACACCAGGGGGTGCAAAGAAAAAAACCTGAAAATAAATGTTACAAATGCAGTCCAGCAGCTAAAACACCAACTACAATATATGTGATTTATCACTGACAGACAAACCAAACACTGACTGTAGACAAATAGTTTCCCCTTTGTGCTTTGAAAGGGAGGGTGAAGCGAGCGAGTTGCAATCTGCAACTACACCACTAGATGCTATTAAATCCTACACACTGGTCCTTGTTCATTTTTGTAAAAAAATAAACAATATAATGATACTGCAGCTATTGAAAGGCCCCTATGTGCTGTTAAGTTTGGATTTCATTCAGAAAGTGGACAATAGTAAGCTAGGTTAACTAGCTTCCACATGGAAAGTGAAAGCTAGATAACAATTTCAACACATTCTCAATAACTTGACAAATACTGCTGCTTG
>NW_023339774.1:2485223-2492533 GCF_004916995.1 Morone saxatilis | reverse complement strand
TATGCCGAAACTGGAACTCGCTGAGAAGCCTTTATATGTATGAAGTGTGCCAAATTTTTAGTTATCTGGAAACACAGGATGCGATTTAGCGTGCACGGGAGAGATTTGTATTACCGTCTATGATTGTTATTTTGTCACGTAACGCGCTACCGCTTGCTTAGCTCTCTTCGCGAGGCATCTCCTAATACTTGAACCTATCCAGAATGTTTGAACAATGGCTCGCTCATTTCTTCATAATATTCCAGCAATTTCAACCGTGTCTCATAAAATCAATATGATCGTTTTTTTGTTTTCATCTCCTTAATCATATCACATAAAACGCTCATGGATTCCCACTCCGCAAAGATATTTTTATTTCATGTAATGTTTAGTGACGCACTAAATATTCACCGTAAATAACCCTACGTCAGAACTCTCATACAGGGTACAGGGCCCTGTAGGATAATGATACTGTTTCGCTCTCACGCATCCCCAAGTTCTTTAATCACCCTCTCAAAGGTAGAGTTCGCCTATAACTTGGTTCGATTGATGTATTTGCTCCAAAGATTGTTGACCTTGGAACAAACTTCGATATGAACACAACTAATAATTGATGAGGAGAGACTTCATGCCACAGATATATCCTTATAATTCAAATATAGGAACTTAGGCATGACATTATTTATATACATTGGGCCTTCATCTTTTAATCAAACCCAGTGCTCAATTCATTTTCAGTTTGCTTACGCTCCAAGCACAGAGAAGGTAACAGATGGCTGTTATGAGAGGAATCGGTTCTATTTCCTTACTCGATGTAAGAAATCTGGCGATAAATATAAAGTATCGGTATAAGAATCCTGTATTTTCATATTTGATGCCTATTTCTATATTCATAATATTCACCTTAATTTCAATACAGGGATGAGAGAGAGAGGTGCGAGCACTTTAAGTGCATGACATGACTTTCCACTTTACAGACTGGAAGCTGTAATACATACGTAGTGCTCGAATCAACACGCCACCTCCCACTACGCGTATGCATTTCCAGTCCTGGGGTATTCCCACCAAGTCTAATCTATGTGCGTATCTAGTCTAACATTCAATCGACGCACATAGAAGCTTTGCGTGTTTTATTCACGTACTCCAATCTTACCTTTCTTTAGCGCATGTCCGACTACCACATCGTACCAACTTTTATCAAATCTCTCATGACCACTTCTGGTGTAATTCTCGTCTATTAGTAGTATATTTGCTTCACTGCATCCATCCTAGCTCCTTGTAGTTCACCATGTCTTTTTTGGTATGCTGTCGACATCACATGCATTCAGCGAATTTAAGCTTTGATAGCGGGGATGGGATACCAACAGGTAGCTTAGAGATATGACACTCGTACATCGTACTGGCCCATATTAAAAGAGCACACCACAAATCTCCAATTTCCTGTCGAATAAAAACCTTTTTGACTTTAGCAGGCTTGCCCTTGGTCCTGCGGGCATCAGGATTCTAGGGTTACAGCTCTATATTGGTCTGAGACTGTCTCTCCGACGGCCAAACAAAAATGCTCTAACAAGTAGGCCTCATCTCTCGCACGCGGGGAAGGTTGCCGGTCGAGTTGCCCTTGTGTCGTACTGTTGGGGTGGATGCTCATGGAGGTGACCAAACCAAACAGTGTGAAAATACAGACTAATTGCGTTATGCCCGACAAAGCCATCAGTTACACTGAATTGTCACACCACTGACTTGCACAGCACAAACACTCAATGGACACTTTCGCGCGATTTACTGCGCTTAATAGATGGCTGTGAGATACGTAAGATCTACATGGGCCAAGTTAATATAATAAAGTAAGATATAACGTCCGTTCGAAACGCAAAAACATACATTGCTTTACACACACCCAAATAAGGTATCTCGCTCTACCCTGGAACGCGACACTGACGCGACAACTGCCGCATAAACACGGCGTCAGGAGCACCATACCCGCGCTGCAGGATTGATCGGATGAGTCGATAATCATAACATTACTCTCTCTCTCATTTGCACAAAATGCTCCGGCATTCTGCTCTCGCACGTTGCCTGATGAGCAGGATCGAGACGCGCGCATATAGCGCGAGTCGTAGTCTTACCTCACAGTGTACACATTACAGCTGCCCTCGCAAGGAAAAAATAAACTTTGGATAACACATACGTCTGCATCGACACTTTCCCCGAATCAACGTCAGCTTAACTCCGTCCTACATGGCATCTCTCAACAAGTCCCCGACTCGCTCCTTCTTATCGCGAGCAGTACACCCACAATAACGCAGAATTACAAGTGTCTCAATTAGCCTAAAGATCCTTACTCCGCGTAGAGCGCTCACATCGTCAACACCTATACCGCGATCGTGAAATCCTGAAGTATGTCGATGTGTTTAATTTCATTCCGTTGATTAACCTATAACCAAAATAAAACGCACATCCATATAAATATCTTTAATGAGCTGTGCGCAGACGACTAAAATCTTACGGAGATCGCATTCTTCTCTCTTCTTGTCTGCTCTCTCTCTCTCTAAAGGTTGAGGGTAAACCATATGATAAGCTCGTCATGCATCTTGGATAATGACTGCAATATTATCCATCTCTGTTGAGCCACGCATTAATTTTTCATTCTACGTCCTTTATTTCTACCGAAATGTCAAGCCAGTGGGTCGATGGCTGTGTCTCTTGTATTCAGATCTCATCTCCAAGCTGCAAAGAGGCTGCAGCATCAAAGTCACGATCTTTCAAATTGTTAATCACATTTTCACTCTCATGTGAATCCGCTACGGACAGTGATGTATGTGAGGAGTTTAGATGATGTGGAAAACCTTCCGCGACAGCAACAACACGGTGACAATTCTGATGAGAATCAGTTGACCGCTCCCTCCTCAGCTCAGATTGGTCTGAGTGCGAGCTATGTTGGGGTCCCGTGGAGCGATAGCAAACTCGCGCTCTTGTGTGCGTTTTGCTTAAGCGACATACATCTTCTATCATACAGCCAAGTCTAAGCAAGTTCAGACGCCTCTCACCCTCCACTTCGCGAGGACAGTGCATTACTCCTACCATCACTTCGACAGACGCGCTCCCTCCCCTCCTGCCACCACCCCTTTAAAAACTGCAACTTATGACGTTGGTTCTTTACATTCGATTACCCTAGTGTCCTCGATTTCGCTCTGCTCGTTGTCCTCATTGTTGTGGTGGATAGAGTAGCTCAATAATGTCAGGCGCGTCGTTCGTCACTTCTTCACGTGGCGCTCTCTCTCCAACACACCTATACCGCAGGACCAATGGGAAAGGAAAAAAAGCCTACGCACAACTCTATCATGTCCTATATGTTTATACAAGATACAGGTCCAACAAGCGGATAGATCTACTGCACATGCATTTGCAATCTGAGCTTTATATAATCATTAATGACCCATATAATCTGGTACTGACAGAGTCTACCAAACACGTGATCCACTAGTAGCGACACTATAGTTTCACACCCTATTTGTCTTAGACGAAGTGCGTGAGAGCGACGATCGGGTGGTATGAAATGCGAGCGGTTGCAATCTGCAAACTTATGAATCAAAACTCAGTGGGATGAGCATGTATTTACTGCATACTTAATTTACGAGCAGGCACTACTTACCTTTGCTATCTTTTTGTTAAATAAAGAAATTAATATTAAATACAGGACAAAATACAATGTGTATACCAGAATATATACTTTCAGTAGTGAATATGACATGGCTCCCTAGTGTCTGTATATGTGCGAAGTTCAAGTGATAGCGGCGTGACAACTTCGAAGTAAGCTATTTGGTAAGGCTGCTTGCATGGAGTGAAGAGGCAACTCAAAACAGCTCTCTTTTTTCTTTCTATTAGATAAACAAATCTTCCATATCCTCAACTATTCACAGAATGAACCTGGACTCAAAGTTGCAAGCTGCTTTCAGCTTACGCAACGATGCTGCTCAAGGCTTCCTGCTTGTACATGTGGTCCATGTTGTTCAGGATCTATGAGGGTTCAGCCCACAAAAACTACTTGTTCAGGATGAGGAAAAGTTGTAAATGATGTTATGTAAATTGAAAGAAACTTAAAAACATCATAAAAGGTACATTACGTAACATACCTGACGTAACTTAAGTATTTTTGTTGAATTACAGTACATGCATTGCATCAAATTTACTTTTGGTTTCACACGGGACGCCAACAGCAGTGCTGTATTTTGCAAAGATTGTCATTTGAGTTGAACATCTATCGATACAAACCCTGCAGACAATGTGTGTTTTGCCCAATCAGTCAGTAATTTAATTAATTAAGTAAACATTTGTACAAAACAAGTTTTATAGGTAATGAAGAAAGAAGAAAATGTCTGTTACCAGTAACAAACTGCATTCCTATAGGTTGGAGCCTTTAGACATTAGACTAGCTTAACAGCATGAGATGGGCGTGACGCACTGAAGCCTGTAGGGCAAATATTGTTGTTATTTGTTGTCTCACAATCAGCCGGAGGAAACAGTAGCAACCGCGTTCTGATCTCATAACTCTGAATCAAAAGATTTATTTTGAAGACCAGTTATTGGTTATAAATATGAATAATTTGGGGTTTTCGTCAACTGGACAGTTGCATTTTCAGGAATCATTAATGGATTATTACAACCTAGGCCTTGTTTTTGTAGTTCTGTCTAACATTCCTCTAATAACACAGAGTAAACTGTACCAAGCTAACAGCTGAGATATGGACTCATGATGACATCCAGCTAAAAATAAGTCTGACGGTCAAGAAAAAGGATTGTCTCAGGTCCATATATCAAACACACTGAAAAAACACACCACTGAAACTACTTCAAACACACACACACACACACAGACTTACAGCTCTGATGGGCAGCTCCTCAGAGAACACTCAGCTTTATTTTCAGCTTGTTGTGAGGACATTAATGGCATGGCTCCCTCTCTCTCTGAGTGCCTGTGACTTTGTGTGTCTCTTTACTACTCTGATCTCAGCCAATCAGGGCTCACCTGAACGCACCAATCAGAGGGAGTGCAGCAGGTATGGAGGAGAGAGAGAGCCGGGCGGACAGACAGACCGGTGTTGTGAGCGTGGCTGTGTCTGACAGGTGTGTTTGGTGTCGACATCAAACACATCTTTTGTCTGACTGACGCAGAGGATGGAGGATGCGCACACACACACATAGAGCCAGCACAACATCAAGACCACGACACACGACGCACACACCACATCAGAATAACCAACTATAAACCAGTAAACCCACCTTGCCTCAGATATGCCTGTCTCACACACCACAGTAACCATCCAAACACTGCCAAGGTCACACACCCACTGCTTACACACAACACCCGACACGACCAGCACAGACTTTGGGCTTGTGCGGCTATAAGCATCAGTTCAATTCAATAAATCTTTATTGTCCTGAGAGCCTGTTGGTCTGCAGCTGCAGGAGGAGGTCTGACGGAGGAGTGCAAGGAGGAAGAGATGAAAGCGAAGAGACAGAGAACATGTGGCTCACAAAATAAAAAACCTTTTTAAAGAGGAGATCAACTCCCAGAACTGCTATGCAACATTCCACCTCCCACCCACTCCACAACAGATTGTCATGTTGTTTTTTTTGTTTATAGAAGTTATTTCCAGCAAAGTACGTCAGGTTCACTGTGAGGTGACTGACAGTTGGAGAACTTCAAGGCTCGGATGGACACGAAACTCTCCTGCAAAAGACCAACGCCTGTGGTTCTGTGATAAAACGTAAAAGGAACAAGCCACATAAACCCTAAGGGAGAGGTCAGCTACACCTCCCAAGGTTCATTTTAGGAAAAAAAAACATCCAATCACACGGCTTAAAATGATGTACGATCTGAGGCTAAAGATTACTATTAGTGTAGAAACCTGAGTAAACACTGTTTGCTTCCAGATTCTAGATCAAGTTGATAGATTGTGGTCTTGACATGAAACAGTTTCTCGGTTGAAAAGGCGATTGATTATGCAGTGAGGGCTGTGGGGTCAGCGCTATGGGTGGGACTAACAGTGCGCTGAAACCAAGGAGAAGTAATAACAACAATGGAGACCGCCAGTGCCTGAATTGGACCAAAGACAGTTTTCTTAATTCTTCTTCTCAAAATAAGCTTTTATGTGCCTGCTTCAGTTCAGCGGAATTCACTCGCCCCTTCCAAACCCTGACGATATAAGATACAGTGATGAGCAAGTCTGACTTCCAGCTCTACGTCTCTGTCCATGCTACACCCTGCGTCACACACTACATAGCCCCCTACACTCCGCTGTTTTATTTTTTATATATGCTGGGAAGGAGGGCTGCAGTTGAATTTGAGGGTGTAGCTACCCTTTGAGAATTAGAATTAGGCTTTTCTAATTAGACTCCATTTTCAGGAAATCAACAGAAAGAACCACAGCATCCAGAGCTTTTGACTGTCCTCTGGCTGCCAGTGCTCATGGGAAAATGAGTCCACAAGCAGGACATTATAGTCCAAAGGTGAATGTAGCACAGTTATGGAATTGCATGGTTTGACCTGCTGCACAGTCCACTGCACATAGCCACATGCAAACCCAGGTCCACTGGTTAACCCTGCTGCTCGTCCTCTGCACCAACCCAGTAGGGTTCCTGCAGGAAGCTGATCAGACCAAAACTGCACTGCTGCTCTCTTCTTGTCTGGAGGACATATTCTCACGCCCTCCCTCCTCGCCACGCCTTCCCATAATGCCATGTGTGCCTCTACACCTGTCCTGCAGCATGTGTGTGTGTGTGTGTTTGTGTTTAAAGTCTAAAGTCCTGTATTGTGTCATGCCCTGTCATGCGTCTTCCAGTAAATAAAAGCTGCAGTAGCCAAAACAGCAGCCTTGCTAGCAGGCACACCCCAAACCCAAATACATACCTGCCTTTGTACCTGGCATCAACCTGAATACTGAAAGATGCTGTGTCACATAACACGCCCTGTGGCAGCCATATTGGAGGGCTCCCACTCTTCAACTCACTTATTCTTAAACTGCTGAACATCAAATGCATCTCCACAAAACTAAACAGACATGATTCATTTCTGTGTGGAAGCTCAGCATTTCACCCCTGATCCAGCTGACTAATTTCATAGTTTGGTTTCTGCTTGAGCGTTGACCCAAATGTTTGACTATTCGGATATTTGTTTATTGAATACGTGTGTGTATGTATGTGCTGTTAAGTTTGGATTTCATTCAGAAAGTGGACAATAGTAAGCTAGGTTAACTAGCTTCAACATGGAAAGTGAAAGCTAGATAACAATTTCAACACATTCTCAGTAACTTGACAAATACTGCTGCTTG
>NW_023339774.1:2484722-2485123 GCF_004916995.1 Morone saxatilis | reverse complement strand
AACTTGACAAATACTGCTGCTTGGTAAAACATGATGCTGCAAGGCTCCGCTATGGTTGCAGTTTGGTTAGGTTCAGGCACAAAAACTACTTGTTTAGGATGAGGAAAAGGTTGTAAATTATGTTACATACATGACAGAACTTAAAAACATCAATAAAAGGTACATTACGTAACATATCTGACGTAACTTAAGTATGTTTTATGAATTAACGTTTGGCCCACTCTGCCTCTGGCACTGGCCACCCCTAAAATCTGATTGGCCATCCCAAGTGCCACCCCATTATCCATACCTCTTCATTCGGATAACAAATGAGACTAGATGACGTAATGCATCTGTTGGTACTCACCATGTGATGCTAGTCAGGAAGGGGACAAATAACACTCCACAGTTTTCTCCTCAAA
>NW_023339774.1:2480740-2484648 GCF_004916995.1 Morone saxatilis | reverse complement strand
GACATATGCACTTTATGCTAATCCCATGAAGTCTTTGGGCATAAATGTGTCTGTTCGCCTAGTGTATTTGAATATTTCTGCATACTTGGATCTATAAACTGTATTAGAATTGCCTAAATTGGAATGACTGGAAAGCTGAGACACATCTTCATGCCACCCCTGCATCAGTCAGTTCTCCACCCCAGCCAAAAAAATCTGGAAAGGCCCCCACTCTGGCTGTAGACGACCCAGCGAGAATGCCAACTGTCTCGTGTTCTTGTACCGAAACAACCTTGGACGGCAACCAGCATCTTTCATTGTTTATATGCAGTGACATTTGCGCTGCAAAGGCTAAAATTGTTCATTTTGACAAAGAACATTAGTGAATTGATCAACAGATATACAACATGCTGCTTTAGCTAGCTCTCTGTTTACTGCCTCGCTATAGAAAGAAGTGAATTTCAAAAAACATTCAACACATTTGAGTTCTCTCTAATCAACTACATGATGCATGTAATAATCAGTAATAGCAGCAGTAGTAATGGATGATGACAGATAAGAGGTAATGAACAGTGTTTGTCTGCTGGTGCGTGTGTGCTTACTCAAGACAACCAGCTCTGATTTGGACTCTGAACCAGGATATACAGCAGAATCCTGATCAGTTATAGATTACAGAGGGTGGCTAGAAGGAAGTCTTGTGTGTGTATATGTCAGTCATCATAAGTGTCAAAGTATTCATTTACTAAAATACAAAAAGAATTCTACATATTTTTTAAAAGCTGATTGCTAAATTTCTTGCTCGTCATTACATACCAACAGAGGTATTTCCTTGTCAACCTCTCTTTCTGCTACCTGACCTCCACTTTTGAGATTGGGTTCAGGCTGTTAGCAGATACCCAGTTTGACCTGGCGAGCTAAAGGTCAGGATGGGATTAAAGAAAGCAGAAATATGGCTTTGGGTTTCAGGCTGGGCTTTGGTCTCAGTTTTAAGTCCATGCAAAAGTCACACACACACACACACACACACACACACACACAGTATCTGTACCTGCGGACGGTCAGCTGCAGAGTCTTGTACGATCCTTTGACCAGAGCGATGGCCTCCTGTCTGTATCCGGTCAGCTCCACCTCGTTAATGACGATAATCTCATCACCCACCAGCAGAGGCTGCTCCAAAATGTCTGCCTTACCGCCCTCCTCCACCTGCACAGACACAAACACACAAAAAACCTGAGGCAGAATTTACCAAGAAAATGGTGGCAGTTTGCGTGTATTTAGCTCCTGATTTACTAATACTCATTTTCCACCTAGGCAGTTTAATGGCTGGTTTGGAACTGGAACCTAAACTCGAACCAGTTGTGTTTCGACAGTTCCAGCATGGCACCAACACTTTGCTGGTCTAGAACCAAGAACCACTTATGTCAGGGGCTGGGGGCAGCTTGTGACCGGCCAGCTCTGTATTTATTAGCTGTTTAGTAAGCTACTAATGTCTCATATCAATGTTTTGTTTGTAACTTTAATGTTATGTTCAAGGTCAGTAACGTTGATTTGAGAAATTAGTAGTAGTAGCTATGCTTGCTTGGGTAATGTAAACTGACCAACCTCGGTAACAACAGCTAACATTGAAGATGTGTACATTGACGTAATGACGTGGCTCAATGGTGGCTCTCTAGCCCGTGGAAAACCAAACAGTTTCTTAGAAAGTCCTCAAGGTGAACCAACTCTGAACCGGCACTAGCTCAGCCCAGAGGTTCACGTTGGTGAGAAGAGATATAAGGCACCAACTCAATAGGTCATAATATTCAGGTCCTGATCTCCATTCTGTGAGTGATGGAGAGCTGAGCCGATACAGTTCAGTGGTGGGATTTATATCAACTCAACAAGCTCAGAAAAGAAATGTTGTAACCTCATTCATACTGCAGTCCTCTTTTGCCTGCAGGCTTTGTGCGACGCGAGGCTAAACACGTCCTGGACCTCTCTCTGTACTGGACACACAGTGATGAAACTTGTTAAGTCACACTTGCTGTGGCAGCTGTTATCAGGGTTTCTATTGTTGTGGTAGGTAGGAAACACTTGCAGCGTGTACATGTGCGTGTTATGTAGCAGGGTCAGTGCAGGGAAAGTAGGAGGTCTTGGCTGTTTGCCTGGTAGCTTTGGTATTCTCACATCGTCTGTATTATTTTTCATGATTTTTTTTCCAAAAAAAACTAAGTTGTTTTTTGAAATTTGCCACAATCCAACCGACACACACCCAGATGGCTTCCACAGTAGGCTTCTAGACCTGTCTTTTCTAATTAAATTGACCATTGAAGAAATTGATTGTTTTGTCTTTATCGTAAAATTTTAAGCTTAAACGTAATGTTAGCATCCCTGGCTTACTAGTTTATTACTACAGTAGTGACCTAGTGTTACAATGCCGTGAGTTAGTATCTATCATTTAAATGACAGTTTATGTTCAATTATGTTATTTCAGAAAGTCCATTCATGACTGGAACGTCAACTGCATGGGATGCTAAGATGTAGCTAAGATGCTACAATATCAGAATTTAGGCTAACATTAGCTGCTGTTAAATAGGTTTCCTGTTCACAAACAATCCAGGCTGCATGCACATAGTGGGGTAGAAAACACGTTAGCATAGTGTCGGCATTTAGAAATTAAGCAACTTGCAAGAAACCAGTCAAAATACTGTCTAAAGGTTTGTATGCAGCACTTTCATTAAAACTTTTCACCACACTGTCTTAGCCTGTCAGCTCTGGCTAGCTAACATTACACAGTGAGAAACAGCGGCTAGTGGCAATGAAAATGCTAACTGAGACAATACACAAAGTTAGCTCTACAGATGAGAAATTAACCAAATGTCCCAAAACATCAACCAGCAACACTGGTTCAAAGCCCGAAATCACCCTCACACAAGGTAGCATTTAGCAGGAACATTAGCATTTCTAACTTCCTGCTATATTGCTGCACAATTCCTCATAATATACCAGACACAATGAAAAAGTATAAGCGTAGTAACACAATGCAAAGCCATCAGTCTGCCACCTGTATCCGCACTGAACAAACGTTCATACACTTCAATAAAGACACACAGCAAGAGAAAGCTGCCTCACCTTCAAAATAAGCTTTATTCCTCACCAGGTTCTGTAAAATCTATCCAGTAGCCTGCTTTGCACCATGTGAAGGCCAGATTTCCATATATTAATTATATTAATTAACATATATTTAACCATTCCTAACAATTAGCTAGCTAGCTACAACTATTAAAATCTATCAGTGACAGTTATTTTTACAGTTGAAGATCGTCTTCTTAAAATAAGCAGCCTGTTTACTTCTCTCCATTAGGAACAAATTATTTTCCAAAAATGGAAAAATATTGTAAACTACATACTGAATATGCTATGCTAGCTTAGCAACAAAAAGAGGGGTGGGGCTATGCCTAGGGGCAATTCGTTTACTTTGTCATTATCATGTCAAATGGCAAAAATTGTTTATTTATTTATTTACCAGGGACAATACACATGAATCAATATAGCAGTTTACACTTCAATGTAAATGTGCCAGAGTTAGCTCATTTTGCTAGATTTTCATCTGTAGTCCCACAAATTAGTGCCCAAAGTTATCAGTGCAGTGCCAGAGATGAGGTGGTAAGATTAACTATGGCTTGTTATGTCTTTAGTTTATGTTTAAAAGTAAGGTAGCCTAATTAGTTCACTCTCTTAGTTCAGTCGATTTTTCCAGTAGTGGGGGCCCAAACTTGCAAAGTCGACACAGTCCCCTCTGGTAGTTGCCTTTGTTTATAATTTAATTTGAGTAAAAATCACAATAGACACAGATTTCCTGTGAGTTTCTCATTATATCTACATTGGTATTGTCTAAAGTGATTATGATTCAACTGAAGCTCCCAGTGTGACACATACACACACACACA
>NW_023339774.1:2472864-2480548 GCF_004916995.1 Morone saxatilis | reverse complement strand
GTGTGTGTGTGTGTGTCTTTGTCCTTTTTAAGGTCACGTTGTCTCGTGGTCTTGTTCTCTGTGAGATAAGCTCAATCAAATCCTGAGTTGGTCGTCAAAATGTCTTTGCACATACGTCACCAGCTCCGACTGGATTCCTGGATGTTCGCTGTGTTTGGTGGATGAATTGATTGTGAAATAAAACATGTTTTCTGCTGTGGCTCTGATTCTAAACTAGTGCGCAGTGAAGTCAGACATTTCAGCTGAGACCAAAAACTAGGTGTGCCTCAGAAGCCTGAGTGCGAGTCGAGTTTATGCAGGATAGACTTTGGGTCATCTTATGCTACGCTGAGACCGAAATCGCATGACGTGATCTGTTGGTGGCTTGAACCTGAAATGATTTTTTCAATGGATGCCAGGAAGCACAGCTTTCTGTTTGTAGTGTTTGTACAACCCTTGAAAGTTGATCACTGTCGCAGTAGTATGCTTTGTATCTTGACGCTGGTGTGGAAAGCAAGCCACTACACGCTGCTCCAACAACACTCTGTTGACTATATCGATATGAATGGGAAAACCCCAAACTTCTATCTACAAAGTCAGTAGGAGATTGTTTCCTTCTGATATAAGTCTGGTTATCAGTCATTGCCCTGTGAAGGAGATATTAGGGTGTGTTTGCAGACAAGTTTACCTTAATTCGGCAGATCAGGTCTATCCTATCACACTCTGGTTGCATCTTGATTGTCCTACCAATTTCCGCCCTGTCTTTGCCCAAAGGAACACTTTCTGGTTCCAGTAGCTGACAAATCTGTATCTGACCAGCAAATTCAAACTCCAGACTTGAAACGTCTGTAGATAACCACATAGATCAAAGGTCAGGTTCACAATGAGGGGTAGAAATACATAAGTAATACCAGAAAGTGCCTTGATGGTTTCCACATACTTTCTTGTGACAGACAAAGGTATCTGGCAATGTTCTGAAACAATAAACCCCACCCATCTGGGACTCTTTCAATGTTAAAACAACTGCCAAGAATTTCTTGCAGGGTGTGTCTGAACCTCTTCGGAATCACAACATGTGTTACTCTTTAAACAAAAGCATAATGTGTTTTTGGCCCACACACTGCCGCCGAGGGTCCTCAAACATAGTGTCACTCATGCACTGTATGTGCTGATTGACTTTAATCACTTCTGTATGGTGGTCCTGAGGGCTCAAAACACAACAAAATGACAGAAAGGGCATCAACAAATGGGGGGATTAGTGTAAGGTCCAGGCTACTGATGGTTTTTCAAATATATCACTTGCTGACATGTAATAAAACAGTAAAAACACAATCAAACACAAATGTGAGACGTGTCTAATGAGTTGTGCTGATGTAGAGGAAATGAAACATCCTCTCGGAGCTGTGAAAGAAAAACAGTGTGTGAAAGTTTAAACCATTCCTCAGCTCCGTAGAACGGTGCACATGCCGGCACTGTTTGCCTTTTTCAGGAATAAATATACCCAAATAAGGCCCGCAGAATCACTCAGTAACTGTGTGAGTGTGTGTGTGCGTGTGTGTGTGTGTGTGTGTGTGTGTCACCGGCTTTGGTATTCCAGCTGAAATTCATTATCCTGCAGACAGAGATATCCAAACAGAGCGGCTCAGCCTGTTCATACTGTGACTGAAACAACATACCTCCTCTAATCAATAAAGACTGTGTGATTTGGGAAAATATCCTCAGACAGCAGTGGGGGGGCTCTGCTGTGAAAAAGGACGGAATTGAGTTTGAATAGTGCAGTTGTCCTCAACTTTGTTGGCTTGGAAGAGCTTAGAATGAAGCAATATCAATGTCTTCATCTCAGGTTAAGGCTGTAGTGTGGACGTGAGTTATTTGTTCCCATTTTAGATTAGTTGGTGGACTCATAAGACTTTTCATCCCTAGTATGGCTCCAGCTCAAAATCCTTAATTTCTCATGATGCAACCCTCCCTGACTTGTGAACACCCATGTCTTTCTAACCACACCTCCGCTTTGTAATGCAGGTGTTTTTTTTCACCCTGGTTCTTTTGACAAACAGCCAATGGGGGTTTGGATTATTGCAGAATAAGCTTTGTGGTGATTTCTGAAATGTAAATGTGATCGCCAGAAGTAAGCGAACGAACATCACCGCCGCCAAACTTCCAAATTCGAATTAAATCTTCTAATTAAAATCTACAAGTTGGAAAGCTTGAGTTAGAATAGTGTACAAGAGTACAAACACAACAAGGCTGTAAAGCTGAGCGGGCTTTAATGTAACCAACAACCTCTGTGGTCTCATTTAGCCACTTGTTAGCAACCACCTTTGTTAGACATGTAAAAGCTTCTAAATGAAGAGGAGTATACTGGCGTATTTTATGTTGCAGAACAAAACATGGAAATCTCTTTATCTTGTGTTAACCACAGGCCTTATTTCAGGCATAATGCTAAAATGCTAACTCTTGTTTATGGATACATCCCTGCGGCAATATTATAAATCTGTAATCTCCAAGCCAAGGTTGAGATAACCCTGATGACATCACTATGGCATCATCAATGGTATTTACTCAGACTTGACAAAACTCTTATTATACCCCAGATTCTAAATGAAATAAATGGAAGTTTGAAATGGACCAGCTGAAAACCATTCAGAGGCTTTCACTTCTGTTTCAGTGCTAGATTAAGTAATGAACCTTCAAACTAACCATGTTCCTGGTTGAGATTGTCAGGGATTCTTTTCAGGTCTGGGTTCCATAACTGCGTCGGAGCTACTAGTTATTTTGAATATACACAACTACAGTACGCAGAGTAGATCAAAGTTGCACCAACAGCAGTAGATGCTCACAGTGGAGAGTTTGGGGTCACAGGTTGGCCATTCACCTTCACTTTAAAGGTGTGACCCGGGTAATGTTAGTGCTCACATCCAGTTTGATGCCAGTCATGAGACCTTCAGATTAAGACTCATTAAGACTGCCTGGATTAACCGAAACCTTCACCATGACCTCTGACCCCGGCTCAGAACCACAAGAAATGTGCTGCACTGATGAAACAAGCTGAGAGGCCAAATCTGTTCAATTCTGCTCTTGCTGAAAAAAGCCTCATCTGTTTAACCACTTTTAAATTTAAATCTGAAAATCTGAGACAGGGGGTGATGCCACTTCCCTTCATTTAATCAAACTCAACTCCATCAAATCACTGCTTTATAGTTGTCATGACAAGTGAAACATAAAAAGCCCGTACGGGAAAACTACCAATACCACTATGTACAAAAGTATTATCAGCAAAATGTACCAAACACATTAAAAGTAAAAGCACTTGTTGGGCTTTATGGTACCTTTCAGACAGTTATGATATCATATTCATCATATTATTTGAATGTTATTACTGGCGCAATTTTGCCCACTGTAGGTAGGTTTTGTTTTAAAATTACAAGTAACTAGTAACTCCAGCTGTCAGAAAAAACGCAGTGGAGTAAAACATACAGTATTTTCTTCTGAAATGGAAGGGATTAGAAGTATAAAGTAAGTCAGAGACCTCAAAATTGAAACAGGGAGACACTGTCAAGCTGACAGTCAGACATCGGGCAGCTGTTGGATCAAACAGAACAGTGCTAACACTGGTCTAAGAACAGTATTGAATAAAAGCATGAGTGTGTTCGAAAAGGACCCAGGAAAACACATAATTCACATTCTTGTCCTATTTTACAGCCATTTGGCCCCCGTCCCAGAATAACCTTCACACACACACACACACACACACACACACACTTGCACCAGCCTGCTGATTTGCATTTTAATAAAATGAGGCCATGATGTCTGTAAGGACAGAATGGGAATCATTAGTGGTCATTTCCCTTATTATGTTCAGAAGAGCTGTTGATTTCTGTACAGTTAGCAGTACTTAGCTAACTAAGCCTATCATACTCACTGTACCCCTACAGTCATATCCAGGGACAGGGCTAAGCAATGAATCGTATTTTAAATGAATTAATTATGGGTATAAATCACATTATCAATGATGTTAACAAGCTAAAACAGGTGTAGCTGATCGCATCATGTCGTTTTCAGTTGTCGTTGAGGTTGAATGACAAATGGTGAATAGTACACAGCAGTCAGAATCTTCTAGTAAAAGCACATTGCTTAAAAAGCTCTGAATAAGGACCTCCAGGATTCAGGGTTGGGACCATAGATGCATTAAGGGAGCGCTGGAGGGGGGCTCATCCTGTGAGTGCACCAGAAACTTCCACTGGCAGGTTGCTAACTTCTGGTTTAGCCCTCTGCTAATATGAATGGGGATAAAAAGATTTAATCGTGCGGTTCTTCCAGACTTTCCAGATGTTATCTGACGAATGGATCAAATTCTGATAATTAATTGAGTCATTTCAAGTGGGCTGTTATCCACCCATTGCTTCTTTTACACAGTTTGCCCACTATAACACATTGGCTGCAAAGCTTCCTGTGGGCTTGATAGTGACGCAGCTTGTGCTTTCAGTCTGTGATGTTAATGCTAACTCTGCAGCTACAGTGAGGAGGTCAGCTGAACTGTATCTAAAGGGGTCAGCAGGCAGTGCCTGAACTGGACCCTGATAACCCTAACCCTAATTCTTAAGCGTTTTTATCCATTTTATCCAGCTATAGGCTGTGTTTACACAGGAACACAGTATTCTGCCCCACTCTGCTCCTGATTGGCTCTGACCCTGACATTTTTGACGACCATCTCACTCCACATGCATAAACCTAACCAACCTAACCAACAAAGGTAACGAACTCTAGCCAATCAGAGACCCAGAATGCCAATGGGCGGAAAAAACTAAAATATCAAGTGTTAGGTGGGTGTCTAGGAGTGCGTACGTAGACTCACCAGGAGGTGGCAGTACACAGTGAGTACTGGTGCATTTCAGGCATTGTCATCAGTATATTAAAACACTGTCAGACATGACTTACTAGCAGTAACAGTCACACCTGTAGCTGCCTTCCACAAAATGTACGGCAGTTTGAATATAATGTGTAAATTAGTGACTCGTTTTAAGGATTAAATGTATGCCGAATTGGCCACAAATATATGTCTGGAGTATATTATATTTTAATGTTCTAGCTGGAGCTGACAAAAGTCTGACAAAGTGTGTGTGTGTGTGTGTGTGCAACCAAATGATACTATTGGTTGCATTATGGGAAATGGTTCTGACTATATAACCATTATACCTATAAATCTGGATATATCTGCCTCTGTTCATTCAAATTGGATCATTCTCATACTTTTGATATTTAAGCACATTTTCCTGACTTTATGTTAGTAAAGATGTTTCTTTTACCAAAAACAATTAATACTTCTTCCACCACTGACACTGTGTATGAACTATACATAAACATTAGTTTTCTAGATTAACCAAATAATAATCGATAAACGATAATTATTGACAGTGTACCGGTCCTGCTAGTGTATTATAGAAACCATAAATGACATGTAGGGTGACATAAGGAACACAGTAAAGCTGTACCTTGGAGATGATGAGCGGCTCTCCCGTGCTCCAGGCCGCCCCTGCAGGGTGAAGCCCCACGGCGCTCCTCCCTGCAGCCGGGCCCTCCACCAGCACCCAGCCGCCTCATCCTCCTCCTCCTCCGCCCGCCGCCTGCTGGAGCCCCGCCCGGCCGCCGCTGCTCTCCATGCCCGGCCAGGGAGCGCTCACTCCGGGCTCCTCTGTCCTGAGCCCGGCAGCGGCCCGGCGGACTGAGGCGGGGGGGACCGGACTAAAGAAAACTCCTTCTCTCCCTTCACAAGCGCATTTCCTTCATTCATTTAGAACT
Source organism: Morone saxatilis (assembly GCF_004916995.1). Classification (NCBI taxonomy): domain Eukaryota; kingdom Metazoa; phylum Chordata; class Actinopteri; family Moronidae; genus Morone; species Morone saxatilis. Next base: position 2,474,770 of record NW_023339774.1, on the reverse strand, counting down.
CCTTGTTAGGGAAAAGAGAAAAAAGCAAAGCAGGAGGTGTCCGAGCACCGAGCTGCGTTTCCTGCAAAGTGCATTCCTGACGCGCAGAGAGCGGCTGATCCTCCGGCCGACAGACTTCAAGCACAGCCCCAAACACCCGCTGCACTCTGCTCCGAAGGTTCAAAAGTTTCCTCACAGGAGAAAGTGGCAATAAATGCAATAAGAACGAAGGTCAGAGCACATCAGATCTGCTCAAACACACATCCAAACCTCTCTCTCTCTCTGGGGAAAATCGCCACCGGGGGCCAGACTGCCATACCCCGGGGTCGAAAACAGTGAGTATTTATGAAATTACTTGAGGAAACACGGGAATCAAACGTCTCAAATACCGCTCCACCTGCGCTCATGCGCACCTGTTCTCACTCGTCAGTGCGTCTTCACATGTCTTGTCACAATACATTCCACTATATTACTATCTACACCTAGCAACAGTTGATGTATATTAGGCAAAGCATTACGCTTAGGAATATTACTGCGAACTCCAACTGGGGTAACAAAAAAGAAAAAAGATGTACAGCACAGCCAGAGAAGAGATGAATGAAGAGAAGAGAGAGGAACCTTGCCTAGTGAAGTCAGAGTGATAGAACCAGTCAAGGCTAGAGGGCATGGAGAGGAGGAAACAATAAGCCCCTTGGGGGGACCACAGGACAGAGTCTGCCTATAGAGGTTACAAGGTATCTAAGAGACAGAGGAAAATGAAAAAAGCAAGAATTTATGAAAATATGGGAATTGTGATGATATACAATAGGAATAGAGGTACAGTTAGAGAGAAAAAAGAATTCTTAAGTTCAGATATAGCACACGAGACTTAAATAAGAATAGTTACAGTAGATTGGATGAAATAAAACAGGTAAAAGAAGTTAAAGGAAAGAATAGAAAATAGATGAAAAATAGGGGAAACATACATTATTGAAAAGAAGGGGATAATTTTTTTAAAAAAAAGAAAAGAGAATAGCTGTGAATAAAAAGGGACCTGTGAGTCCGCAAGGTTATACCCCTGTGTTGTGCTGTGGGTGTAGCTGTTGTTTTGTGTGAGTGTTGCTGTGTGTTGTGCAAAAATGAGTCCCGTGGAACTATCCATCCTATCCCCAAGCAAGCATAGCCCTTGATGTCTACCGCACACCAGGTCTACACCTGACACCTATTTTCCAGCACAGATGTGAAACACACATTATCTAGTGAAGCTGATAAACCAAATCAACTTTTTGCCTTATGAGGTATTCTAAATCACGTTTATGCAATTACTTACAAACCAATCAGTTTACATAAGACTGTTAGAGACAATATCGAGCTGTTTATTGACCTTCCCAGAGTATTTATTTACTGTTGGTTGTCACAGAGATAGCGTTCTTCCATCATGCTAGCTAAAAACCTAATAGGAGAATCCGTACTAAAATTTGTCAATGTACCAAAACCTTAGAAAATGGGCAACGAGTATTAAGTAACATTCTAAGTCAAAGATAGATAATTTTAAACTGTAACTAAGGAAAGTAAGGGGTATCTTCATTCAGCCTAGATGAAGAATACGCTAATCCGTGAGAAAGCTAATAATCTTAATACACAAGGGAAAAGATAAATTCATTGGGATTTTATTTCTCCAGGAAGAAACTACTAATATAAAATATTATAAATCAACTGTAATTACCTAGTACCCAAATCTCCAACACAGTGACATAACCAATCAAAAGTAGCTAACGATAGTTTAGATACCCACAAATAACTCAATTTATTCGATTGATCTTCAATCCTCTCCAGCGGAAATCTTTCTACTTCTCCTGTGTATTATTTATTCCTTCTACACACACAGACATCCTTCCCTAAAAATCTTGAGTCTCATTTCTTTGTTCAGAATCCCCAAAGTCCATCG
>NW_023339774.1:2460311-2472839 GCF_004916995.1 Morone saxatilis | reverse complement strand
TGTGCTGTGTGTGTGCTGTGTGTGTGTGTGTGTGTGAGTGTGTGCTGTGTGTGTGCTGATGAGCTGTAATCCAATCCTCCACAGCAGAGCTGAGCTCCGCAGCAGCAGGTCTGACACTGTTCCCATTCGCACTGGAACCAGATTACTGCGGAGAACCACATTCAACTGCCTGGTGGATCAAATCGGTTACACAGTTCACAACAATCAGAAGTTACATCAGCTGTTGGATGATCAGGTTCATGTGGGGCAGGAAACGTCTCATCAGCAGCACAAACCTAAGGAACTAGTCCGTACGAAGTGTCGTCCAACCACTTCTAAAGTCAAAGAGTTTAACTGTACTGAGGGTCATGCTGGAAGGCTAGGTGGAAGCTATACTATATAGTATAATATACTACCCCACAAAGGCAAACCACAGTAACTACAATTTTGGTCAAAACTGAGTTACGACTGAAATGGAACTTTCTGTCTGTTTTATCTTCTATCTCTAAATTTGTATTCTTTTCAGTCAAAGTTCCCGCAGACTGTCTGCACGGCCACTATGAGAGACGCCAATCCTCCAAACGGACTGCAGGAAGTGAACAGAACTGCGACATTGGAGTCTGCAGCTGTCTGTTTGGGAGTATATTCAGGTTTTAAGAGTCTACAGCCGTCCTAGAGGCTCTGCGCGGCTAGCTAACATGGCTAGTGGTTACAAGTTTAATGTGTTAACAGTGCTAACAGTTCAGCGGAGGCTGATGAGAATGTGTTACAGATATTAGACCAAAGTATTAGACCAACTGGAGGTTTGATGTCATGATGGCAGAAGATGAAAAGTTAAGGGATGAGGGACACATGAATGTGTGTACACAAAATGTCATGGCAAGCCATCCAGTAGTTGATACCTTCCACTTACAACCATAAATACCAGCCTCATGGTGGTGCTAGAGGAGAGGTCAGAGTATCATCATCTGGGAACAATCAATGTCTGTACAAAATGTCATGGTATCCATCTAATAGTTCAGGTATTTCAGTCTGGAACAAAGCCCAAACCACTGACTCTCAACAATAGAGCCATGTTGCTAAACCAATCCTACTTTCACCCTTCCGTTAGGGTTAGGGTTAGGGTTAGGTCAGAAGAGTCTGTGTTAAACTTTGGTATGCACATTGGAGTAAAACCACTGCTTGTTCGTGCTGAAAGGAGCCAGTTGAGGTGGTTCAGTATCTGAACACGGTGCTATCTGCTGCCTTTACCCTGCTGCCACCGCTATCCTGACGGTTGACATTTTCATGAATGAAACATTTCGTTTTAAAGGTCAACCACACAAACGTATTTACCTTTGGTTGTGGCTGCGACTTCATTCACCAACTGATGGACACACACAAAGCGGAGTTGCCTATCTCCTTTTGCCACCCAAAGAGGTTTTATTCGCCCCTTCGGTTGCATAGAATGGAGCAGAACGAGGGGAAAATATTGACCATGCCTCAAATCTCATGTACGTACTCATGAACAGGTGACATTCATCAAATTGAAACGGGCATTTTATGACAACTTTGTGCAGTTTAGAGAGTTGGAAGACCATTAAGCTTCATGAAAAAAGAAAAGTGAGCGAGGTTTAAGAATTAGCTGAAGTAGTGTTACATCTGATCAGAACAGAACTCCAACAATCAAACTACTGTGTCTGAATTTGCTTCAAAACTGCAAAAGTCACATGACTGATGACACTTGAAGAAGTTTTCTGCCTCACTTTTTGTCAATGAACCCGTGGGTGGTTTGAAACCGGTCTGAACCACGGTAGGCACAACCGTGGGTGGTAGAAGAATTTTCAGTAGAAATTGCACAAGTACAGTTACTGTAATAAACCTACATTTGGCTGCCAATACAACAGACACAGTGTGGTCATAAGCACCTGCACTGCTGCACAGAATCATACGAACCCTACTCTGTTCTGTAAATTCTAGACTCTCTACTCCAACAACACTATCTAAACACGTGTTTAGAGGTCTTGGGGAGTACAACTGCAAATGTAACAAAGTTGTATAAAACCTTCTGTATCTCCAGATGGGCTCTTGTGATGTGATAAATGTCCTCTAGTGTCCTCAAGAACATGAACATGAACAATGACTCACGTGTGGGTCCAGTTTTGCAAATCTCAACCAAGTAACTCTATCAGTTACTGATAGACAAGTAACTAATCAGTTCCAGAAACTGACCCGACTCATGAACCACCCAAAACCCTGACCTGGAATAGGCTCAGACCTATCTGCTGGTGTGAGCAGAACAGGTAAAAGCTTGGGGCACTAGGGTGTTTTACATGCTGGTCATGTGAAAGCAGCTTTTGTATGAGATTATGTAATCCTGATCTGAGAAGCAGTAAAATCCACAAAAGTTGAGATACAAGGTTTTTTCACCCGACGGTGAAGTTCAAACTCCCAGGTGACAGCCACGGCACTCGGCTCTGCCATCAGCCTGAGCTGGGTGTGTTGGCAGTTGTGAATGTGGTTTGGTGGAAGTGTCATCAAGTGTATCAGCTAACTGGGGTCAAAGGTCACAGGGGTTTCATGAAGAGTAGAGAGGAGCCCGGTTTCTAGATGAAAAAGTTTCAGGTGACATGAGACATTTCATTGAGTGCCAGGAGACTTCAGGTACAGTGATGATTCCTGCCTGAAGCTCAGTCTGAAGGATTTAAGGCAAACGGACGAGGGGGAGACAGAAAGAAGTCTGTCAGTCCGTCTGTAGCTCTCTGTCTCACAATCAATTAACCCTTATTGACAGGACAACTGCAGGGTTTAAATCTCAATGTGAGCACATCTTTCACCAACAGAGGACTTAAGAGTGCGTATACTGTAGGACTACTCTGTGACAGAGTGTTTGCTTTGAAGGGGAGGTCAATCCACCTGACTGCAGTTTGAACAGTGTTTTTTTTGGAGGCCAGTGCTGTGAGGTGGACAGCAGAGTACGCAGTATGTGATCAGAGATCGCCATCTTGAGGAGTGTGTAAGGATTACACTCAACTTTTCCTAAAGACTGTTGAAAATATGAACACAACACACGATACATTTTATTTAGCTATATGAAGATGTGGTGAATCTTAGCTACTCACGTTCCTTACAATTTAATGATATTATTTATGATATTTTAGTTAAAAACCCATAGTGCAGTGGTTCCCAACCTTTTTTTCAGACGTACCTCCACAGTCCTGTCAGATGAACTCGGGCAGGCCTTCCTTGACAGCACCAATCATGTTCCAGATGTGTTCATTAGAACTGATTTTAAAGTGGATTTAACACAATTGGCTTTCACCAAATACGATTTTTCTGCTTTCTCAATTGAATAGTTTTCCTCAGTTACATTAATTTGGCCACAGCAAAGGCTAAAAAGCTATTACAATTTTCCAGGACAACACTGATTATTTCCAGCATATTTGGTCATTTTAATCAATTTCCAGGTATTTCTATGACTGGAAAACAGATCTTTAAATTTCTAGGTTTTCAAGGATGCGTGGGAACCCTGTATCAGTGTTTTAGTTTGTTTGCATTTACGCTGGCAGTACATGGGGTCTTTTACTTATTTTGACCATTTATCCATTTTAAATGATTTATCCATCCCTTTTAGCAAACTATTAAGACTTGACTTCTGGTGAAAGCAGTGTTGTATTGTGAGGAGGATCTTATAACAAAGACAAATGCAAGTATTGGACAAAATCTGGAGTAACAAATTACAAAAAAACAACACACACATTTAGCTGGTTCTTATATATGTACATTTAATCAAATAATATACATATAGTCTAAAGTTGAAAAGAAACATTTCCCCACATTTACTGGAAATACAGTTTGTGTGATTCTGATAAGGCACAATTTAAACAAACATATGCAAACACCAAACAAGAAAGATATAAATCATTCATATATAAATGTGCAATTTATAAAACATGTTTATAAAACACATAACTGGGGCAAACAAATTAAATGACCATTATTGCTTCAAAAGATTTTGATTTAATCAAAACCTAAATCTTTAACACTGAATAAGAACGGAATTCTTTAACAACTTTACATGCATAGATTTTTTTAGAAACAGGACTGCTTGCAGCTGATGCAAGTTGATGATCAAAGAAAAGCTAAACGTAACATTTCCAGACATATATTAAAAAGAAGTTACGGTACTTATATTATTATTGTCCATTAACATCATAACATGTTAAATAATGAAGACAAACTTTATCTGTTATCAGATCCAACAGACAGTGCAACATTTACTAAGTTGTTTTGGCAATAACGTTGATTTTCCCCCATAAGTGCTGAAGCTAAAATAAATTAACGAGGTTCATTACTCACCACAGCTGTTGGTTGACCATCCTTTCAGAATTTTAGAAAATACAAATGATCTTTTATGGCTGAATTCTTAGTTTGAAGAACACAAAATTAAGTCTCAATTTCACCACAAAAATGGATTATTACTTTCAGTGAAGGCAGAAGGCAAACATTTGGCAGTCATTTCCCATCCTGAGCTGGACAGAAGTTGGCTTTAGAAAAAACACATGGCTTTTTTTTAAAGTGACAGCTGACTTGTGTTGTGATTAATTGCCTCTAAATTGATTTTTTTTAAAACACAAAGCACTTAAATTTAGATTTCTTGGTGAAAACATTCTCCGAGTTAATGTGAGCAGTTTCATTCCAAAATGCAATTTTATTGTAACTGCAGTGACAGGCCTAAATATTAAAAAAATCTAAGTATATAAGCTATCATTTGAAACAGTGGGTATATAATGTTAGAATGAATCTCATCATTGTGACAGCACAGTGGGACAAAGCACATTGAGTGTAGGGAATGAAGCTGAAGTTTACACTGTTTCTATCTTCCCCAGTCTAATGACATTTCTTTTTTGTTTTTGTGATGAAGGTTTGGCTTTGTCTTTAAATAAAATTCAGTTGTGGCTTTGCCAATGATAGCAGCAACAATACAAAGTCAGTCAGCCCAACATGGTCCAGAATAACATGACTTTGATGGCCCCCTGATCTTAACATAACATAAAAATGTCCACTGGTCAAACGCTTTGTTTCATGACAGGATCCGTCTATTATGACAGAAACGCTAATCTGATGCTAGTGTTTGCAGTAAAGGGTAATTCCTACGTTTTTAAACCTGGGGACGGTTTTCACATATTGGGGTCTATATGGCTAATAGGTACAACAAGTTGTAAAACAGGCTAAAATAGCTGCAATGTAATCCTTGGGGGCAATTGTGCCCGTCAAAGTAAGTCTACTAAAAGTGTTTGTTGTTGCCACTGACAACATGGAAAGGATCCCTACAGAGATAGACATTGTTATAGAGTAAGATCCCTTTTGTTTAACCAGAAACAAGAAAGGGATGCATATTGCAACAGTCAGACTCCACTGACAAAAACAGTAACAGTAACCTCACAGAACATGGGAGCTGCTGGTCTATCGCTGCCTTTTCAGTTTGTGTTGGTTGATTCTGACCCTTTAAAAACAGCCACGTAATAACACCAACATCAAATTAGAGAGATAATGTTGTGAATAAGTGTTACAAATGCCAGCATTAGTGATGTTCACATACAATTAGCATATGCTCTTGCATATTACTTCATGGCTTAAAGCCTAAAGGTTCTATATGGAACTTTCAGAAACCTGTTGTTAATAATAACACCAGTTAAGTGAATAGCAGTCAGGGTCCTGTTGCTCATGGTCACACTGCGTACATCGTCCTGGGCATCAGGCAAAAGTGACATATACTAGACTGAACGCTGACATTTACAATGACATTTTAGAAGAACAGCCTACATTAGGTAGCAAACAATTAACAAGCAAGCTAACATTAGCCAGCTGAAACCACAATGTCACAATATATTTCAGTACAGTAGAAGTAATGTTAGCTTGGCCGTTGGACTTTGTGTAGTGGTGGGTGCTGGTCCTTTGTAGATGTTAGTGGGCTCCATTTGAGTGTCTGAAATGGGCCGGTACTGAGTACCAGCACTTCTGATTTTTGTCCACATGAGTACCCTTACTGCCTACTACCTCTGGTGAGCATGGCTCATTGTAAGCTAATCTTAGCTAGAGTTGCACACTGTTGAGAATGGACTCGGGAGCGTGCATGACAAGTCACAACCTTTGGAGATCAGTTAAGTAAATTTTGTTAAGTGACGTTATAACCAGCTCCAAAATCTGACATATGGAACCTTTAAAACATGGGAAGGTGCTACATGCTTGCTTTGTACCAATAAGATCTTGACAAGATGAGTCTGAGATGAGCTAAAATGAAATGAAGGTCCCAACTCAAACAACTTTTTTTGGTGTGTAAAAACCGTTACAGCCTCACAGGGCTGCTAATATGGCTATAGACTTTAAGGGTCCATCCCAAAACTCATGCTTGCTGTATTTGGAAGTAGTTTAGTGCCTACCTTTGTGACGTTTAGGCACATAGATCTACTGTACATAAGATAGATAGGTACTTTATTCACCCCAGAGGGGAAATTAAGGCATAAGGGACATTATATATGATATTATTTTGATGGTGGCTGGCTGACAATTTTTAGGGACGGAACATATTTCTTAACATCTTTGATGAATGTACAAAGATATTTAATAATTACATTGACAGTGTCTGATATACGCAGTGTTATTTTCAGTCCCAACAAGAAAAACTGATTCATATTACGTGACGTGAAGACATTTCTGCCATAACTCTAGACATAAATAATAATATTCAGGCTGAATCAATCATGTTATAACCTTCTTCATGTGTAAAACTAGCCTATAGGCACACTACCAACAACTAGACTGATCTGGCACAACTGTGGGATACACTGAGCTCCCAATACCATTTTGAAGCAGTGTTAGGAGAAGTGTGGGTTAAGTGTAGTGTGTGCTGGCATATTTTGGACACGGGACACACTTGCTTGCCTACCTGGCAGTGCATGTTAAATGCTCAACACAGCAGGTGTGTACAGGGACACAAAACTAATGGTTTAGACTCAGACTGCTGACATTCAGCCATGCTGCAGTCGTCCTGCAAACATTGTGTTGTGATGATTTTAAGGTGGAATTTTATAGTTCTGGGAACTCCATCACGGTTCACTTGCACTTACATCTTGGGACAGCTGTCATCTCATTAGTCGACAGTGAAATGTCACTGACCCACTGAACTAACCGAGGGTAGCTGTGAGATGTAAAATCCAAACTATGCACAAGAGTAAAGGTGGTGCTGAAAGGATTGGTGTCCAGTGAGACTGACCTACCTGACTGACTCCACAAACACTAAACCTCCTCTGACACGCTGTGGATCGTCTCAATGATCTTCTTCTTCAGTTTCTTCACTTTGTCTGGCGGCGTCTCGTTCAGACACTCCTCTACGTACTTCAGGAAGCCTGCGTGCGGTGACACCGCCTGGCTTTGACACAGCGTCCTCATGAAGTCCAGCACCTCGCTGCTGGTGGGTGGCAGGCGCCGGCTCGCTCGCTTGCGTCCTGACACTCTGCTGTCAGTGTGAGAAGAGGATGTGGAGGGGGAGGATGAGGGGGACGAGTGCTGGGAGTCTGGGGGAGTAGGCGAGGGAGGGGCTTCAAGGCTCCGTGAAGTGATGTTCAGTTTGGCAGCAGTTTGGGTGGCGCTGTGGTAATGTAGGGAGGAGGGAGGGGCTTGGCAGTCCAGGTGGAGGAGGCTGGACTCGGGGAAGTGCTGGTCTTCAGGCCGCTCGTCCTCGTCGCAGGAGTCGCAGAGGAACATCAGCTCGCGGTAGTGTTTCCACTTTGGAAAGTAAAAGTCCTCCGACCCACATGTTTTGTTTGAGCTCACCGCCTTGTGTTCACGTTGGAAGATGGTCCGCAAGTTCCTGAACTTTGTCTTTATGTCTTCCACTGAAGAATGAAGCATTACACAAACATCAACACATCAAACAGCTTACTGTCTTTCAGAGGCTGTAGCGGGCTCAGTTCAAGAGAAGAGGGCTAAATAATGCCCCAGGTTTGACTATATAGTGGATGGAAAAGTTGGCATGGCCATTTTCAAAGGGGTCCCTTGACCGCTGACCTATCTGAATGGGTTCTCTGAATACCCACTTCTCCTGTTGACAGACATGGACACTTCATGCTATTCCCATGCAGTTTTGAGCCTCTTATGGACTCAATAAGCCCAATATTAGTATATATTACAATATATAGTATTCATTTGTGACGATGCAAGTCTCCATTTCATTGTAGTGAGACGTCAATGATAATAACTAGCTTTTTCACCATCCAATTGCTGAATAATGCAATACTTACAGAAATCTCTGAATGTCAAAAGTTTTTTTTAATACCAAATCAATTCCTCAAGGGCTTAATGTGGTATTTAGTTAGTTAGTTTTACATTTTAGTGGTCAAAAGTGGTTACATTTTGGTATCAACACAAAAATGACTGCAACAACTTATGAGACATAACTGAGCATGGGAATGGCCATCCTATACTCCATAATTGTTTTAATAACTGAATATTTCTCTATCATTGTTACCTGTGAATGGGACCGGCTCATTGTCAGACAGGAGGTTGCTCAGCGTCTCCAACAGGCTCTGTCTCAACAGTCTGTTCCTGTAGCTCTCTGACTTGTGGTTCCACAGACAGCTGTGCTCTAGAAAAAAAAATCAATCAAGCTTGGTCTGTACACACCCACATAGCCCTTGATCTTAAAACATGAATTAGTAACATAAATGAGGCCACCAACCAGAGTAAAATGATATGAGCTGCTGAACTTTGGTCTCGTTCCAGTGGCAGCGGGTGTCTGCGCTCACTCTGCTGTCTGGCTGAACCGAACTGGACAAATTTTGAGGGGAGGGGTTTGTGCAAGGTTTGGTTTCTGGCAGTGAGGTGGACGGAGAGGCGGGGAGGGTGGGGGCAGTTGTTTGGCCCGCTAGTTTAAGATGATCTGGAGATGCAGGGAGGAAGATTTGGTATGTGGTGCTGGTGCTGGTTTTGGCATCGCTGGAGGCAGTGGAGGAATTGCTGAACTTGATGCTGTTGTTTTGGGTGGAGCTGGAGGAGAAGTTACTCAGGGTGGAGGAGGGTGTTTGGTTTCCATGTTCCAGATCCTTGTCCTCCTGCGGCAGCAGTATCTGCAGGTCGTCTGGGCTGTCGTCTTCGTCACAGGACTCGCAGAGGAAGAGCAGCTGCTGGTAGTGTTTCCATTTGGACACGTAGAGTTTGTCAGACGCCCTGCTGGCCTGGACCGCCTTGTATTCACGGTTGAAAACTGTCCGAAGGTTCTTGAACTTGCACTTTATGTCTTCAACTGCAAAACAGCAACAAAGGAGTCACTTTCATTCAGCTCATGGAGCTTTTTAGCTTCTTTAGCTTATAGTTTTGGTTTTATAGCCCATTAACTGAGGTGAAACAGCTAGCATCTAGTGGAGTTGATGGAGAGTTGTCTGCAGAGCTGGAGTCAGGAGGTGGTTAGCCTAGCTTAGCATAAAGACAGGAAGTGGGGGGGCAGCTAGACTGTATCTGTCAGAAGTTCACGAATACACCTACTAACACCTGTAAAGCTCATTAATTGACGTGTTTCATCTTGTCTGTACACAAACACAAATCTAGAAGCAACAGGTGGTTTTCGGGGGAGTTATGTGCTGGAACTGAGCACAGGGTTTGGTTCTGATCACTGTATAGGCACAATGGTACCAAACCTGGCAACCACAGTGGGATGACAAGGCTTTAAAAAGCTATGTAGTCACTGTACCCGACTGGTTGCTGAGGAACACAAACTGTTATTTGTGGCTGCATAACAGACGAGAAGCAACGTGTTAACTGTGGAGCTTTAGAGGCGTTACTAGGGATATTTTTGAACTTGGACAGAGCCTGGCTAGTGGTTTCTTCCTGCTTCCAGTCTTTACACTAAGCATGCTAAGCCAACATGATGAATGCATTTCCTTCCTCATATAACATTTGCAAATCCGATTTTTCTTGTTTGACACCTGCAGTGTTCACATCTATGTTTGTATATTTGTATTTGTATATTTTATGCATCAAGTGCACCAGGACACATTCCTCGTAGGTGTGAAAACCTACTTGGCAATAAACATCATTCTGATTCTGATGTTTGCAAGCGAGCAGTCTTCTTCTTTCCTGCGTTTACTGGTGCATTACTGCCCCCTGTAGATCAGTGGAATAGTGTGACACCATTGGGACATGTCCGCATGCACAAACAAAACAGGAACCCACACATACAGAAAGGGCTCCATAGCGCTACCAGAGGTCAAAACCCCTACAGCAGGGATACTCTACTTGCTTATGCAACATGTCAGGAGGCCAAGGACCAGTTAGTAAACAAACATGAATTATATTTTTCAGATAAAATGGGTAAACATTAGGACTGTTAGATGTGGCAGAATAAGACATCAAAGTCGTAATCTTTGCTTTTCTTGCAGTGCTGCCAGAAACATTTATTGATCGGTATAAACAATTATTATTATGACTGATATTGATGATCTCATCTTATCTTGGAAAGAAAGCGAATAAGCAAATAAGAAAATGCTTAACTATTATTTACTACTATAAAGCAGTGGTCTCTTCTTCTTCTGTGTTTACCCGCAGACAAGTGTAGGCGCTGACGGAGTCCCGTGGGATTTCACTTGTGTGAGGGGAAAACGCAGACGAAGAAGAAATGTTGCAGGAAGTGTTCAAATCGGAGAAGTAGTGTGGGAAGGGGAAATAAACCTTTTTTTCGTCGGTGAAGGCATTATCTCCGGTGATGGATTATTCTGGGCTTTGCCGGGTAAAGCGACGGTGGAAAAACAGGGTAGGCACAGTACTGTTCTTGTACGGGTTTCTGCACAACGTATGAGTTTGAAAAGGCATTTGTTGTCACGTAAGGGCCCTGATTCATGTTGCACAGGAACATTTTAATTACATGTTGCTGTCTCTGTTAAAGGAGCAAAAGGCACTCTTTAGGAGATGCCCCCAAGAAGTGTATTATAACTAACTGGGAGCTCTGGCCATTAGCTGCAGGATCTCCAGTTTGCTAGAACCAATTCTGGTCGTTCTTTTTCCTATCGACAGTACTCGGGGACCTCTAGTGATCAAGACTAGGGTAAAAATCTACCGAAGTTCCCCTTTAAAGCTGCTATCTGTCCATGTCCAACTGTAAAACACAGAGCGTTGAACAAGGTTATAAAGTTGTGCTTTTGTACGGGTTAGGGTTAGGGTCAGTGAGATGACCAGTGAGACCTGGTCATAGATGTCTATAATACATCGGCCTGCTCCAGCAGTGTCATAAGTAAGAAAGCGTTTAATTAGTGTTCACACTATTACTTCCAGTGTTAGGGATGAGTCACCAACAACTTTTTATATTTTTTCAGGAAATTACCAACTCTAAAATACCATTAAGAATACCCGAAAATACCTAAAACTAATTTAAACTAATTTCTAAGTTTTTTTTTTTACTGACATTCAGCACAAGACAAGATTTGATAAAAACACTTCAACATCAATTTTGATTTCAAGGGGACCTCTAAATCAGAGATGCCTGAAATTTGTGACAGCTATGTGAATCTCATTGTGTAGAGAACTACAGAAGTGTCTACAGATTGTTGACAAAGTGCCTCCAGAGCCTCCATCACTGGAAGTTACATCTAAATAAAATCCAATATTAAGACAAACTAAGTTGATTCAGCTTATTTAAAAGGTGCTCTTCATTGTCTGTAAAATGTTTCACTTGTAAATGAATCACCACAAATGCAGTATGTAGCATACCTAAAGTAGTCAGTTTAGACTAATGACATGTGAAAAGGTTTTCTTATTCTTCCCATTCTGCTAAAATTGCACTAATGCCACACTAGTCACCTCTTTCCATATATTGTTATTTTCAGAATATATCATGCTAATCAGAAATGTCTTCAGTTGATCAGTGAATTATAGGCTACTATTCTGATGAATATACTAATGGCCTGTTTATTTCACTACATTAATTTATCATGTTTAAATTAGCTGATTTGGTTTTGCATTATCAAAGAGATGTTACTATGCCCTCAACATCATTTTCTGTTGGTTGCAGGAAGCGGTTCATGTTTCTTTGTGATGTCAAATTAATAAGGTGATGTCCACCTTGGCAGCTTACTGACATTTTTCAGCTGCTAGTTTTCATTGATGTATGTTTGTCGCTCTGGTGCAGGAGGATGATTTGTTTCTCCACCTTGGGAAATACTGTATAATGAACACATTGGTGGTTAGGGCTTGGTATTGTTTAAAAATTACAATACCAGTACCAATACCAGTGCCCTTAAAGTGATACTGATTCCAATAGAATACTTAATTCCATACCTTTTATTTTTTTGCCGTGCGAATACCTTGCAGCTGTCCACCCCAAACTTTACTGCATGCTTAAAGAGGTGCTTTATCATGTTACTAATACTTAGGACCACAGATTGGGTGTTGCTGCGGTAGTGGTCACACGTCACATGTCGCATTAAATTGAAAGCTTGTGGTGATTGGCTGCAAGAAAAAAAAAATCTACATCTGTTTACAAAAAGGATCTAATGCAGGTATTGTTTGACGTTTTGATAC
>NW_023339774.1:2457951-2460225 GCF_004916995.1 Morone saxatilis | reverse complement strand
GACCCCTCTTTGGAAGACTTTCACCCCTAACCTCTGGTTAGGTTTGTTTGGGCTGGTGTGAAAGCTGTCAATCATACTCTGGTGCAAACTAAACAACTAGACTGAGATTAGCTGAAAGGATGGATTTATGCAAATCATTTGTCATTGTCACACACATGCATGAGTGCATGGATTTTCCCTAATCAAAAAGTCAAAATCAGTTAATACCGTGGTCTGCTGTGCTTGTACCCTATTCTGTGTTGGCAGTTCATTAAGTCCATTGATCCACTGTGTGACTTGATCCTATAGTAAGTTCCCTGTGTGGGTCCTGATGATGCGGGGTGGCAATATTGCCAAAACTGTCCAATCAGTGAGTTACCTGCCTGGCATGTGAATTCAAATTGGTTTGTATGTAAAAAGTCAGTGTGAACACAAAGCGCAGCAGGCATAAAATGCAGCAATGGATCCTTTTCTTTCCTTGGTCCTGACAAAATGAACCAAATGTAGATGTGTAAAAGCACCCTCTGGTGTGCTTCCTGTTTGGTTCAGTTCATTTAATCCACTTCCAGTTGGACTTAGCTGCTGTTGGTTTATGGTGTAAAAGCAGTAAAAGACCTTTATCTGGCATGAATTCAAAACTCCATCTGCTGATTATTATCGTTTTGTCAAGCAAATAATTTCTATAAGTGATCTACATAATGATGTGATTCTGATACTTCTTAAACATCTTGGTGATTATGAAGCAAGATCTGATTTTGTTGAAATACAAGACTGTATTAAATTATTGCAAAATTACAAGAAAAAACATGTGAGAGCTCACTGTGGGGCAGATTGTGGCAAATGTGATGCATTCATTACCAGATGTATCGAATCTGGTGTATGTATGTAGTATGTATCATACCTTTGTTTGATACCATAGACTGTATCTTCAGATACTTCCTCTGTCTGATTGTAAACTCAAATAGATGGAGGGTCGTGGTGTGTGTTGTGATTTTGAAATTCAAATAACTGATGTCAATAATATGAACATCATCTCACCTCCACCTGCTGAGCTTCTGGACCTCCTGCTCTGCCTTTCTCTTTCCTTGCGCTGATTTGGTTGGTGTGTGTATCTGTTGTGTGTCTATGATGCTTTTTATTATGTCCTTTTAATTTCCCGAGTGGCTCATTCCATGACTCCTATCACATTATTAATATCATTCTTTGTTTGTGTGTGTCAGCTGCCTCTCTCTCACCCAGCCTCCAGCATCATGTGCACTCCAATTGGTTATTTTGCCTGCGCTCTCATTGGATAGTGTCCGTAAAATTTCACTGGATATTGCCCATGTGCTCTCATTGGATATGGTCCTTACACATGACCACAACTCCTTAAACAAGAAGACCTGTCCTGATGGGCAAATTATACACTGTCCTAAGGGTTTTAGTCCCAGATCAAAGATATTTGTCTGAGCCAAGTTCAATTCAATTCAATTCAATTTTATTTGTATAGTGCCAATTCATAACAGAAGTTATCTCAGGACACTTTTCAAATAAAGCACAGGTCTAGACCGAACTCTTTTAACCATTTACCGAGACCCAACGGTACCACCATTGAGCAGAGCCTATGGCGACGGCGGGGCAAGGAAAACTGCCTTTTAAAGGCAGAACCATCCCGGCTGCTAGGTGTGGTCATCTGCCTTGACAGTTGGGAAAGAGAGAGGAGAGAGAGGAAACAAAGAGACGAGAGACAGCCCAGATACGGCAACAACAGTGAGCAACAACTCTTTAATAACAACAATAATATCAGCTGTTTTAGGCAAATAGTAGTCAAGGGCAGGACCATGCAGGGGCTCCCACCCGGATCCATGAGAACCTGTGAGAGAGAAGCACAAGAAGCCTCCGGGAAGAAGTGAAGTTCAGTAACATGCATCTACATGAGCACATGATGAGTGCAGAAAGAAGAGATAGATCACAGAAGGAGTTTAGTGCACATGGGATATCCGACCGATAGTCTACGCCTATACAGCAATAACTAAGATGTTCAAGGACTCCTGACCAGCCCTAAACTATAAGGCCTTTATCAAGAGAAGGAAACGTCTTAAGCCTAACTGCTTAAATGTGGAAGGGTGTCCTTGGCCTCCAGAACCACAGGCTGGAAGCTGGTTCCACAGCAGAGGAGCTTGGTAACTGAAGGCCTCTTGCTCCTGGTTCTACTTTTAGAGAACCCCTATCGGCAACCACAAGTAACCCTGGCTTCAGAAAGCCAGTGTTCTAGTGGGGTAATAGGGTACTATGAGCCTCTCCCAAGACATGAAG
>NW_023339774.1:2456800-2457926 GCF_004916995.1 Morone saxatilis | reverse complement strand
CCTGACCATGAAGAGCTTTATAGGTGAGGAGGAGGATATATTCTATTCTAAATTTTACAGGGAGCCAGTGCAGAGAAGCTAGTACAGGAGAGATATCATCTCTTTTCCTAGTTCCTGTCAGTACTCTTATTAGGGCAACCTGATAATAAAGAGTTGCAGTAATACAGCCTAGAAGTAACAAATGCATGGATTAGTTTTTCTGCATCTGTCTGTGATGGATGTGTCTGATTTTTGTAATATTACGTAAATGAAAAGAAGCAGTCCTAGAGATTTGCTTTATATGGGAATTAAATGACAAGTCCTGATCAAAGATAACTCCAAGATTCCTAACAGTGGTGCTAGGGCCAAAGTAATGCCATCTAGACTAGCTATATCTTTAGACAGTGATTATCTGAGGTATTTTGGGGCCAAGTATAAGAATTTTGTTTTAGTAGATAGTTTAACATCAGAAAATTGCAGCTCATCCAGGATTTTATGTCCTTAAGACATGTTTGTAATTTAGATAATGATTAATTTCATCGGGCTTGATCGATAGAAATAACTGCGTTCATCTGCATAGCAATGGAAGTTAATGGAGTGATTCCTAATAATGTTGCCTAAAGGGAGCATATGTAAAGTAAATAGTATTGGTCCAAGTACAAAACCTTTGTACTTGGACCACAGACCTTGTGGAACTCCATGACTAACTGTAGTATTTATTAAGATTCATCGTTAACATGTACAAACTGTGAACAATCTGATAAATAGAACCTAAACCAGCTCAGTGGGTTCCTTTAATGCAAATTTGATGCTCAAGTCTCTGTAAAAGAATATTATGGTCCAATGGTGTCAAATGCAGCACTAACATTACTAACATTTAACCAGAGCTGTCTCTGTGCTGTGATGAACTCTAAATCCTGACTGAAAATCCTCAAATAAATTATTGCCATGTAGAACGACGTGGGCAGGAGGACGGAGGAGAGAGGATGCAAGGAGGGACCAAACAGAGATGGTATACAGGTACAACATTAAGTCTATATTATTAAGTGTATAAACACATGTATATAGTTAAGTGTACACTGGCTTGCAATCAGAGCAGGGCAATGATTCTGATATGTTTACAGTGGTGGTTTGGGGGATGCTGCTC
>NW_023339774.1:2455094-2456723 GCF_004916995.1 Morone saxatilis | reverse complement strand
TGTGTGTGTGTGTGTGTTTCTTAGGATCTTTTTATGTGGAAAATCTGTGGGAGGATCAGGAGTCATTAGTCATTACTTTAATGGGGCAATTTCACTCCTCAGGTGTTCCATAGTCTCTATAACGTACGTTAGACATAAAACAAGTCTCCATAGAAAATATTCAAAATATTTGACAACTACAAAATGGCTAACGTTACAAATACTAAGGATGAAGTTGCCTGAATTTAGAAAGCCAACAAACTTCTTTATCCATTTATATTCAAACCAACAGGTGAAACGTTCATAGAACAGAAACGAAGATGCCATTTGGGCGTATTTTTAGGAGAAGAACAGCTAACTTGACTTCAGTTGCTAGTCGCCATTGCTGTCATGTATCTGCATCGCTCATTGCTAACAGCCGTCGGTCTCGTCGAGCAACGGTTGCCCACAAATGTTGCAGCTTCCGACAACACGTCGACGAAAGCAGCAACTTTTACGTAATGTAAAGTTGCCGGTGTAGAGTGTGACTTACTGGAGAAAAACGCTATGAGCGCCCTCTCTTTCTCCTCCGTCCAGTACCTCTCCGGTGTGAAGCTGAACGGAGACGCCTCCATATTTGTTGTTGCCGTTCAATCCTTCCTTTGCGCGGCTGCTTGGTCACATGACCCACACTTCAAGCTCTGATTGGACGATTCCGGAACATCCTTGAGCAATATTCGCATTGCCCAATAGAGGTCGCTGTTGATCGGTGTTCGTCTCCTCAGTGAGGATGCTGTTGACCAAAAATGTCAACACACAGAGGCACTTATTTCTTTATATATTTCATTTTTTAAATACATTAAATTCAGTTGAGATGTTCAGTTGATGATTTTAATTAAGATTAAAACTTGGAGTTACAATAGTTAGAAGCTGTTCAATAGTTGTTCTGGACCTTTGAATAATTTCAATCTCAATTTTTAAGCCAACATGGAGGCGAAGTCCTAATGTGCTCAGGAAAATAGACATTTGAATGTGTACATTTCCAGGACAACTAGGCTCCTCTGCTGAGGATGATCATGTTCTACTGTTGAAAGGTCTAGAACAGTCACAGTCACTGGACCTTGAGTGAGATTCCTTCATTCATTTCTATATAGTATATTGATATATAAAATGTATATATAGAGATGATTTAGCATAATACAATGTTGATTTGTTACAATTAAGTAACAGTAATTTCAATAGTTAAGTAAAATTCTAACTAAAACTTACACAATGTATTCAGATTTCCTTTAGTAAAAAAAAAAACATTTTGGCATGAATTAATTTTTAAAAAAGTTTGTCAGCTCCAGTTTTACTTAAAGGTCCAGCGTGTAGGCTTTAGTGGTCTAGCATTTTAGTTTTAGACTGCAACTCACTCGCTTCACCCTTCCTTTCCGAGCGCGAGGGAGAAACTACAGACGCTGTAAAACACACAAAAAACATTTGTCTGTTCTGGGCTACTGTAGAAACATGGCGGTTCAACATGAAAGGCAACCTGTGGCATCCTTAGATAAAAACGGCTCATTCTAAGGTAAAGAAACACAATAATTCTTATATTCAGGTGATTATACTTATCATTATACTAATGAAAACATACCTATGAATATTATATTCCATTTCTTCCAGTAGAGC
>NW_023339774.1:2450465-2455004 GCF_004916995.1 Morone saxatilis | reverse complement strand
ATGTAAAAAAGACTATCAGTGAGAAAATGTATTATTTATAGGTACATATTCCACTATATGTATATGCCACTAAATCCTACATACTTGGCCTTTAAGTAAAATATAGACGTACAGTCATTTTTCCATGGTGACGTCCTTCTTTCCTGGACAAAGAACAGACAACCAAATGAAAATATAGACTGTTTTTCTGGTTCTCAGAAACATTCCACCAACAACCAGCCGGAAGTTTGAAAAAAAACACTTGTTATACAGATGCCAAGTGTTGTTCTGTTTTAATTTCCAATAACCAACAACTGGCTGGTACACTTCCAGACAAGACAACAGACAAAGTGTATTTACAGTGAAATCCCATGTACATTTCATTTCTTCACATATACATACATCCAGTCCATGTGCAATATTTACACTGTTGAGTCAGTTTCAGTTTCTGCTGAACTAGAGTGTTCACATTCACACTAATATCCTACTTATGATCTGGGATTTTGAGTATACAAAGCCTCATACAGACATCAAATCCTGGTTACACAAACCTGGATTATCACTCACCCTGGTTTTCAGGAGCCTAAATGATGTGATTTTGGTTATTTCAACTGGTGAAAAAGCATTCGATCTTAAACGACAACAGCAGCAAAAACAGCTGTCCTCGTCATGATAATGAAAAGAAACTGCAGGCTTTAGTTAATGAAAGAGCAAAAACAGACTAGATTAGAGAAATCATTGAAATGCAGATCTGTTAAAGTTTGTACAAGAACAAACTGCAGATAAGTTGATCTGATCTAGCACCTTTCAAATGTTATAAAAAAGAGTAGACGAGTTACAAGGATACAAATAACCAGTTTCTCTATCAGGATACCAGTGTGCATGTAAACATACTCAGGTGTGAATGCAGGAAACACGAGGGATTATTGTTTGATTCATAGTCTAATCTGAACAAACCCAAAAAACCAAAAGCAGAATGACTGATGGTCTGCACAGGAACTGAACCCCCAACCCGGACTGTGTTGGTGCCATTAAGCTACACAGGACTGAACACTGAAGGAAAACCTCCATATCAACCACAATAACCAAGGCAATCCCACATTTCACTTACAGTATATACAAACTAGAATATCATTCACATGTACATTTACATTTTAAGGTCATAAAGCAAATAACTATGTACACTCTGTGCCAGTTATATATACTGTTAAACTCTTCAGTATTCGTTCCTAATGCTTCTCTAAAGCTCTCATAAAATCTCTTTCTGATGCTTCAAGTATAGGTTCATTCACAGAAATATCACTACTGCCAGGGGAAAAACCTCACATCTGCAACATGTTTGTTTAAAAATCCAACAAATGGCTTTCCAGCTGAGCTCCATTTTGTTTTTAAAATAATACAGCAAAGGATCAGCCGACCTCACAATGAAATCTAAACTCGCAAAGGAAGAACACTGCGGTCCAAGCACCCAGAGCAACTTGGGATCGAAGGCACACTGTCCCTGGGCAATCGGAGCCTGTTTTAGATAACTTCATGGTGTTGTGGCACCATAGAGAGTTCTGATACAGCTTTATTTAAAAAAAAATATAGATTTGCTTGAGTTTGGTATTACAATACTGGAGGTTGTGCAAGCTATTGTGTAATTGTATATACAGGATGTGCATACCAAATTTAGTGCCATTTTGAGAATCCACTGGTGACCAGGACCTTAAATATTATAATTAAAGGTGCTAATAGGTGTTAAATAGCTCTAAAATCTGACAGCCATCACTGATATAGTGTTCAGTCACTAACACGGGTCTCCCGGTCCCTCCTTTCTGCAGTAAGCGGAATACAGTTTATGGTATCATGGTCCCACTTTATCCAATCAGGAGAGAACTCCACAAAGACGCGGTCCTTAAGGGCAGGTAGCAGAAATTTTGTGTGGTCATGTGGGAGGAGGGAGGGAACTGCTAACTGTAAGTCAGAAAGTTAGCCAAATGCAGATTTCACTTAGAGCACCTTTAAATGTTAAAATGCCACTTGTTGTTCAATTACAACCAAATTGATGTAGACACCAAGATTTGTCAAATTTAAAGAACGTAATCCTGAGACAAAATGTGAGGACAACATGACTTAATCGCATACTAAATCAGAGGATCTATTGTTAACTGTACTGAAATTAAAAATAAAAGTCAGAGAATTATTAGAACCATAAAACTCAAACTCTGTTGGTGCTTGGACCGCTAACACGCTAAACGTTGCAGCTCTGAGGTTTCCCCACGGCCAGCAGCCAGCAGCACTTTCATAAAGTGACTTTGATATAAAAATAAAACAGATGTGACAGAATGAGTAAATCCAGGTTGATTTAAAAACACGCTGATCTGAGGTAGAGTGACAAACGGGGACACTACCCGGTCAAATTAAAAACTATCCAGTGAGGTGTTTGGTTATTTTACTCTCATTATTAATAATTTTCTAAAATATATACAATAAACCTATGTGTGGGCCTGTTAGCAATGCATTGCCTAGAGCATTTCCTTCTATCTTGTCTATCTTGGATAATGGAAGTTAAAATCTTGGCCATAGAAATGACAAGTACAATTGATATTTGGACATTTTAGGTGGCTGACTCATCTCTCAGCTCATCACATTCGAACTTTGTTAGCGATCGTTAGCTGGTAGCAGGTTAGATACTGTACACTTAGAAAGAATAAAAATCCCTTAACCCTGCCAAAAAGAAAAACACTGTAACAAAAAAACGGTTCTTCTTCAACAAAAAAACACTGATGTTTTGGCTGCTGTAAATATGTTGCAGACATGTTTCTTTTGTACAATAACCAATAAGAAATAATCACAGCATAAAAATACGGCTTCAAAATGATACAGCTGAAGGTAAAAACACCTTTCTTTGTTTATCACAAAAACAATCAACAACTTCAAGCTTAAAGATGAAAAAAAATCCTTCCATTAAAACCTCAAAAATACTTTACTTTCTGGGGACTTTATTTGGGCGTATTCCAAAACTGGGCTAGCCCAATGCATAAAAAATCGCAGTTGGCCCCTCCTCCTGTCAATCAAACGATGGTTTCCATTTAAACTGTGTGGTCCCTGTTGGCTCCACCGTCTCTCTGTCAGTCAAATAATCGTCTCCGTCTCTTCTGTCAAATTGAGCAAATGACATCTTATTTGCAGCTCTTAGCTCCCGCCTCCTTGTAAAAGAAACATCCTTATTGGTCGCTCAGAAGATGTTACTGCCTCTGCTCCTGGTCGGTGAAGTAATACGCAAATACCGCCTTCTGGCAAAGAAACAATGCTATTGGAGCTTCTTGGTATCAATAGCAATCTTCTGACAATAAAAGTACACTTAGTCCCGCCCTGCGGCAAAGAAAATGTGTTACCGTTTCTTTTTGTAACAAAATGTCAATCAATCAAACCACTTTGGAAGCCCCACCCTCTGTGGTCCTTCCAACTGTCCATCAAACGATACTGTCCTGCAGCAGCGGCTCAAAGTCCTCGTCGCTGGCAGTGGGAGGGGTCTCCTCGTCGCTGCCTGGGAGGGGCGTGTTGATGTGGACGCCTGCTAGCGAGGACATGGACTCTTTGCTGTCTGGGTGGGGCTTGTCGCTGAGGGACAGCTGGGAGGAAGAGGAGGAGCAGGAGGGTTTCTCAGGGATGAAGAGCGCAACGACAAAGGCAACTACCACGGTACACGCCCCCAGCAGGAAGGGTGGGCCAGGGATGAGCGCTCGCTGAGAAAGAGGAATAAAGAACAATGTTTCTTTTCATTTTTTTGTCTTTCATCTGGAGCACAACTGAAGCATATCCAATACTGCTGTTTACTACTACTGTTATCTTTTCAGGTAAACATGGCAAGGCAATTCATTTATATAGCACATCTAATTATAAAATATAGTAAAATAAATGTGCATACAAAAAACTGTTTTTTCAAATGTGCTGACCAGAGCACAAACTACTTTCTGCATCAACATGGTGGCAAGGGGCCGCATGATTTAAATGATGTCATCTGCAATATGTCATGTCCAACTGAAATCACATTCGCCCTTTTTACACTCAAAAATAATTGCAAAGTGATTTTTAAGTTTATTGTTAATAATTTTATTATTAAAAAAAGACAACAAAAAAGTTGTTAGTAGTATTGAAGAGTAAAGAGCACACCAACATCTAACCAGACTGAAGAGAAATTTGAAGGAACGTCTTTAAGCTGTTTAATGTGCTCCGTTGCAAAAAACCTCCAAACTGCACTTCCTCTAACAGCCACTAGAGGCTGACTCCAACAGTGAGTCAATCTCCATAAGGCCCCATATTAAAATGCCCAACTTTACAGCAGAAATAAACATGTTTACAGCCTGATACAAAAAACGGTTTTGGTCTCGATAACTAATTTTCCTGTTTATATATAACTCATGACTGAGTTTCACAATGGCTCTTCAGAAACCTCTAAGTGTCACTACGGACAGTTTTAATCATACAGTCTATGATATTATTATTAATCACTTATTATAACACTCCCTACTAGCAGTGTTCAGCAGGAGCCTCAATGATTTGTTTTCTGCACCA
>NW_023339774.1:2449155-2450344 GCF_004916995.1 Morone saxatilis | reverse complement strand
AGGCAGTGGTAGGCCTTTACTATGAAACAACCACAGGAAACAGTGACAATGTTTAGCATTATAGCTAACCAGTGTTTTACTCCTTGCTTGGAATTTGATCTTACTGTAAAAATATTTTGATATTTTTCTTCACTTCATGTCGGAAAGACGGTTTTAAATGTTATTACAGCTATTAAAGCTGCAAGCAGCGATGAATGGGCCCTCGCAGTCCCTGTGAGTGGGGGCGTGCTGCTGTTAGTTTATGCACCACCACATCATGCTGTGAAATTTTCATGTCAGTCAGATCAAAATAGCCATACAAAGCTTACTTCCTCTTACCAGTAGGTGGTGCTATGACAGAATATTGGCACGTTTGGACCCGATTGGAGAATGTATATTGAAGTTAGGGATAGTGCTAAGCTTAGGGTTTAGTGCTAGGGTTGGGGTCTGGGAGAAACACTGGTTTTTGACACCACACTTCTTTTAATCGTGAACTTCTTCAAAGTGTACTGAACAAATCTGAAGTCAATCTGATTAATTCTCTATGGGGAGTACAAAACAGAACACCTGAAAATGTCAAAAAATCCTAAATGTAATTAAATTAGTGAACTTTCACTGGAGTTTGAAAAAACTTAGTCAGACATATAACCATGTAGTCTGGTTTTGACTTGCTTTCCAGCAAAGATAGACCCACACATGTGTAAAGTTACTCAGATGCTGGCAAGAATTGCTGCACCGGGTGTAGGTTTAATGAATACGGTACCTCTGTGGGACTGTGCAGAGGCAGGGGGTCAATGTTAAAGTCTCCCTGGATGGGGTCCATGCTGTTGAGCTCAACGTTGAAGAGGAAGAAGATAAATCCGTACAGAGCTGGACCCAGACCATTACACAGACCTCTGATCCCTGTTATCATCCCCTGGACCACACCTGCAGGGGGAGACAGACAGGTCATGCTATTGGTCATGTTGGTCAAAGTTATTGCTGACACGGTGAAAACTGTATCTGCTGATATATTTAGCTGGCAACGGGTTGATTTCACGGCCTCCCTTAGCAATACAAACTTCCATCGAAAAAATACATAATAACACAGTGACCTATTGATCTGTGTGACAGAAGGAGAGGAGAGCAGAGGAGAAGAGAGGAGAGGAGAGGAGAGGAGAGGAGAGGAGAGGAGAGCAGAGGAGAGGAGAGGGAGAGGAGAGGAGAGGAG
>NW_023339774.1:2441090-2449055 GCF_004916995.1 Morone saxatilis | reverse complement strand
AGAGGAGAGCAGAGGAGAGCAGAGCAGAGGAGAGGAGGAGAGGAGAGCAGAGGAGAGGAGAGGAGGAGAGGAGAGCAGAGGAGAGGAGAGGAGAGGAGAGGAGAGCAGAGGAGAGGAGAGCAGAGGAGAAGGGAGATTTTCTGTCACCTTGTTTATCAGGATCAGCAGACTGTGACACCAGAGCAGAGACAGCTGGGAAGGTGATGGAGGACATCGCTGCCACAGCACCAGCCGCCCACATCATCCTGTTAACCCATTTAACACAAGTTAAACGTGTATATGTCAGATCCCTGTGTGTTATCATCCATGTTGTTTTTTAGCGTGTTGTGTATCTGACATCGGTCTGAGGACCTGTAACTGACGAAACAGGTCCCTGCTAAGAACTAGCTACAGGGGTGCCACTCAGCCTTACTTCCAATTTTGCCCAGTGGCCATGCGCGGTATAGCAGCCATATTATTATTATTATGAAAGATAAAACTGTCTGGTATGATTTTTTGAACCATGGAGGTTTTATATTTGTAAAAGGTTCCTCTAGTTGAGAAAAATCTAAAATCTGAAAATGGGCTAAGCGGGACCACGTGGGTGGGACCAGTGGGAGAAACTGCACATATTCAATGGGCCGCACAACCAGGAAGTAACCCAGAAGCTAGAAAATAAATGCAAAAGGCTAGCAATTCTCATTGGACTGTATAGCCAACTTCTGGTTTGGTTTTTAGGGTTTATTGTATATCTATGGCGAGACTAGAGTAGGTGCATAGCAGCAACTGTAGCCTATAGTACAGCTGTAGCTGCGGTGGTGGAATTGTTCCCTTCTGCTGCCCAATCAAAATACAGAACACTGACGTCGCTGTGTCAGCAGATAGAGCAGTAACCGTTTTCTGTCTGACAGCAGCTTTACAGCAACAGAATGAATGTAACCCTCCACTAAAACGGTAAACAAACACACATAGATCTCACCATGGCTCTGATCCGAAGCCGTACCAGGCCAGCTGAAGGATCTGGAAGCCCAAACCCAACAGAACAGTGTTTTTATTACCCAGAGTCCTCATCAGCAGAGTGAGTAAAAGAGTCTGAGAAAGGAGGAAGGGAGAGAAAAAAAAATACAAATGTTATTCTAACCTTGTACTTATGTAAGAAATGTGTAGAATTCATTAACATTTATTAATATAATGAGTAGTAAAAGTAAGTAATATTAAATATTTGTCACTTTACAATGTTACATACTGTATGACCACAAGTTGTCTATGTGTTAGTGCAGGTTTGGGATAGCTCTTAGCTAGCAAACAGTTAGTGCTAAAAGTTCTTCTTCTTCTGTGGTTTCACTAATTTCATTTATTATCTCACACTGATGGACTTCTCTGTACTGTTTAATGTAGTGTATTTACTGTTCTGGGGCTGTTGTCTATCTGCCCAGTGACAACAGACACAAATTAGCTGCTAGCTAACTCTGGTGTAATTACTTTTAATTGTGCACTGTCCCTGCAAAAATGTCAACAATTAACATTTTTTAAATTTAAATAACATTTTGGCAGTTAGCTACAAAGTTCTCATATAATATTTTATAATAACTTGCATATATTGCGTGAATAGGGTTACGTGTACACAAAGTGTACTAAATCACATTTAGATTTAAAGCTGCAGTAGGTAACTTTAAAATATACACATAATTTTTCACAGAGTATCTGTCTCATGTACTACTGTCAGGTTATAGTGAAAGATTCAGCAAATATGATAAAAAGTGATTTTTAGTTATCTACTGCAGCTTTAATCAGGATATGTGACACTTGAAATGAGGAGTGTATGTATGTGTGTGTGTGTTTGTGTGTGTGTGTTACCTGTGCTACAATAGACAGAATTCCCACTACTCCAATAAAGACAGCGATGGTTGTGGAGGAGAAATTTATAACCTGGAGGGACAAAAAGTATTTTTTAAGGGATGTCAATGTCAACACAACATAATTTAAAAGGTCAAATCCCAAATACCAGCACCAAGCACCAGTGCCAAATCTAACCAGCTCATTCAGATTCACTTGTCAGTAGTATGACAACTTCCACTACAGGTTTGAATTTTTTAAACATAAGACATTGCTGGCTGGCTACCATCACTGGACTGCACCAAAGATGTACATTTTTTAATCCTCCACCCAGTGGCCTTAAGAAGCAATCCCAGTAATAACAGCAGTAATAATGTTAGTACTAGCAGCATTTGTAGGAAAACACTTCACTGGTGTGTCTCACCTGTCTCAGGTAGAGGAAGAAACTGGAGTACTGTCCGGCCTCTGGCAGGTAAGACAGGAACACAGTGATGCAGATCAGTAAGACCGTGGAGTCCTGACCCACCTTCCTCAGAGACTGAAGGAGAGAGAGAGACAGAGAGAGGGACAAAGAGATAGAAAATACAACATTGGCGCTGTCAGTCAATCAGTTAGCAGTTAAGAGTCAAATCACTATGAAAATACTTTACACGACTACAAACCAAAGCAAATCAATCAGCTATGAGTTTATTATTCAACCAATCAGATACTGTACTGCAAATTATTGGTTACTGACAGTGAATGGGTCGGCCTGTTCCCAGGATATAGGCGCCCCCCAGGTGTTCAGCCTCATCTTGTCCGGCAGAGACTCGGGCACAGCCAGCAGGATGAAGCAGATGTCGGCCAGAGCGATCAGTGTGGCCAACAGAACCACCAGGTTGTCTCCATACCAGGCCGACAGGTACGCCCCGATGGCTGGACTCGTCACGAGGCTGGCTGCGAACGTAGCCGACACCTGGGGGCAACGAGGAGAGAGGAGGATGGAGGAGACTTTAGAGGATGGAAAATGTGGATTGTTGTGAAAACCTCTCAGTTAACTGCTTCTAAAAACTACTGCCACAGCTTCTGTGCTGACCTAAAATGACGCTGGCAGGACAGATGCTAATGCTAATGACTGGTTACCAAAACAAAATGGCAGCTGTCTTATTATTAGGCTAATTTAACTATATCTTTGTACAATTGAATTGACAAATAGACCCAAACTAGGTCCAAACACAAACACAAAGGTTGTTGTCTCCTCAGATATTATAAATATATTTGCTGTTCTGAGCTGATGTTTGAACTCTGATTAAGCTGACCCATCAGTTTCTGCTCTAAGGTTGCAGATTCAGTGTCAGTCATTCAACACTGCCCTCCATCCGTGTGTCTGATAGTATGAGGTCATTGTGATGTTCATGTCGCTGCCTATGTGATACTTTACAAGAGAATGCTCAAGAAAACAATCATCCTTTCAGATTCTTTTCATGCACATACACAACTGGGTGTCCTTTAAAGTTGAACGTCTTTTTCAATTTTTTTTATACTCACTTGCAAGCTATTATTAATTTTATCCCCTTGATTGGTTAAACATAATATCCACATAAATTAAAACATATATATGTTATGTATATATATGTGACAAATTCAGGGAAAACAGCTCAAACAGGAGTCCTTACCAGACCGTATGCTGTACTCCTCTCTCTTTCATCCGTCACATCAGCGACGTAGGCGAAGATGACTGAGAAGGTGACAGAAAAAGCTCCAGACATGGAGATCATGGCGAAGTACCACCTGCGGGGGCCGGGCAGGTGAGAGAGACACTGTTTAGCTCCACTTTCAGGCAGACGGACGTTTTATTCAATTGATTGAACATTCAGAACAGTGAGTCCTACCAGGGGCTGAGCCTCATCAGAGGGATAGGGGCGCAGGTGAAGAAGACAGTGACCAACAGGAAGGACCGCCTCCCCCACACGTCCGACAACGCGCCGATCAGAGGAGCAGACATGAATGACAGCAGACCCTTGAGATGAAGAGGCGGAGTCAGTGACAACAAAAAAAACCTCTCACATTGTCTGCTACAGAGAAATATATTTCTCTTCTTTTTGCCTATACTAAACAAAATTCCACATTGATTCATCCTTTGAACATTAGGGTAAGTTTACTAGCCACGGTTACTTCTCAGCCCCTGAAAGGGTTAGGGTTGAGGAAATGACCCTGATGATGTCATAGTGACAACCCATTGGCGTTGAAAGATGAGGGTGTTAACCAGACACAGTTCAGCTTTATGGAGCCACAACTCTAAATCACAGCAGTTCTATTTTAAGATGTACTGATATCTACAGAATGAATCACTGAAGTGTTGAAGTTCTTACCTTCACACCCTGAATGAGTCCGTTCATCAGGAAGGTGTGCTGGGGAAATGTTTCATGTAAAACCTACAAAGAGAGGCACAACAACAACATTTAGAAAACCAACATAGTTTAGAGTTTCAGCAAAAAGCTTTCTTGCTCCACAAAAACCCTACAAGGTAACAATCTATGAATCTTGCTCCATTGGGATTAATAAAAAACAGACCCTGTCTACACTGGAGTGTTTCAGTGATCCCTCTCAGTTTTAATCAGTAGCCGTTTGAACTGACACTTTAACGGCTCATGTTTCACGGCAACCCAACTGCTGCCTGGTGCACACTCCTGATCTCCTGATCTCCTGATGTCATTTCAATTATAACTCCAGATTAGAGTTACCTATAAGTAGCTATGGTTCTTAACATCTGCCAGAGACAGTTTATAAACCTGGATTTCTACATCTGTGGCAGTAATGAAGAATGAAATAAAACTCTTGACATCACCAAGAGTTGATTTCTGTTTTCTATATATGGGCATGATCCAGACCAGAGCGAACAGTACAAGACAACGTCACAGATTTTCGATAACTGCATGTTCTCTGGAAAAAATGAACTGCTGTTGCAAATAAAAAAAAATCAATTGACCTTTCCTAAGTCCCGCCCCTTTTTGCTCTGTGCTTCAATAACAGCTGAGCAAGCCTCGCTCACCTTTCTCCTTTCCTGTACTTAGATATGATATATGCTAGGCTCGTCTATGTTGAAAAGACAACCATTTAGCTGGCGTTTTTCTAACATTAGCTGTAGGCTCTAACTAGCTAAAGATTGATGTAGATTAGCTCGCTAATTAGTTAGAATTTAGCATTTTGGTCATTTAAGATGTGCCTGTATGTCGCTTTTATCTTTTAACTATCTTAACATTTTGTTTGTCAGTGGACGACTGTAGCACATAGCATATCTCAGTACAGGAAAGGAGAAAGTTGACCGAGGTGTGCTCAACTGTTATTGGAGCACAGAGCAAAAAGGGGCGGGACTTATGAAAGGTCAATTACTATGAAAAAGAATATATAAATGTCTATACAAAATGCATAATTTATCAGGCTCATTTAAAAGTTTTTATTCTTTTTACTTGATATAGACATTTAATTTACAAAAAATCTGATCAACAAAACATTAGTGTTAACTTTCTGTTCAGTCAGAACTCGTACTCTTACTTTGCTAATCTAAAAAAGCTAAATTCAGAGAACAGAAAACTTAAACTGGACTAATCTAGAATTTTACTCAAATCTCATCATGAAGTGCGTTGCCTTCTCTAAATGGAAGCTGATCCCATCACTCTGTACTGTGAACCCAATCGGCAGCTTGAATGTTGACGTAAACCTGTGACCACCATCTGCCCACCACCACACAGTGTTTACTCACAGTTAGCATGGGCGTGGTGAGTAATCCCCAGGCGAAGAACTCCAGGAAGATCACTACCACCGCATGATACACGCTGGGCCTGCCGATACCCTGCTGGAGCTGAAATACAGACACACACAGATTTTACAATCACAATTATATTTTAATTTGCCATACATTTTAATGTGACGCTACAGTTAAAGGGGCACGCCACCAATTTTACATATGAAGAACAGTTCATCATCATGCTTATAAGTGGAAGTGCTCTAGATGAAGATTATTGGCTTGGGCTTGGAAACTATAGATTTATAACACAAAGCATTAGGTTGGGGAAAGAAACATGGTTGCTCCATGCAGCAAAAGTCTAAAGAAAGATTGTATTGAATTGAATTTTGGGAATTCTAGGATCCAGTACTTTTGGAGGTTGACCCATTCCAGGGACTAATGCTTTGTTCAGACTGCAGGCAAATCAGATTTGTTCTAAAATCAGATCTTTAAGGCCGACTGTCTGCACTGATATTTGCACTTGATCAGATTGGATTTGTATGCAGAGACATCACCATTGTACCTGCATGGGTTGCTATGGTAATGAGGTAGGCATCAGTAACTATGTGTGCTGGTGACGTGGCTTTCCAATGAAGAAGCATGAAAAACGGAGATCCATCATATTGCGCTCCAAACAAGAACCCCTTCCTTGTACCGGACAGACTCAGCAACAGAGCAGCCTGGTATACTGAGCCACTCTGATGCACCTCCATCGCTCTGGATTTGACGTTGTCTGTTTATCACGTTGCGATAGACACAAAAAAGGACACTTTGACATACAGCCAGTGTCCAGACTGAGACGCATCTGTGGAAATCCGATTGGAATCGCATTTTGAAACACTTCCAAATGTGAATTCGCAAAAATTGCATTTAATTTTTCATTTATTTTCTTTTGGCTGTCTGGACTTTCTAAAATCAATCTGGATTTAAAACCAGATTTGGCCTGGCAGTCTGAGCAAGGCCTAGATGTCAGGATATCTTGGTCTCTCTTATAGATACAGCATTAATGCAATACCAAATTACTGGAGTACCCCTTTAACTTTAAGTTTCGGGCCCATGTCATCCCAGTTGATTGTTTTCCTAATCACCCATCAGGTTTTACATTGATTTTCTTCCTTCCAGGCAGCAACTGGTTTCAGTTAAAATCAACTGGCAGAGACACGAAACTGGTCACTTGTTATTTGTGTGTCAACGTTACATTACCATCGTGTGGTGATGCAGTTGAGAGCAGGAACTATCATCCAAAAA
Organism: Morone saxatilis; assembly: GCF_004916995.1. Classification (NCBI taxonomy): domain Eukaryota; kingdom Metazoa; phylum Chordata; class Actinopteri; family Moronidae; genus Morone; species Morone saxatilis. The sequence goes on along the minus strand of NW_023339774.1, from coordinate 2,442,226 downwards.
TTGTTTGTGGGCATCTGAGATACGCGGGTCAGTACCAAAGGTACTTCCACACCAAGTCTGGATTTACATGCAAGATATTCACACAAACCCAAACAAAATGCTTGGGTTTCTGTTGTTTCTTGCTCTCCAAAGATGTATTTTCACACAATGGCAAAACTTGTGTGAGTTGTGTTGTTTCTTCCAAATTTCGCTGTCAGAGTTTAGGGTTTGACCAATGGAATCCGTGTCTGTTTAATGATGTTACAAGATCAACCTACCTGGTACACATCTTATTTAGTGAATTATCTGAGCCACCACCACAGGCTCAGGCCACCGATACAACAAAAGCCGTCAGATAACGCTGAACGACAGGAACAGAAACGAGTCTCCTTCGCGCTCATACACGCCAGAGATTTTGTGTCCCTGCAAACACATAAAGAAACACTGAAAATGGCTGACATTCACCATCCTCTTGTCGCCTCACCAACATTGGGTGAAAGTTTATGTCTTTTCTCAAGAACCATGAAAAGCAAAATATCATCATCACTGCTGTGGCTCAGACCATTGCAGACCAGCATGTGAAATGACTCAGACTTGGTGTGCATTGTACCTGGGTGACATTCCTGTGTAGAACATTTGTTTTGGACTCAGCACGTAATGTCTTCAACAAGTAGTCCACTTCGACACTGTGGAAGGGCTACAGTAAATGCGGCATGAATCCGAATCTTTCCTCAAACACATTTGAACTACAGAGACTCATTTTCTAACACAGTTGAGCATTTTGTATAATTAAAATAGAGCAAACTGGAGCACCGCACACGAAGTGATTGTCAGCCGACTGACACAGATACACAGGATTTAGGTGGTGATGTGGACTATTTTCTATCTTTAGCTTGAATCATAACAGGTTCTCCTAACACACACATTTGCACTACTTAGATAATGAGTTAATCTTTGCTGCTCTCCTTTATTATTAAGCTTCATGTGATGAGGATCATAAGGTGAAGATTTCCATTATCTTCAGATAATTTATCTGCTTTTGATACCTGAATATGGCTGCAACATAGGGCTGCTCGATTATGGAAAAAATCATAATCACGATTATTTGGGTCAAAATTGAAATCACGATTATTCAAACGATTATTTTTTTAAACTTC
>NW_023339774.1:2436788-2440990 GCF_004916995.1 Morone saxatilis | reverse complement strand
GTCTCTACAGTAGCCCAGAACGGACAAACCAAACACTGGCTCTAAATAGGATCTTTTGCATTTTTGTGAGTATCGCAGCCTCTTCTCATTCCCAGTTCAGTTATTTGCAATCTTTAACTTCACCGCTAGATGGCACTAAATCCTACACACTGGTCCTTTAAATGGTTCATCAATTATCAAACTTGTTGCTGATCGTTTTGGTCGTTAATCGATAAATCTGCTAAATTTTCCAGGTGTACTTTCTGTATATTTAGAGTAGGCCCAGTTTTTAGTTTAACATTAGCCTAATTTATGTTTTAAGAATTTAATTTATCATCTGTCTTGAATGATCTTGATGTTGTTTGTATGGGTGCAACCAACATTATTTTCCTTATTGAATGATATGTCAATCTTTTTTTTGTTGATCTATTATTGTTCAATCAATAACACTGTGAAAAGGGCTCATCACAGTTTCCAAGGTGAAGTCTTTATATGTTTTGTTTGGCCCAGCCACCGGTCCAAGCCCCCAACATATTCAGTCTAAAACGACATCCAACTGAGGAAAGAGCAGTGATTCTCACAGTGGAGAATCTGGAACCAGACAGTGTTTGACATGTTTGCTTAATGCTGCATCAACACAGTGCACCACATTCTCCATAAAAGATCATATTAATAGCATGTTTCTGTTTCTCTAACATTTAATATCTAATCGACAGTAGATTACAAGCTGCCTTGTCGTTCTCGTGGTTTTAATATAATAGAAATGTCTGTCACTATTTGTCATGAAGGATGCTAAAATGGAGGCTGACGGAGCCATGGAGGCTGTGGAGTGTTCAATCTGCAGTCTCTGCCTCCCCTCAGTGTATTTCAGGCAGAGAGCTGTTATGTAACAGATAATGGATCCATCCTGACCACATCATCCTCACACTAAGCTGAGCTGTCTGTGGACCACATCAGACTCCATTACAACACACACTCTCCTCCATCCGACAACAACAGCCATTTTGGACCAGAGGTGCTCTGTTCGGGCTCATTTTGGCTGCAGCCATTCATTCATGTGATCATCTGGAACCTTTGATCAGTTGTGTTTTATTACAGTGACATTCACATGCACCCTCACAGCAATCAGCAATAGAGAAAACTAGCTGTTGGAGCAGTTTTATATGTCAAGTGATATGTATTTTTTTCCATTAATTTTGCTGTGAAATTGACATACATGTTTGTTTTTTAAAGCACAACATAAATGATAAATGAGGCATACGTCATGGGTTTTAATATCCTGTTATGTCATACACATACTAGTAGAAATGAAGGCTTATTCTCACTGTACATATGGAGGTGTAGTTGAAATGAAGGGGTTATTTATATTACACAGCCCGCAGCATTTTTAAACGACATCAAATCGAATAAACAATCATACAGGTTGATCAATTATTAATTCAATATTAATAAAAATGGCGGGTCGGCCACCCACCGCAGCTCCGTCCTTCATGACGATCTTCTTCACCAGCACCACCCGGCCGGTGCCCGCCGGCGGCTCCCCCGGCATCTCTTCACACCTGCCGCGGGCCACGAAGCATCCATGCCGCGTAGATATCCGCGGTTCTCCGGGTGCTTCCAGGATGCCTCCTTATTTAACCCCCGAAGAGGCTACGCCGAGATAAAGGAGAAAGGATAATAGCAAACAACCCGTGCTGAGATAACGTCCACAGTGTCTCTCGTTAAATCCGTCCTCAGGTCAGTCCAACACTCCGCAGCCCGCTACAGTCGCTGCCACTGTCAAGTTACACACAACCAGGAGAGGGTTTCCGGTGTGGGTTGAGCTTCTTTTCAGATTAAAAGCGTGATTCGTAGAAATGCGCAACACTCGAATACTGCCCAGAGACTCGCAGGTTTTACGCAACCTGTCTATCACCAGTGGTGGACTGAGTAATCAGAGCTTTTATTTAAATAAATTTAGCAATTCTAGAGTGTAGAAATATTTTTACCTTCCCACCACTGCCAATCTTTTGAACTATGGCAGGAACTGCACTCAGTTTTACATGCTTAATGTAACTTATTATAGCCAAATTCCATAATCAGCCATCAAAATTTACAAGATTTCATCTTTGTCAAACAACACATTTTTTAGATATATAAAACACATTTAACAAGCAAATGAAGTACATTTTAGGCAGGTCCATAATAGATTTTACTATACAAAGGTATATTTAATGGGAACCATGAAGGGGTTTGTTATAAAAGTTAGATTAAAGTAAACTACAAACTTTTTTCAATACATGTTTCTAAATATGTATTTGATGTATTACATCTTTCCCTGATTTGTTCTAGAAGAATATTTAAGGTCCTTTAAGATCTTGATTAAGGGAGTTTTTATTTTGTCCATTTTTATTTATTTAATACCATTAAAAATCCTTTGAAGATTCATTAAAAATACCTTAATCACATAATTGGTAATGAGTATATTTTTAAGGTACTAATTATTTTGTTATATTCTCTGGAGACACAATTTTTCACATTTGATCTGAAACCCAATGTTAGTTGAAATGCCAAAGGAAAGGTGTGTTAAGTAACACAAACTTCAATTGTAGTTAAAAAAGATTATTTTTCTTCCACTGTACAAATACAAAATAATTACCATTTAGTCAGTGTCACTTAAAATGACTAAAGCTACATAAAAAAGAAATGTTATTAAACTAAGTTAACTTTAACGACGTAGTTGACATTATATTTGAAAGACTTCTTCTCTACTTCCCGTCTCACTGGACTCAACTTGACGTAATCAATGCGGTCCGGTTGGATCCATTACGTGTTTTTAAAGACCTGGACCGGGTTTGGGCCCGACTGACGTGGGTCAGAATGGTACAGAAAACGGACAGAGACAGGGTGCGTTTGATTTTAAAGACAGAAAATGAAAAGAATGCAGAGAAGATAAAATAACGGGACTGTCAACACAGAGGGGTCTGACAGCATCTCTTAGCCCCGGGCTCCGTGCGTCAAAGCCGGCAGATGGATCCAGCACCAGACCGGAAATAACATACTGCCCTCACAATAAAAGCGCTTGGTAAGAAGAAAACGAGGTGCAAACATACCTTCAGACAGAATTTATTTTAATTTCCTGTCACAAATAAGAACATCTTTTAGACACGTGGTTAATTATCAACAATTACATTTCCCTCACTCTCAGTTGTGTTTACGAATGTGGGTTTTATTTTGAAATTGGAGCTGTGTTCCGGTTGTGTTGACAGTGGCAGACGGAGGGGAATTAACGGGTAGTTCACGTGTCAGTGGCTGTGGTTGTGGTTTTTTGCGGTGTGTGTTGTGTGTGTGTGTGTGTGTGTGTGTTGTGTGAGTGAGTGTGTGTGAGTGAGTGAGTGAGTGAATAAAACATGATAGAGAAGAGCGGTGGCGGCGGGAAAACGTGACCAGCCGACTTACATCATCAATCATCAGAGAATCAGACGCACTGAGGTCATCAGCGGCACGTTTTATTTTAGAACCATTTCAGTTTCCTGTTTGTCATTCTTTCAAAATACATCGACAATAAGACAATGATGTCAATTTTTATTATTGAGTGGGAAATAAATGACCTAATACATGTATAGTTCCATACACAGACAATAATAATACTAATAATACTAATACTAATAATAATAATAATAATAATAATACAGACAAACTGTTAGGAAAACAGACAGATTTTTTTTAGGTCAGGTGAACTGAAAAAAAATATTTTTAATTTTCTGGCGACAGGATCTTTTTGTAAAACATGTTTTACACATCCACAGATCCATAGAGTTGATTCAACACCTATCAGGTGTTTCATAAATGCATATTAATAACAAAATACAAAATTTGTATTTTTGAATAGGTTTGCATGGAGACATGAAGCTTTTTGCAACCTTGTCACCTATATTCTATTTCTATAGTACTAATTTGTAACCTCTAATACGATTTGAGAGATATGTAATGCCTGCATTGTGTTTTTTAGGTTTAACATTTAACTGAAACCATAATCTTTTCTAAGATTTAGACCTATATATGCCTAATATAGCAGCAAACAACTGATAGCTATGTACAGATATAGTGTAGTTATGGTGTCACACTCCCTCTGCCTGTGTTGCTATCACAGCCTCTCTGCTGTTTTTCTCATCTACTTCTGTGAATTAAGGATTTATTTCAACCAAATCAGAGTTGGTGATTGTTGGAAAGAGTGTGGAAAG
>NW_023339774.1:2410742-2436763 GCF_004916995.1 Morone saxatilis | reverse complement strand
CGTGTTGTTAGAGAGATCTTATACAAACGGAGTAAGGAGTAGGAAAAAAATTAATCAAATAAAATACACTATGTGCAAGAGAAAGAAAAAGTAAGAATCACAGCAACAGATTTAACACAACAGGATAAACAAAAAAGACATAAATATGTATATTAAATGGAGGCAGCAGCAGTTACAGTGAAAATATTGCGCGACATTGTTATGTGTCCCTACTGAGCAGTGCTGGTTGTGTATATAGGCTGACAGCAGCAGGGAAGGAATGGACCTACGAAATGTCTCCTTCACACATGTTGGGTGAAGGAGTCTGTGACGAAGAGCTGCTCGAGTGCAGGTGGATGGGGTGGGAAGACATTGTCATCAGTTGATGAGTAGCTGTTGCTAATCATCTCCTCTCTCACATGCACTGAGTCGGGAGGGGGCAACCAGACAGAGGCTGGCCTTCTTAACAGTTGTCGGATTCTTTCTGGTCGGCTTGCCGAATGCTGGGCTGCTCAGCAGACACTCCAAAGAAAATGGCTGAGTGCCACAACAGGGAGTCAAGAATGACCTCAGGGAGCTCTCCCCTGCACTCCAAAGACCTGGAGTTTGCCAGAGGCAGAGTAGGAGTGTCTGCCTCTTATAAAGGAGCGATAATGTTCGTAGTCCAGGTCCATTTATTGGTTCGTGAACACCCAGTACTAAGATCCACTCGCCTCTATGTGCCCGATACCCAGATGTGTCACTGCGTGCCGGGGGCGCGGTGACTGCGCCTGCGGTGCAACCCGTCGCACCACCAGTCGGTCCTTTGTTTCGTCCCTGTGGTTGATCCCGGTCGCCAGGCTTTCCAGCGTGACCCCAGGTCGCGCACAAGAGTCCCGTTGTTACTCAGGTTCTTCCGATCCCCTGTCTTCGCTCAGTTCAGTATGAGGGCCGATGATGCAGAGTCATCACGAGAACTCTGGCAGGTGACAGAGGCTGTGCTGAAGTCTGCAGTGGTACAGGCGGTGAAGAAAGAGCCAAACTGTTCCTGTGAGCCCTGTCTGCAGGGACCACCATCCGAGACACGGGTCCTTGTCCTCACATACTGTCGGGTGGCGTGTCGGAGGTGGTCAGAATCCGGATGTGAGGTGATAATCCACACCTGAGAGGCTCCAGCTTGGTCCTCAGAAGCAGAGGCTGGATGGTGTTGAAAGCACTGGAGAGTCGAAGAACGTGATCCTCACTAGTGCTTCCAGGACTTTTCAGATGAGAAAGGCTCTGTGAAGGAGGAAGATGACAGCCGTCATCCACCCCGACGCCAGGCTGATAGCGCAACTGAAGGCGGGGTCCATGGATGTCCCACCAGAGGGCGGAGATGGGCGAGGACCAGCGCTTCAGTGTCTTCATCAGTGTGATGTCAGCGCCACGGCCTGTAGCTGTTGAGGTCTTTGGAGTGCGGCGTTTTTGGCACCGGCACCACGCAGGATGTTTTCCACAGTTGTGGAACTCTCTAATATCTAGGAGATGGGAGGAAATTCTGAGTTGCTTTCTGTCTTCAAGTTTATCTCTGGCTCCTGACAATTGTCCCCTTCCCCTTCTTATAGCTGTATGACTGAGTTATAGAATTTTTTACTGATTAAGTCAGATATTAGTTAGTATTTAGAATTAATTATATAGAAATGATATAGTAGTAATTTAAACCTCCCAAGTAAATACTGGTTTAAGCCATGTCACAGCTAGGAAAATGGTTTGACTGCAGAGCTCTAATCTCTTCACTTCTCTGTAAGTGTTTTAAGTGTTTTGTGCAAACAAAGAAGAACTAAGTGGTTATAATCAGCAGCGATAATGGCTGAAGAGACAAGGAAAAGAACTCCACCTACAGAGAAAATAAATACTGAACAGGTTTATGCTCTTTAATCTGATCCCTGCCTGGAGCTCACAGTTAAAGTGTGATTTTATTTACCTGAACACACAAGACTCTTTATGCAGAGCTGGGACCCCAATTGGTCATTGTTTCGCAAGTCACAAGTAAGTCTTAGACAAGTCATAATGCTCTATTCACCAAATATAATGGCATTTTAACAACAGAGTGATAATATATTAAGTTTACACAAATCATGAATGCTTTTTGAAATGAGTATTTATTTGTTAAAAAAGGTGCAACTGGACTCATCATAAAAAGTAGTGCTGATGTTGCACTTTCATAGCCTCCAGTATATAACACTATTAACAAGTACCACAGTACCAGTACTTTATGGAGGAATACATATTAATTGATCAGTGGCACACTTAATAATAACACACTTATTAATCTTTTGGGGAAGAAATTAAGTATTTTCAAGTCAAAAGGTCAAGTCCAAGTGAAGTCCAAGTCGAGTTGCAAGTCTTTTTGATTTTGGTCAGAGTCGAGTGTAAAGTCACAACTTTTTTTGACTTTAGTCTGATTCAAGTCCAAGTCATGTGACTCAAGTCGACACCTCTGCCTTTAGGATTAATGAATGTTTCATTTCTTCTTGTCATTTATATGGAAGCTCATTTCCGCCACTAAAATAAATAATAAGATGAAAACTTAGCCTTGATAAGTCAAAACTATGAAATAAAAAGTTATTTATAATAATCTCTTAATTTCAACCTCCTTTTATATCTCACAATTGGAACTTTTTAGTTTTGACTTAACATGAACATGTTTTCATCTTATTTTATAATTCTGCTAATTATTTTATCACATAATTTCGACTTTCTATCTCATAATAATGACTTTCTATCTCATAATAATGACTTAACATATTATAACCAAGGCTACATTTTCATCTTATCTTTTTATTTTACTGGCAGAAATGGGCTTCCATAATTTTATCCAGCGTCTCACCTTGTCCTATGAAATGCTGACCTCCTCTGACAGACAGTATGTTTGGAGGCGTTGCTAGGCAACAGTGTACCTGCAGAGGAAAGTGTAGCTTACTAGTAAGCTGAGACGCAGAGGACAGCTGTTGGACTGCGAGATGACTCATCTGTGCCTTTGAGCAGCTTCAATAAAACAACGATAGAAAAGCAAGAAATCAACATCCTGACAGACACAAACCTCAAAAGGTAGGTGGTTTCATCCTGCTCATTTTTATACATAACGAGAAAAACATTCAGAGAGCGAGTACCTCCAGCAAGACCACACAAGCCTATTCATTTGGTATGATAATGACAAAAACATGTTGAGAATGTATTTATTTGGATATATGGCCATTTGAATGTATCATGTTGCTGCAGCGCCACTTAGAGGTGAAATGGCATCACATGCTGATGGTTGATATCATTCAGCTGCATCTGCACAGTGTGTTTAATGTGAAACAGGTCACACCTAGATTAATTTGAAGAGCTGTCATCTATTTCTAAATGGTTTCAGATGAACAAACATAAAAATACATTTTATGATATTTTGTTTTAACTTTTTATTATAACTTAATTTATTCTCATATTATGTATTTTAATACTGAAAAAAAAATCACCATCCAAACGTGGTGGCACAATATCCTACACTTCACTCACTTTAACTCAAAGTTCAGAAAAAAACAAAGTCAGTCTGTGTGCCAAATCGCCATTATTACCGAAAGAAAATGAGCTCCCCGAATGGTAAAGTTCATATACTGTGTTTAGTGGTGAATAGTGGTAAAACAAAAATGTTTTGCATCTTTAGCTCACAGTTCTGAATTTATGAAAAATAATAATAATAAATATAAAAAGTCATGTGATGCTCATGTTAATGCCACCATGGTCAGGATTGCTATCCTTACCAAGAACAAATCACTTTGTTATGTGCTCCGCAAATCTGACCTGAAATATAATTATATAATTATTTAATTGTTTAGATGACTAAAGACAAACCAACAGAGTGGACCAAAAAATAAAACCTCCCCCGTAGAGTAAGTGGCTTACTTGTATGACTCAGATTTCTGAACAACTTCAGATGGTAAAAACTGTCTGTGTGTGTGTGTGTGTGTGTGTGTGTGCGTGTGTGTGTTGTGTGAACAGAGAGAGAGAAGAGAGAATAGCAGATGTGAAGATGGCATTAGCCAGCGGTCACTGGCTGGAGAAAGAGATGAGGGAGAAGCCCCAAGTCCCAGGTGGGTCACAGTGTTGTTGTACCAATAAACTGTGTGTGACTCATTCAAAGCTTAAAGTGGAGTGACGTAGAGATGAAACTGGAAGAGGTGTTTTGTGGGTGGGTTTGCTCATTGTTAGATAGAAAAGACCCTTTTTTATTCGTATTCTCCTTCACAGACACGGCCAGCCTTAACTCTGGCAGGAAATGTTGCCTTTTCTGTTTTGGAGGAGCCTGCAGCATCACCCAAGAAGTGACTGTTTTATTCTCAATTCAAAACTTTTTTACTTCAGCCAGATGTGACAAACAGCAGCCTACTTCACATTCACACAATTGAAAACACACCGTAAACATGGGTGAAATTGTGGATTCTGGTGGTAATGGTCTGCTAATTTTCTTCTCCTTTATTAGAACAACCCTGTTTACTTCATGACTTCTACATGCTAACAGGTAAAATCAGAGACAAAGGTAGTCATAATGAGTGCCAAAAATGGCAGTTTATCAATCCACCACTTGAGTAGTCAATCTCCATAAGGCCCCATATTAAAATGCCAAACATCTTTACAGCCTGGTACAAAAAACAGTTTGGGATCTTTATAACTAATTTACCCGTTCATGACAACTGCACAGGGTACAGCACATTCTTGTATTACAGATAAACAGTACACTAAAATATGCTTCTGAAACTGTTTAAAAGCGAAAAATAGTCAACACAGTAACAGAATCTTGATTCATATTTGATCAGCACTGCCTAGTTTGACAGTTTGATCTGAGTTTGGTGCATTGCATACCATTACCTAAAACAGACAGTGCTTTATCATCTATTTTACTTGTTCATTTACCAAATGAGAATCATGCTGTATGAAGACTTGAAACTAGAGATTAAAGACCATAAACTCATTAGGTGGAACTGTTTTACTGAGCTCATAAATCAAGTCAGAAGTCGACTCATTTCTCCATAAGAGGCTTCTTTTTTCCAGCCCATGGAGCTGCCCCATGCTGGCCATTAGAAAGAAAGAATGCAGGTTAAAGACACTTCACAGAATCCAGAGGCTTTGTCCACTAATAATATACTGTCAATAAAAATAACCAAAGATTTTCTTGTTATTTGTAGTTTCTCCTGATGATGTGACATGGGAGGAGATTCCTCAGAGCGGAGAAGTTCCGTCAGCCAGAGAAGGACACACTCTTTGGTAAACAACAGCACTGACTGAGTAATTTGGCATGAATGATTAGGAAATTACAGAAAACGTATACATTTTTTCCATTGTATCAAACTTAACTACTAAAGGTTAAAAGGTTAATCAATGGAATTCTGCATTATGTGGAGGGCAGCAGTATGCATTTGCTGCATCCAGACGGAACGTAACACAGTTATCTTGTGTTAGCTCACATGCTAAATTGATAGCATACAGTTAGATTCTGACAGTTCCTGTGCTAATTGAGAAGCATAATAATAATTATAGCTAATAATTATAATAGGATTAAAAAAAAAATGAAATACTATACTTAGACTACTAAAAAAAGCAAGATAAAAATGAATGAGTCTTAAGATTCTTCGAAGAATTAAAAAAAGTTTCTAGTTAGCTATTCATGGGCAGGGCTATTTCACACTTTTTACCTATATAAGTAGCATAGAGTTAGCTTGTCTTGTTCCTATTTTGGCAGTGGCTGCATGGCTTCATGAAGCATCAATGTTGCTTTTGTTGGTCTAGACAACCAAAACAGTGAGCCAAAAGCTTTGTGCAGGTGTTGATTCTCCGTGGGATCAGTAGTACTATCAGTGACAATATGTGCACTTTGTCTTGTGTCATTTTAAGTGTTGTGAAAGGGAAGCTGTTTCTGTTTGGAGGAGCGTCCAGCCCCGACGCCACTGAGTGTCTCCCAGGAGTCTACAGCTTTGACATAGGTGAGGATTTTACAGCAGGTGGAGGTGAACACATCTAGCTTGCTTTTTTATTTTAGTGTTACATGAAAGCTTGTACAAGGAACTTTCATTTTGTATTGATTCTGGCAACCCCTGTGGACAAAAGCGTGGTGTTTCTATTGCCTTGTTTTATTGACTTGTAGGGGAATCCAACTGAATCAAACCTGGTGGCAGCCATATAGACATAGCACATATAGAGGGATCAGTTTCAAACTGAGAGTGTTGCATACATTGTACATTTGTTGTACATTTAAGGACGAGTAAAATCAAGTGTGCAGAAGTAGTGTGACAGTACTTCCATTTTTTACAGTGTCTTTGACCTGGGATTGCTTAGAAGTTGGTGGCATGGCCCTCAGAACCCTCAGACACAGCTCTGTTGCCATGGGAGACAACATCTATGCGTACGGAGGCACTGTGGGTGGGAATCCAACCAACGATCTCATGGTTTTCAACACAGGTCCATACATCATCATCGTCTGGATTACCCTACTAAGCTATGAAAATTAACTTGTTAAGACTGATATGTTTGTGTATGCCGTTTATGTATTTTCCTCTGTTCTGTTTCAGTGTCTCTCACCTGGACGCCAGTTAAAACTAGTGGATCGCTGCCTCCTGCCCTGTAAGACATTGCTAGTGCTTTGGAATAATACCTGGCATTTGTTGCACCTTAGTAACACTGAAAATAATTTTAGGATTTGTATGTTCACTGTATGAATGTTTGTGTGTAGGTGTGGTCAGAGTTTTGCTCTGGTTGGAGATCAGCTGTTCATGTTTGGAGGTTATGAAGGAGGTGGAACCTTCTGTAAAGACCTCTATGTTCTCAACACAGGTAAACGCGGATTCAGATCTCTGAAATAATTATCTCGTGCTTGCGCACAATGTAACACTACAACTGAACTTGTACGTCTAGTCATCACAATCTGGCCCTTGTCTAAATAGTTCAAATCCTCAGGCTGCCCATTTTTCCTGCTTCTAACACATCAACTTTTTTGAGGACAAAAGTGAGTTCACTTGCTGCCTGATATATCCCACCCACTGACAGGAGCCATGATAACCAAATCAGTGTTATTCATTCACCTGTCAGTGCTCAGTGTTATTTCTGATCGCTGTAAATATATATAATTTAATAAAGTATGATAACAATTATTTTAGTTGAATATAGTCACTGGATTTCCATAGATAAGTGTAGTTTTACACAACCTAATGCTACTGTGATGTAACTTGTGATCTATGCCGATTACTCATTAGTCTCTGACCTATGACCTTTCTGTTTCTCTACAACTTAGACAACTTGGTGTGGCAGAAATGGGAGGTGAAGGGAGAATCACCTGCAGCCTGCAGCGGGCAAACACTGACTGCACACCATGATAAAGTATACACACACACACACACACCATGTTTTTTATCACATGTATGGATTATTTTGATTAGAATTGGCACACTTTAGCCTCCATAGGTTTTTGTGTCACTTTATTTTAAGGTCAAGCTCAATATTTCTTGCTGTTGTCATTATGTTGAATTATTTTCCCCTATGTTAAATCCTGTGGAGGATATCTACCTGTTTGCTGGCAAAAGCACAAATGAGGACGGCACAGTGACGTCTTCCAATGAAATCCATAAACTCAGTATTGGTGAGTGAGACGCTGCACATTACCTGACAAATAAAATTGTGAATTATTCGAAAGAGAGTCAAAGGTTTAAGTTGTATTGCTCAAATATTTCACACCGTGTCTCTCCAGCTAAGGTGAAATGGAAGGTTCCTCTGTACGTCGGGATTCCTCCAGCCCGTCGTCACGGACACACTGCTTTCATTCTCCACAGCCACGTAAGGTTATATAATTTATGTTAATTACTGTCATGTGATATGATATTAAACATACTTTTTCTTGTGTGTTTGTTTGGTTGACAGCTGTTTGTATTTGGAGGGAAGAACGAAGAGCAGGAGTTTAATGACCTGAAGGTGATGAAACTCATTAACCCCTCAGAGAGACAACCAGGTAATCTATTCATATTTATCTTGTTTTAAAATAACATTAACACCAGGGCCTAGAGGAGCCAATTTGAAAGTGCTGGACAGAACAAACTGATGATTTATCTACTCTCAGAGCCTTACCAACAGTGAGTGGAGCTGAAATGTATAGTTTGTCCAGAGGATGGCGCTCAAAGAAAGGTAATTTGGAAATGAAATGAAAGGGTTCCTCCTCTGGGGAGAAGGAACGTACCATGAAGTGGCATGATACTCTGGCTTATGGATTTTGAATACAAGAAAAGCACAAATGGGGGCAATGGTGCACACTTTCAGTCAGTCTCACCTCGAAGCCATTCATGGTGTTGCTATCATTAAAAGTGACGAAGAAGACATTGAGGCTGAACATTTTCTCTACAGTAATGAAGGAGATTCTGTCAGAGTTTGGTCTGCAGGGAGTCAGCCACAGGTCAGCAGCTGCTGTACACACACACACACACCTGTGTTTCTGTTTCACCTCCGTGTGTGTGTCTGCAGTTTCAGCCTCATGTCACGCTCCGTTTGAGTCTCATCTCTCAGTACTGACACTCTGGTTTCATTCTGGTTTGGACCGTTGACAGCTTCACTCCCACAAAGGTTCCCAACGTCCGCTACGAGCTGAGCGAGACTGCCCCCTCCAACCAGTCCAGGAACACAGCAGCTAATGCACAGGTGATGATCACACACACACACACACACAAACACATGGTGGAGAAGTTGGGTGGTTAACGAGAAAGACAAAACTGAGTGCCAAAAAGGCTGTGCAGGAGGAGTAGAAGGTGGTGCATTGAAAGAGCAAGAAGTAGCAGAAGTAGAAGTAAAGGTACTTTCAGACCGTTGGTTACTACCACTGCATCGTCTCCATGGTAACTGGCTACACCTCATCCTACTTTAACAACCTGTACCATACACTAGAAAGCTCTGCTATTTAGCCAGTCTAATCTAATCACAAAACCAAATAGAGGTTGTAAGTTAGATGGCAGGGAATGGTTAGCAATCTGACACATTTAACAGAGCAAATTAAGCTAACTCATGCCATAAATCGTGTTTATTTTAGTTGCTCTGCAAATGCTCCAGACTGGTTTCAGCCACCCTCTCTCTGCTTGCCGGGGTAGTAACAGTAGTTTTATCAGTAGAAGCAGTAGTGGTAATAGTTGTGACAGTAACAGCCGTGCTAGCAGCAGCAGTGCCAAATGTGGCAATAGAAGAAGTAGAGGAAGGTGTAGCAATAGCAACAGTAGTAGCAGTGATTGGAGCAACAGCAGCAGTAGAAGCAGTAGCAGTAGTAGCAGTAGCAGTAGTAGCAGTAGTAGTAGCAGTAGTAGTCCTGGTCGCTGATACTTGCTTGGAGCATGCTGCCTGCTCACACTGATAATAACTCTGGTATTTAACCTCCTGCAGGTGTTTGTCCACAGAGACTTCAGCGCAGTTCGAGATCAGGCCATGAAAATGATCCAGACAGCATTCACTCTGCTGGACCAGGAGTTCCAGAAACTGGATCGGTACGTGTTGGGGTCACTTTGAAAAGACGAACGGTGACTGTTGAATAACCGTCTGCCTATCCATCTAACAAGCAAACTTCTACTGATTATCTCACAGCTACATTTCTTTGTTCCAGAGAGAAGTCCGAGCTGTCAAAAGCTGCTGCTGCTCTGCAAAGAGACAGAGAAGCTCATGAAGGCCACAGACAGCAACAGCAACAGGTTCCTCTCATCCCAACTAAATCCAGTCTAATATATCTAATTTCATTCATTCTAACTATCTAATTTAATTTAATAGAACTGATTCCACTTCAAGCTGTAAAACAATGAATCTCATCTGATTTGATCTAATCTAATCTATCCTAATATAATCATGTGTTAAACAATCTATTTTAATATACCAAATGTAATTAATTTGATGTAGTTTAATTTATTCCAACTCTAAATCTAATCTAATCTATTCCATCAAATACTTGCTTTTTGTCTTTTTTTGCACCAAAATTCCTTGTATGTGAAGACCTACTTGGCAAAACATCTGATTAGAATCTAAAAACATTTTATGATGTTAACATGCTAATGCTACCAAATTAGCACAGCTGAATGCTTTTGGGCACATTAGCACATCTGGACATCTGTTTGTGTTGCTTTGTAGTATTGAGTAACACATTTGATGCGTGTGTGTCAGGAGCTGCAGGAGATGCTGGACAGACATCGCTCTCAAAACGAGGCGTGGCTCCGAGCGAGAGCCGAGGAGAACGACCGAGAGAGGAGGGAGCTCTGCAGACTCCGAGTCAGTAAACACACACACACTTCACTCAAGCTTTTTTCCATTTCTTGCTGTACTTTATGTCTGGTTTCTCCACTGCTTCACACACTGTGGTCCTCAGAATGCAGATGTCTGTCTGTCTGTCTGTCTGTCTGTGTGATGGGTCCTCAGGAGGAAGTGTTGCAGGAGCAGGAGCGATTGAAGGAGGAGCACAGCAGCATCCAGAAACGCAGCGAACATCTTCTGTCCATCATGCAGCAGTTCAAAGGAATGTGATATGAGATAGATAGATAGATAGATATAATAGATAGATAGGATAGATAAATAGATAGATAGATAGATAGATACGAAGATAGATAGATAGGGTTGAGTGACTGATTTTTTCATGTTTTGTTACCTTTGGGCCCCTCATGTTAAAGCTTCCTACAAGGAACTTTCATTTTGTGTTGACTCTGGCGGTCCCTGTGGACAAAAGTGGTAGTGTTTCTACTCTAAGGGAATCCAACCGGGCAGGTAGAATAACTATATCATAATTGTTTTCTACTGATGGTCTGATCTGTAGTTCATACAGAGGCATTAAAATGAGACTGTTTCACAACCAGTTAAAAGCTCCTTGTAGTATGTTTAAGATCAGGACGGGGATCTTTAAGCGGTGGGTCAGATACAAATATGTGTCACTTATATGTTTTATCTGAAAGTGTCCTGGGTGGGAAGATTACCTGAAAGCAAAAAGGCAAAATGAATACTCTTTATGTATTGAACTTTCCTACAATAAAAATATTTTGCCATAAACTGTACTAAAGGTTTGTATCCTGGATTGTTTAATGTATGACAGTTCAACAGAAAATCATCATTTGATTGATTAATTGATTGATTAGTGAACCTCATAATAGATTGAACTAAGAAAAAATAGGAAAATCTAATTTAAGGACGCAATAATCACAGAAAATATCCACTGAGATTTTTTTCAGTGTATTGTGGCAAACAGGATAGATGACTGTTTCCATGGTTACCACTGATGTAGTACTGAGGATGGCATAGTTTCTGGCACTTTTTACAGTAAATATTTGTAACAAAGTAACTGAATAAAAGATTACTGAATGTTTTTTGACTTGAAAAAGATGTTTTTGAGCTTCCATACTGGTAGTTCTGTTCAGCAGTGTAACATGGGTTATGTAGTCTTAATGTTTAGTATGTGATGGTAAATCTGATTCTCGTTGAATTGTTTTCATTGTGTTATCTGTTTATAAAAGCAGATTGTAGCTGAGACAACAACAGGACGTTGACAAGTTTGACGTGTTTTTTTGTCCTCGGTGTCTTTAAGCAAACCGGTGGACCGTGAAGAGCTCCACAGCTGCTGCAGGCTGTGCTGCCTCTTTAATTCGCAGCAGCAGTACTGGAAGCAGAATAACATTTCTACATTTCTACTGAACTGTAGCTGCAGATAAAACATTAAGCCAACATCAGTCGTGTGGGACTGTTTTATGGCTCTGACGCTGTCCGTCATGATGTCTCCAGCTTGTGGAACAAAAGCAAAAAGCAAGCTACAGTGGAGCCAGCGGTAGAGCAGTGCGTTTCAGGTCACTCATGTTCTGTGTTGTACAGAAGCATTTTAAGTTTAAAGCTGCAGAGCATGATCACCCCCACCCTCCCATCAGCTCTATGGGGCATTTCAGTCCCTTTGTTTTGGTTTTCTGGCCTGAAAAAAGTCAATGGTTTAAAAGCCACTCCAGCTTTGATGACACTTTCTGCTTGTTGGGTGTGTTGTCCCTCGTATTCAGAGCAGTTTGAAGCCATGTGGATTACACACATTTACCTCATTATTTAAAACTTTGGCCAGATATAAAAAAATTGAGAGTGACAAGACTTGAACCCTGGGCGGCTGCAGCAAGGACTCCTATTTAATGATGTAAATATGAACATCCAACATAGTAAAATTAGATATATGACACAAAATCAGGCAAATTAGGATATTTTCCCTTATCGTGCAAGTTTAAGAGCATTAATGTACATGATTATTGTTTTTCCCTGTCGCTATTCCACACCAACATTTTTTCAAATAGAGACTGTTACTGTCAGTGTTACTTTACTCCACAAGTCTGTTAAAGGACCAGTGTGTAGGAGTAAGTGGCATCTAGTGGTGTAGTCACAGATTGCAGCCCCCTCGTCTCACCCAAGCTGTACCAAGCCTGTAGGGGAAGTTATGGTGAATGTGAAACTCATCTAGCCAGTGTTAGCTTTGCCCCATGACTCCATGGAAGGCGACCCGCAGCGTCTGTAGATAAAAAGGTCTCATTCTAAGGTAACAACAACACAACAATTCTTATTTTCAGGTGATTATATTTGATAATCTACCCATATTTTGGCTGTTAGTACATGATCTCACCTCCACTGATTAAGAATAGTACTTGAAATAATAATAAAACAGCAGATGTTTGTGCTACAGCAGAGCATAGCTTTCACTAACAACAAAAATACCAACCTTTCACACCACAAGATACTAAATAATACGTTTTAGATAATTATTAATTATGAGATACGGAAGTTATAATTCCAAGATATGGTCTCCATTTTATTTGAAGTGTGTGTGCCTACTCTTCCTCTCAAAAGTGAGTGCTGGTCTCAGTTGGACTACCACTGTGAAAATTGTTGGATTCCACTGTTATGTTGCCCTGCCTAATGTGTGTGACATTTCCCAGAATTACACTTGTTTGTCCTTTTTATGTTTTTACAAGTTTCTAAAAAAAACACACACAACTGCATGACTTCATGTTATTCAGAGTGAACACAAATATAGACAGAAATGGGTGATTTTGATTAATCCAACAGAATGTAAATGCAGCATCACAGCTCTGACAGGAGGAAATTGTTGCTTTAATAATTGCTAAGACAGAACTGTATCACAGCTCATTGTATTTAGTGATCAGCTGTTACATCTGTCTGTCTGGTGCCGCTGTCTCTCGCCCTCTCTCTCTGTCTGTCTCCTCCACTGTCGCATTCAACAGCAGGACGGCTCACTATTACGCAAGGAAAAACAGCGTAATGCGCCAGTCGGTGTCCTTGTATTTCCTCTCGGTTGCACTATTTGGCAGAACAAGAGAGGGGCGGGGAGAGAGGGTGAGAAGTGTCAAGGTCGCAGCAATACGGCCGGAAGTGAGGCGATATGGACAAATAAGAGCTTTGTGTTGGACTTCGGGTTATAATGGAGTTTTCTCACATCTTCCATGTTTATTCTCAGGGTTTGAATGTGTTTTATGGCCCTTATTTGCTCAGTGTTTATTTATATTCACTGCAGATTTTACTTTTTTTCCAGTCAAAAAAGTTGGTATAAAATAACATTTCACATAAGCTCATGAATAAAAACCAGTAACTTAATTATATTAATTAATTAAACATACAAAATTAAAGTGTGTATGAAAATAAACAATGGTGATTTTAAAAACTGAAAACAGATAAGAAAGGGAGCAAAATTGAAACTTTGGTAACTATGTCATTTTAATCCATTAAGCAGAAAAGAACTGGCTGCAACTGTGAGCTATCTATTTACATTCGTGAATGCAGAATTTCCACAATAAAATCATACAATTAACCAACAATACAAGCTAACGTTAGCCTTTCTCCCATCCATACAAAACTTCACTTATTAAGGTTTAACTGCTGCTAAAGCCATAACATCTTACTGTACATTTACACCTGTTTAGTACTCAGGATATAACTAACATGTAAATGAGACAATTTTGGAGTTGTTGTAAAGTGCATTTTTTTACCAATGAATGGAGCTTAGGCACAGTTTCTCTTGCCTCCAGTCTTTGTGGTAAGCTAACGTTAATGTTAGGCTAAACACTCCTGGACCTCTGAACTGGACGCACAGATAAAACTAGGGGTAAAACTGGGGCAAACATTAATGGACTATTGAAAAGGTTAATATTCCACATTAGTGGACAACAACCCCAGCAACATGTTTTTATTTTATTTGACATATTTTGTCAAATATAGCCTACATTCATCTGGTCCAATCACAGTCAGTAGCGCATTTATTGTGAAAGGTTTAACCGGACATCCCTCCTTCCATCGTGTGTAGCTTCACGTTTCGAGGTGAGATGGCCGTGGAGTCTCTGCTGGTTCCTGTGAAGTCGAAACGGACTCTGTGGACAGACAGCAGGAGGCGAGAAACCCCGCCGCAGTCCCCTCCGACCTCCAGTTTTTAAAAATAACCACGGTAAGACAGAAACCAACATGCACCTGTCTCTTAGCTCGCTAGTCAGCCCGCAGGTAAACAGCCAAAAAACAACACACACTGAGCGCTCGTTTTGTCGGTGGCGTTCTCCCGCCGACGGTTGGTCTGGCGGGGGAGGGGCGGGGGAAGCAGCAGCAGCAGCAGCAGCAGACAGCCAGAGACCGAGCCCAGTCTGCTGCTGTCTTTCTGTCTGGGATATTTCTGCCTTTACCGCGGAAATGCCGTCGGACAGTCCCACCATTGTCCGCCTGTCTGAAGCCCCCATACGCCCCCTTTTCACCTGATATCTGGCTGTAAATAATAGTAAAACAAGGCGAGCAACATGGCTGACGCTGGCCCTGCAGAACCTGCTTGTTCGTTTGCCAGTGCAGATGATGACTGTGTATATATATATATTTTAAACCCAGCCTGTTGGCTACCTGTTATTAGCCTGCACCCTCATTCACACTGACAGCAGAAATGAAAATGAAAGACGCGCAAGAAACGCGGCTAAAACATCTGTCCAAGTCGGAGACCGAGAGCAGTAAAGAGCTCCAGGGTGAGTTTCACAGCCTTTCACAGACTGCTGCATTTTCTCATTCTAATGCAGTCAGTGAAGTCAAAGCTGTGTGTTTGTTTCTTGCTGAAGTGGTTGAAAGCCGATTTGAATGCTCCAGTGTGCTGATAGCAACGCCCCCTTTTGCCAACTTGTAACCAAATCAAAGCAAAGGTCAACCGGGGTCTGATCCTGCAGGTAGAACCAGAACCCAGCTGCTGGTGCTCAGCTCCCACTGAACACAGGAGGAAGACAGGAGGAAGGCAGGATCACAGCGGTGTTTACCCAGAACTGTATCATTTCAACACATCTGCAGCACATCTGTCTTCCCACCATCGTGAGGAGGACAGTCCTTATTTTCCTAAGGCACACTTCGGATGTCACAATAAGTCATGCTAACCCACGAACACTCAGTGGCATCTTTCCATGCAGATAGCTTTGTTTTTGGTGAACACGGCGGTGAAAGATGAAAGCCATTTGGAATAAGTTAACACTGAAGTCTTTTGTATTTAAAGCTGCAGTAGGTCACTTTTAGAAAAATAACCTTTTGTCATGTTTGCTAAAACTTTCACTATATCATGACAGTAGTACATGAGACAGATAATCTGTGAAACAATGAATATATTTGACCATTTATCGATTCGGCTCTATTAAAAAATAAATGAAAATAGAATATTTTAGTTTCTAAATGCCATATTTTTTGCTTCCATTTCGCAAGCTAAAACTTGCTTCAGATTTGACCTCAAACGATTAATACCTCTGCTATTCAGCTGAGCATTAGCTTACAGTGAAGCGATGTAGTGGTGAAGTTGCAGATTGCAGCTAACTGAATACAGCTCGCATCTGTATTTGACAACCTGGGAATGAGAATGGGTTTTGAAGTGTGTAGGATAAATCGCGGCTGCTAAACTCGCATAAAAGACCCTCTCTACAGCCAGTGTTTGATGTCCATTCTGGGCTACTGTAGAAACATGGGGGTTCAACATGGCGGACTTTCTGATGTAATGAGACCACAATGATTCTTATTTTCAGGTAATTATACACTAATTAAAACATACCTATGAATATTATATTCCATTTCTGATGATAGATTCTCCTCAATGTTACACACTGGACATTTTAAAATCTTGAAAATGCTTTTTACAGAAGTCTACAAAGGTTAAAAAAAGTTTCTCCCTGACTGTAACTCACAGTATAAACACACACGTTCAGAAAACTAGCTTTATTGTTCTGGTTGAATCACGGAGCTGAAGCCTGAATGTTTTAACAGTTTGGGCAGTGCAGGGACTTGATGTAATCCAGATGTTTTGGGGGATAATAGAGCGAAACATTCAGTGTTTGGTAGGTCTTTCAGTCTGGAGAGCCTTGCAGTACCAGTGTGTGTGTGTGTGTGTGTGTGTGCGCGTGCGCGTGCTCACAGTTTCGGACTGAGCTCCCTGTCTCTGGTTTCACTACGTTGAAGGTATGTCCCGGACAGAACGATGTCGAGTTGTTACCGTCCAGCATTGCTCGGCTCGTCATGACAACAGACGACTAATCATGGGTTGCTCGGGGCAACGGGAGGGAAATCACCACCAGCTGCAGCCGAATGCTGCAAAAACGTCTCCTGTGTTTCTGCTAGGTTAGTTTCCTGAGCGGGTAACCAGCAGTGAGCCGGAGTCTGTTAAAATGTCAGGTCAGCAGAATTTACTCCCAAGCATTTGTTGTACTATCTGAAATAGGGCTGGGTTGCACAAATCAGTTTTTTCCGATTCAAATTGATTTTCATTTGAATGATCTGATATCAATTCATAAAATCCAAGTCGATCTTTTAATGCCTTTACCGTGATACGTAAAGCTTTAACCCCGTTAATCAGCCTTCGGTTCTTCACACAGCGAGATCTGGCCACCTGCCTAGTGACGAGTGAAGCTCGGGTCAGAAAGTGGTGTCCACCTGTATTTGTTCGAGGTCTTCGGCTGACATATAGCTGGTGGGTTGCTCCTTTACTGTGATAACTTGGCTTTTATTTGGTTGTGCAGTGAGTTGGGATCATCATCACATTCATCCATCAACACCTTAACACACCAAAATGAGCTCAAATGTGTCGGGAGGTGATTGAAAGAGGCTATGAAGGCGCCTGTGGAGTACTGCTGTCTATTTACAATGTAGCTGGGATCATCTGACCTGTGACTGTTCAGTAAGCGCTGCAGGGTCAATTCTTAACTTAAACATTAACATTTGTATATATATATATAAAATATTTCTATAGGAGTATAAATATTTTTTTTGGGGGGGGGGGTTATGCTTTTATTAGATAGGACATCTTGACAGGTAAGGGGGTAGAGAGTGAAGGGGGGCGCAAATTGGCATCGAACCCGGGCTGCTGCAGTAAGGAAGCTCTACCAGGTGAGCTACCATGCGCCCCAACATTAATGTTTTTAATAAGGTACCAGGTTAGAGGGTCCCTTTACAATTTACAGAGTTAAATGGGGCTGTGTCTGTCTGTTTGACCGAGGGAGGGTCTGAGCTCCAGAGAGAGAGAGGGGGCAGAGAGAGAGGAAGACACGCAACAAAGGGCCGCAGGTTGGATTCGAACCCTGATTTGAGTCAGGTTTGGTTCAGGTATGAGACTTGGCTGTAAACCATTGGGTTTAGTCAGGCAGAGTCTTAAGTTTTTCCCACAAACTTGTCTTGTTCTTATGTTCACTGTTTTTCCTGTGCATCAGTGGCTGTGGTTGGTACACAGCACACAGTGAAGGGGACAGTGAGCAGTTAGAGGGTCGGACGTGTTACATAACACCCTGCCTGCAGATAAATAATACACTGCAGGCCTTCCTCGCCGGCTCAAATGATCAATAGTTGAAGTCTCATGTTCAGGGCATGAAACCTTTTGGAGGCTTCACGCTGCTCTCCAGTACACAGTTTTGTTTAGTCATTTTTCACCTTGAGATAGTAGTCTGGTCTGTCACCTGGGTTAGATTGGTTTTAAAATGTATATCTGGTAAATTCAGGGAAAGACTTTGGTGTCAGCTTTATATGTTTGTATTTTTTGTGGCTTGTTCATAAAGTTCATTCAGTTTGTATTGTAAGAAGCGTAGTTGTAATAAGCTTTTTGGTCAGTGCTATTCCAGTAGTTGACCGTTGGGTTGAGCTGTGTCACTGTCAGTTTTAACTTCATACTAAATCATGATGTATAATAAATAGATGTCTCTCAATGGCTAAAGAAAGTAACGCCTAGGGCAGAGATGCCCAATGAGGGGTACGTCTATCCCAGGGGGTATTTCTGCAGGTGCCAGGGGGTACATAACAAGACTGTGAAGTAACTCAACTAATTTGAAAAGAGATTACAATTTAATAAAACAAAACAAGAGAGGGAGGGCATACACAAAGAGCAGAAGGAAAGGAAAGACAAAAAAACAAAAGAAAGGAAAGTGAGGGGAAAAAAACAGGAGGTACTACATGATGTCCCACATCTATCTATCTATTATTTTATTTATTTTATTATTCCCACTGTTTTTGAGGCAGAGGATAGCTTTCCTTTTAATATACACATTGTTTTGGATAGTTTTTTGTGATATACGTTTGAATTATTATATATTTTTTACACAAGATTGAATTCGTCCAAACACGTCGAGGCTTCACATACAGTCAGGAAATGCGTCATAAGTGCTTATAATGCAGCCTGCAGTCAGAGTTCAGGGCACAATGTGGAGATGTCACCCAGAGGCTCCAGAAACCAGCTTCATCAGACACCTTCACTGGAAGAGCAGAGTGGCAGACAGTGTGTCGCCCCCTGCTGTTCACAACCGTAAACAGTGACCAAACAGTGAAGCCACAGTGACCAAAAATGTTCTTCTTCAGGTCTTGTTTTCAGATGAATCATCTTCCAGTTTGTTGAGTTGTTCGCTTTGTGTTTTCCTGTCACAGGTCTGATGTCCTGGTTTTGTTCTGCAGATGAGCAGCCTGAATCCTGAGAACCCAGAAAACTGCTAAACATCTCACCAACACTCCTGAATACTGCAGACTGGGTAAATACTGCGAATCCCCCATTATCTTCTACTGTCTTTCATTTGAAGTATAGACACACGGACTGAGTGACACTGGGTGCAATTTCAAGGTAATCCAATAAATTCTGTTTATGTTATTCATTTGTAAAAACTGTCGGATGGTATCACAGTTTAGAGTCATTGATTGGATCATTTTTTGGATCTGATTGGTTACACGTCGCGGTTAATAGCCTATCAGCACTGAAGGCCTCAGACAGGCGGAGACCGGAGCTGCTCCGGGGAGCCGAGCTGTGTGTTGAGGGGAAGGCAGCAGATCATTTCTGAAGTCGGATCGAGAATTTAGAGTATGATTACGTTAATAGCGGCAGTGAAAGTGTATGGTTAAATTTGGTCTGCGTTTAACTTCAATAATCTTTAATAAAGTTATGTATTTTAGAGAGCAGCCTTCTGAGTACCATTGCATAGTCAGATAAATGTAAAATTGGCCGCTGTATTGGTAATCCATTAAATCCCCCCCCCTAAAACTGGTATCAATATTAGCCTCAAAAGTCCATATTGGGGTCGGAAGGTGTATTTTTAAAATCCTTAATGGAGCTAGTCTCTCATTATATCATGATATTAAATATCAAGGGGAATGTTTGTGAGCATTTGGTTATGTTTCACAGTCAACATGCATACAGCGATGGTTTACTGTGTCAGCCTTGGCAGCACTTTTTCACACACTGCTGATGTTGTTGTAATTCCTGCTTATCACCAGTAGATGTCAGTAACTGGCATATGTGGTCTGATTCCAGCCAAGCAGGAGAGTGTGTGGATCTATGGACAGATTGTGGCTGTTTTTTTGTGGCTAGTAGTCATTTTGTTCTTCCTCTTCAGGAGATAATGTGTTCACTGTTCTCCTCCTCCTGCAGTTTAAGCCCTGGACAGGTTTGTGCTGTAGCTGTGTGGCCGGGCAGCCTGGCTGCCCCCCTGCCTCCAGATGAATGAAGAGCACTCCGGGACCCAGAGACACAGCTGATGCAGGTCAGAGGTCGTCCTCACTGCCATGACACAAAGCTATTAACATTTACCTAGCAGACACTCCATAATGGTTGCACTTGTTCCAATTGATTCCCATTGGATTGGAATCTTTTATCGCCTTTCTTACAGTATCGCAATATACTGAATCATAACCCCTGTATTTGTATTGTCAGATTCTTGCCAATACACCGCCCTAGTGTCTGGGAGATTTTCACTTTAATTCAATTGCTTCTGAACATATTCAGCACTCCTATAAAGTATGCAGTATCTGTAGTAAATAGGAACATGCAACATACAAAACCTCCACCATTTTAGGAAGTTGTACAGTGTTTGATGAATGTGCTGTGATTTTCTCCTCACGGCATGCAGGTGTTTCTGCAAATATGATGAAGAAAAAGAATCCCCATAAGTGAGTTAACATGCTTTGCAGCTCATTTTTGTTTGTGTTATGACCAAAATAATTGGACTGAAATGTCCTGTAGAAAGGAACATTAATTCATAATGTGAGATAATGTTTCTGTTCCCACATTAGGGGATTCAATAAATGCATCTCAAAGTACAAACAGTAAACACAGTCTCAAAGCAAATAATGTTGACTGTGTTGTTTTAATGTTGCCTGGAAGGAAACATAAGAGCAGTCTGGGTCCAACCACCAAAGTTCTGTCTCAGCCACGACGCAACATCGTTGGCTGCAGGATCCAACACGTCTGGAAGGACGGCGGAGGACACGTGATCTGGAAAGGAACAGTGCTCGACCAGGTAAGCAGAGGGTTGAATAATTACTGACAGCAGTAGTTTTACCATCACATGTTTCATTTAATGATATGTGTAGACCTACTTTTAATACTATAGAGAGTCTATAATGAACATTTAGTGCTCATTCTATCTGCATACTGCTGCCTGCTTCCAGCAAACTCAAATATGTATTATTGTTGACGCAAATATCTTGATGTGTGATTAACAATTAAGAATGTGTGGAAAGAAGCACCAAAAGCGTGGGAAAACAATGTTTCAGATGTATGTGTGTGTGTGTGTGTGTGTGTTCATCCACCAGGTGCCAGTAAACCCGTCTCTCTATCTGATAAAGTATGATGGTTTCGACTGCGTTTATGGTCTGGAGCTTCATAAAGATGAGAGGGTCCAGGGGCTAGAAGTGCTCCCTGACAGATTGGGTAAGACCGAACTGAGAACAGGGTCACAGCCACTGAACACAGTGGCGATAGAACGCTGCACAGACAGATAGTTAATTTGAAAATGTAATTTGAAAAATGTATATGTATATGTCGTATAATTAACACATATACATTTTTAGCATTTAGCGTAATAATGTTTAGTGTAGTAGTGTGTTAATGTTTATTATATAACTGTATAATTTCTATAACATTTAGCATGTTAGTGTAAAATGCTAATGTTTAATTTAATATAATAGCGTGTTAATTTCAGCAGAACATCACATGCTAACATTATAACATGCCATTATGTAGCATGCCATTGCAACACGCTAATGTTTTCTACATTTCCGTATCAGCATTGGCATAACAAGATAAGTAGCATAACATGGTAATGTTTGGTATAGTAGCATGTCAATAAAGCTTATTATATAGTGTGTTACAGTAACATGGTAATGTTTATTGTATTACCATGTTAAATAACGATAGCATCTTAACATTTAGCATGCTTGTGTAACTAATGTTTAGTTTAGTATAGTAGAGTGTTAATTTTGACAGAACATAACACTTTAAGTGTGGTTGTGGACTTTTTAAAAGATTTCTTTTTTGCATTTTTGCCTTTAAAGAGGCACATAGGAAAAAGTGGTAGAGAGAAGGATATGACATACATCAAAGGTCCGCAAGCTTTAGAGTTTTAGTGTTGTTCCTAAAATCTACATGCAACTGCCTGGAAAGTGCATTTTGTCTTGATTAGAATTTTTATCCCTGCAGCTAAATCCCGCCTAACAGATGTCAACCTAGCGGACACCATGATAGGTAAAGCAGTGGAGCACATGTTTGAGACGGAGGAGGGTCCGAAGGAGGAGTGGAGGGGGATGGTGCTGGCCCGGGCTCCCATCATGACCACCTGGTTCTACATAACCTACGAGAAAGACCCTGTCCTCTACATGTACCAGCTGCTGGACGACTACAAAGAGGGAGACCTCCGCATCATGCCCGACTCCAGTGAGTGACGTAATCTTATTCAGTGTTTATTTAAACTGGTGAAGATTATAAAGAGGAACCTACCTGAACCACTTGCTACCTTTAACTGTGTGTGTCTTGAGCATTTGGATTATATCTGAATATGTATTAGGACTGTTATTGGAATAGAATAGCAGAAATGGGATCATATGTATTGAAAATTCTGATGTTCCAAGCTTTCCGAGCTAATTGTAATTAAAAGGTAATACAATGAGTTTAAGTTTGCTGTATTGCTGATGTAAAGCCTAACAGTGGGACACATTTCAGTGTAATAATTTTATGTGATTGTGCATACATATATTTGCCATACCATTATACACCATATATTGAACAATTTTATTATTAGTGATTAGGAATAAGCAGTGAGGGCAAGGGAGTACCGCCAGGATCACAGCTGTACTATATATCCTGACAACACATAGTTTACACGTTTTATTTCATTAATTTCATTATTATTCATTTCATTTTGTTTATTCATATTTATGATTGTTTAAAAGATTTTATTAATTTAAATAATATTGTATCTAACTTGTAGTTGATTATTTTTATATATTTTCATGTTTATACTTATAATCTATTATAATCTAATTCACTAATAATTAAAATTGTATCTTTTGTTAACTTATTATTTTGTTATATTTAGTTAAATCTTTACATTTTTGTTTAATTTAAAAATTTACTTTTTTCAGTTTTACAGTACTTATGCGTTCGGCATTTACTAAAGCATTGTATATGATAGTGATCATGTCTCTTTGATGGCCAGTATTATACAGAATTCTTCCTTAAAATCTTTCAAAAACAACAAAAGCGGGTAAGATGGAGGACATGTTAATACCATGTAGTGCTAACATCTCTCTCTCTGTAGACGACAGCGTCCCGGCGGAGAGGGAACCTGGCGAGGTGGTAGACAGCCTGGTGGGTAAACAGGTCGAGTACGCCAAAGAGGACGGCGGCAAACGAACAGGCATGGTCATCCACCAGGTGGAGGCCAAGCCCTCCGTCTACTTCATCAAGTTTGACGACGACTTTCTTATTTATGTCTACGACCTGGTCAAAACTTCATAAGACTTTGTGGACGTCCTGAGTCCCTCCCACGCGACAGAAACAAAATGCAGCACATGTTGAAACATCTGAAGCATTTGATTGAGCGCTTGTTTTCTCAGACCATCAAAGACAAAAGTAAAGACTCAAAAGAAGAATTCTCACAACGGAAAGAGAGGATAGATACTTCTGGAGAACCGCCTTGTTTTTGTGTTCGGTAGCGTTTAAGATGGGGAAAAAGACAGCTTGGGGACATTGAAGACCCTTATCGAAGACCTTCATAAACCCTTAAATTAAAAAAGAAATGTTTTTACATTACCCGTATGAGGTCCAAAATATAGTGAATACCCCAAAATATTTTTCTGAACCAGGTCAAAGCCGTCCAAAAATTCTGCTTCACTCTAGAAAGAGACTAAACCTTGAGATCCATTTTCAGTGTTAGATTTCATCCAGTGGGCTGCCTGGGGAGGGACATTTTGGTCATAGTGATGTGGCAGTTAATTTGAGGCACAGCTAATTTGATCCTAATGAAACTGTGGAAACATGACATAACTGTCTTCAAAGATTTCTTGTCATGTTTCCTACATCAGCTAACACATCTGGCCACAGAGAAGATCAGCCTCCCAACAAAGATGTGAAATCTGGAGCTAGTTGGTGAATGGGGCTTCAAAAAGGCTACAAGAAGGAGAATTCTCAGACCAGATGAACAAACAATTGCGGTCACTATGGAGAAGGAGCTTGTCTTTGTTTTCGGCTACACTCTTCCACCAAGTTTAATGAAAATTAGGACGGTAGTTTTAATAGACAAATAACTGGCACCAAAAACATAACCTCCTTGGCAGAGGTTAAGTTTTTACTTACAAAAATCTTAATTTACTAAAATATTTTGACCATGCCAAATTGTAGGAATTTGATTTAGTTAATCCCATAATTTTGGATTAGTTTGTAATTTTTATGTCATAATATTTATTTATTATTTTTGGCTGAAATGGTCTTCCATATATCTGAGATCCATAAGACAGGAAACAAACAAAACTGGTTACAGTCTAATTCAAAGTTGGACTTTGAAGGGGGTTTTAAGGGGTAAAAACAAAACAAAAATCTTCAACCAAGTTTGGTCTGGTTTGGTCACAGAAAAGGGGACACTTATTATATCCCTTTTGTTTCAAATGAAAGTTAACTGAAGTGGGATTTCTGTTCCGGTTGTTGTACAGGACAAAACATTACAGGTTTCTTCATCATATAGTGTGCTACTTACACAAGCTTCACTTTATAGACTTCAACTGAATATTCATGGAGAGGGTCAACCAATCCTCATCTAAAGACGTCTGCAGTTAAAAACTGATTTAAAAAAAAAAAGACGGGGGCAGTTTTTTGCTTTTATCATTGCCAAAAGCCCTTCCTGTTGTGAAGTTGTTTGATGTTACAGATGATCGGACAGCTTTTTCTTGTGATTTCAAAAAGGCCTTTGGATTTGCTCTAGTGTTGTCTTTTCTAAGTCACCAGTGAAGGAGTGACAGAGAAGTAAAACTGAAACTTGGCCAAAGCCCTTCCTGTCCTTGGCTGTTTGTTTTACTGTTAAATACCTTGTTACAGAAGGAAAAAAAAACCCTGTGATTTCTTGGGTTCTCCTTCCTCCGTTTGGACTTCGAACACAGTGATGGATTCTAAATGTCACACACCGTTGATTTAAGGACTGGAAAACTTGGTTTAATGCACCTTAAATCCCAGGGGAGGAGATAAGAAGAATATTCCCCCTGTGTTGGACTTAAATTGTCACCAGAATCCACAAGAATCTACTAGAGTGATGCAGTGAAGTTCTCATCCGTTATTAAGATGATGAGCATAGCATTGTTAAGGGTTCCCTTGGTCGAAGATTATTACTGAAACAAAAGCATCCCAGTTTGTATTTACACACAAAGAAAAAGATTACAGACTCCTTGTGGTGTAGATCTGATGCTCTCCTGGGCGACTGAAGAAGAGTTTTTGTCCGGAGCCTGTGAGATGATTTGGTCTGTTCCACAGCGTGTATGCAGTAAGAGAGGACACAGTCAGTTGTGTTAAGTATATGAAGAGATTAACAACCAGTGAAGGTTTAAATTTCCTTTTTCACAAATGTACATTTGATTTTGTTTGGATTTATTCGAGACTGAAGGTTTTCCATAAACACGGTTCTGTACTTGAGCAGTAGTATTTCAGCAAAATTTGAATATACTGTAGGGTCAGAATCAATCTGTTTTTACTGGCCAGTGACTGATATCCCAGTTAAATTGGTAAGAGTCCTTGAAGAGCATTTATTAAAGCAAAAGAACATGTTTTGAGAGCTTGTCGGTTCCTCAATGTATAATTTTGGACCAGTTTATTACAACAGAACTACTAAATATATCTGAATTATTAATGCATTCTGATGACAAAGTATGTTTGCGTACGTAACTTTTAAAAACCATCCCTATATTTTCAACAAAAATGTTGATTTTCCATTTATAAATTAGACTTAGGTTGTGTATGTCAAGTATAGGTTTTTTGGGTTGGACCTTTTAGCACTTAATGCAACCGCTACCAGTAAACGTATAACACATTTTTTTTCTCCAAAAACCAGTGAACATAGGAATGAAAACAGAAAAGAAACCTGTAAAGGTTGATGCATTACACCTTTGACTAATCACATGGCTTGCTTGAATCAATGTACAGAATGGAGTAATGTACGCAAAACCTTCAGTCTGTGTACTTCCTGTGATGTAGTTAGTTGCCGAGGCAGATTACAGCTCTTATCATAACC
>NW_023339774.1:2408464-2410726 GCF_004916995.1 Morone saxatilis | reverse complement strand
CTCTCCCAGAGGTCTGTAGGTTTCTGCACTTGTATATTGGTTTTGTTTTTAATTAAAGAGAAGTATGATTGTGATCATCTCAACAGGCACTATTTTAATTAGTTAACGAGATAACACGTCGTTAATAAGACTTTATTCGCAGCGAGGTTTTGTCCAATTCAGTCAGTACATTTTACTGTTCTATTGATAACATGTTATTGTTAAGGTTGGAATGACATGGGCCTTCTATCATCCTTCTGCCTTGTATTGTTTGTTTTTGTATGTTTTAAAATGTATGTTAATAATTTTTATTGTTAATGGAAAACCTGACGTGTGCTTTGTTTTTTTTTAGCATGGTTGACTTACATATTCACTTACAGGCATTTGAAACTGTTCTGTTGATGTGAGCAGGTAGGAGGAGGGAGCTGGAACTCTACTTTAGCAAATCAACATATCATATGTTCATGTGTAAAATATCTTGCTCAGTACATATCTTGGTCACAGTTCGTCAATGAAATGTTATTATTGTATTTGCTAAACACTTAAATATCGAATGTCAGCCTTAAAAATCCAACATCAGTTGGGCTTCTCTCCCGAAGTTTCAAAATTTGTTGAGGGGCCTTGCGCATATTGAGGATTAAGAAATTAGGGACTGTAATTTGTTAATTATACTATTTTACAGAAAAACACATCAGACACACTTTATTATTCCAAGCAGATTAATTGTATATATGTCTTAATACATGACTGGAGGGGATCTTTAATTGAACAACCCTACGTTCAAAACAGACTTGAACTTATACTTAATAGTTTTGCTGTTTTGTAAGGGTGAGATGAGAAAGATATCAATCTCTTGTAGTGTCTGTGCCTTACAGGGGAACTCTGTTACAGGTTTACAGGTGTTGGGGAGTTCTTTAGTGAGTGTCAGTGGGGGCTGAAGACTTGAAGTTTGAAAATGCAAAAACTCTGGCAGTGTAGATAGAAGTGAGCTTACCAGAGCTCTGTAGCTCCTCATTTCTGCTGCAAATGCGTGGGATTTTTTTAACTGTCCATCGTGAGTCAGACAGTGTGATGAGAGTGCATATTCTTTGGGCAGAGCCAGGCTAGTTGGCCTAGAAGCTGGAACTGGAGAATGTATTTTGCATTTTGTGCTTGATCAATGATAAATTAAAAGATTGTGCTAAATACACAATATGAAAATTGAAAACTTCAATATGAACCTCCTCCAGGGAGATTAATGTCAACATCAAGTCAAGTTTTCTTTCCTCAGGCAGAATGTAAAACAATAATAACTTTAACACTGACTTGGACATAAGTTCTACAGAACTGAACATATCCAGGATGTGGTGCGTTTCAGAGCAAGGATAAAAGGGTTAAAAATGAAGAAGTAAAAAAAAACAATACATTTCTTGTGTTAGATCAAGCATTTGTCATTTCCTTTCCTATTTTTAGTATGAGTCAGCATAAAGACTTCTTGTGTAACACTTATCTACAAACAGCACAACTTAAAATAACCCAACATTACCCCTTTCCCTTTTACTATTGACTGGTGTCAAACTCATAAAAACCTGGCTGAGCCACTTTGTACCTGAATGAACATTTTTGTGAAAATCTGAAAAAACAGTGTGACATCCTTTAAACATGCTCACTGAGTGCAGTGAATGGCCAGGTTTAAGAGTACGCAGGGGTGGGAACTGAGTTTTTCCACATAGCTACTTCCTTCATTCTATTTGTGGAGCTTATCATTTCTAACAGGCGACCATTGATTTTGAAACGACAACTGTCATTAGCAGAAACAACCAATCAGACCCTAGAAAGATATGAAGACGCTTTGGGTTGGAGGCTTGAAGACAGCTGATTGTTGAGTCTCATTCCCAGAGTCCCAAAGCATCAGTATTTGACGCCCTGTGAATGAGACTCAACAATCAGCTGTCTTCAAGCCTTCAACCTCTTGGCTCTGATTGGTCATTTTCATTCAGGCCTGGTGAAATAAATGATAATGTCATTAAGAGCACTAGGAGGAGCCAGAGGAACCTGATTATTTCACAGATTACCTGTCTCATGTACTGCTGTCAGGATATAGTGAAAGTTTCAGCAAATATGACAAAACATTTTTTTTTAAATAAAGGTTCTACTGCAGCTTTAAGTACAAGTTGGAAATTTAGTGGTGGTGACAGTGAAGTCATACAATAGTGGTGTAGTTCTTTTATAGCCTAACATTAGCTTTGTACTTATGGCAATTGTATTTACACTTCAAAAATCATAAAAGTGGTGTTCATTTGT
>NW_023339774.1:2407849-2408293 GCF_004916995.1 Morone saxatilis | reverse complement strand
GTCAATTGATCCAAAACAAATATATTTTTTTAATATATTTATTAGAAACCCTATTTTGTGGTGTTCATGTCAAAGTATGACTTGTATAGTACAGTATGAGTTTAATGCCGCCTCAACACCAAAATGACAACAAAAAGACCAGTGAAATGTGAAACAATAAATAATTTTAGCTAAAACCAAGTTATTTAAAATGCAGTAAACAGCAAGTCACCTGAACTTCTCAAGAGACAGAGCGGAAACCACGATCACAAACTCCCTGTGTGAGAAACATCAGCCTTTGCAAAATGTACAGACGCTTGCAGCTGTGACTTTGGCTTCCATTTACACAATAACACGCAAACATCTGAAATGTGCTTATCTCTTTTTGCTTCTGCTTTCTTTTTCCGATAGATAAGCTTCAACAACACAGATCAGATCTGAAGAGACAGAAAATCTCTGGAGATC
>NW_023339774.1:2404062-2407749 GCF_004916995.1 Morone saxatilis | reverse complement strand
ATAGAGCAATGTGCAATAAATACACTTTAGCACATTAATTCTTATAGTTTTTTCTTCTCTTTTTAAGCTGCCGCATAATCAATGTTAAAAGTGTACTCAAATGTCTCTTTCATGTTTTAAAATGTTTCATGTTGATTTTGAAGACGGAGTTCCTCTTTAGGAATCTCTCTGTCACAGGTCAGGTGCATGCCGGTGTAAACAGGAAGCAGAACAAAAATAATGCGGCAGGGAAACATCACTGCTCTTCACAGAATCCTCCTGGATAATACTGTTTTTAATTAAACGCTATTAAAAGCATTGTGTTTTTTTTTTTCTTCATTGTATTTTCAATGCATATTTGTGGTGAACTTATGGTGGGCTGCCTGACAGAATGGCCACAGGCTGATCCTCTCTGTACTAAAATGGCAGCTGAGCTGATTGCATGTATAATTCAGTACAATGTATTTTTCCATCAGTTTGAGGCTCCGAAAAGGATACTGACGGATCAAAGAACAGAGTTTGTCAATGTGGTAATTTTGAAAATAATAAATAATAAAATAAAATAATAAAAATAATTTGAAAAATGATTTTAGTCGTGTAGAGGTTCCTTGGCCCCACAACATGATACAATATATGAAGGAATCAGAATGCATGAAACAGTTGCAGAATGTGAACCATTTTTATTTTGCAAACTACAACGTAGTAAATACCGAACTTAAAAAAAAAACTATTTCAACAACTTTAACATTGCCTCCTTTTTAAAACAAAATAAAATAGTTAATACTATAAACTGACATAAAATACTCAAAGTATTTAAAGAGATTTTTCTCAAATGTTCTTTTGCACAATTAAGAAACAAATTGTCACAAATTGCTGTGAGCCATTTTATGTTGCTCTGTTACTTCGTAGTTTTTTTCAGGTATCTGAACTTTACTTGAGCATTTATTTTTATTTTATTATAAGGACTTTTTACTCTTACTCCGTACATTTCTACACAAATATCTGTGCTTCCTACTACATACATTTTGAAAACAGGCATGTTGCTTTAGTTTGAATGCAATTGAGGGGAATTGATCATTACAGTCACAGTTACAGTTACAGTTACAGCCATTATGTACACATGCATTACACGCTATGCGCAGAGGGAGCACAACCAAAACAGCATAATGATCATTAATCATAATAATCATAATGTTATATACAGGCTTGGGGAGTAACATATTACTTGTAACTTATATAATCAGGATACATATAAAGGTAACCCTAATCCATTACAGTCACTGAAAAAAGAGGTTCTCAATTACACTTGCATTTAGTAAAAATAGGGGTTATTTAACCGGATTACAATTTTACTGTAATTTACAATTTACTCTGACCAGAGGACAGTTTTTATAATTTTTTTTCTGTTTCCATCTGCTTTTCTAAATTCCCATTTTTCTGTTGTCTTACAGAATACACTTGCATCAATACTTCTTATTGAGAACAGAACAGAAAGTAACAGAAAGTAATCAAATTACGTTACTTTAATATTGCCATACTTGGATTAGGTTACTGACTACATTTTTTAACAGGTAATTAGTAAATGTATTGGATTACAGTTTGAAAGTAGCCCCCCCAACCCTCGTTAGATATTTCCACCTGCTTTGTTTGCTGGTGTTTTTTTAACCACAGCGCAGTCTATGTGTTTATTTTAGTTTTGTATTTAAGGTGTGCTATATTACCACTGCACATTGATACAGGAAGCTACAGAGGTGATGAAAGAATCTGTGAACATTGTGAGTTAAATGAGTATTGTATCTTGTGCTTCAGGGGGGCTGTGTTGGTTTATGTATTTGTTGTATTTCTATTGTGGGATATCTTTTGGAACGTCATTTGTGGAAGGTTTATGTTCATGTTTGGCTGTTGTTTATGTATTTTGTTGATAGCATGCTGAAATGTTTGTTTTGTTGTTAGTTAATGTGTCTGAATCACCCCATGATGGATGGGTCCTAAAAATGAAATAAATCTTCATATAATTAAATAATAATTAATACAATTAATAAATATTGTAATGATAATAGTCTAAAATTATGTGAAATGCATAGTTTTTAGTCA
Source organism: Morone saxatilis (assembly GCF_004916995.1). Classification (NCBI taxonomy): domain Eukaryota; kingdom Metazoa; phylum Chordata; class Actinopteri; family Moronidae; genus Morone; species Morone saxatilis. Next base: position 2,405,676 of record NW_023339774.1, on the reverse strand, counting down.
AATAAGATACAAATTTCTTGGAGAAGGAAGTCCAAACCTCCCATTTAAGCATATCACACATAACAAGAGGAAACAGACAAGAGAGGGAGTCTCAGACCTGTGTTAAGTTTCAGTTAGCTTAGCACAGAAACAGCTGGTAAAAATGTCCTTTAGAGAAACCAAGCAAGTACTTTTACTTCAGTAAATAAGTGTTGATCAGACTTCATCAGATTGATGTTTTCATAGTTATATGACACCAACATCTTCATCATTACCCACCTGTAAAAAAACCCCAACAGAACACAATCAAACCCACACACTGAAATGCTCCTAACTGTCCAATCCCACTTCTCTGACCTTAAGTGTGTCCAAAGGTGTTACATTACAGTCATTTGTAAGAAACTTCTGTCCTAAAGTGATCTAGAATTTGTGAATTCAATAAGTATTACAGTAACTAATTTACGTCAAGAAGAATTGGAAGAGCAACTCCCCTAAAAGAAAAGCTAAAAGCATGTTTCAAAACTACATCACAAGTTTCCTTTTCTATATTTAAAAAGTGAAAGTGAGATGTGAGTGCTAGTGATGGGTTTCAAGGTGCAGTCTGAAAAGGTGTTTTTTCAGTCTGCAGCAAGGCTGACTTCAGTCCAGAGTTAATTCCACCACTGTCAGGGAGGTGCTGATCTATGGTGTCTTTAGGTTGTAGTTTGTGTTGTAATGAATTGCATCACATTGTCATGTTTACCTAAAATTTGCATCTACTTCACTTGTAGTTGATATATTTTTTGTAATACTCATTATTTATTTTGCTTTTGGTAAATGGACTGTACTTGTATTTTCTTTTAAGTCTTCCAACCACTCAAAGCACTTTTACACCACATGCCACATTCACCAGTATTCATACAGTGATAGCAAAGACCATCACAAACAGAAACTAACACATTCATACATCATAGCATATATTTTTCAGCAATTTGGGGTTCAGTATCTTGCTCAAGGACACTTCGATATATGCAGCAGGAGGGGCCAGGGATCGAACCGCCAACCCTCTGATTAGTGGATAACCCGCTCTACCTTTGAGCCACAGTGGCCCCTTTTATTTATTCTTTATATCTTATTTTTATCGTCTTCTGTCTATAAACAGTTTATAATGAAGAACAAATCTCACAAGCACTGGTGTGTTGTAAGTACAAACTGTAAAACCATTTCATTATGTTGCTGTACAAACTCACCATGTTTTCATCAATCTGTGTTTTTTTCCCTGTAATGAAAAGAGAAAGAGTCGACTTTAGTTTCCACAGTGAAAATCCATCTAAATATCTCATCTATGAGTTATATCAGTGGCCGTTTTCACCTTTAGTTCTTGTCCAAATGTTGACTGCCACAACAATTAATATGAGTGCTGCCAAACCCCCACACACAATGGGAATCCTCCACCAACCTGGAAAGAGAATTAAAACATAAAAACATTTTGCCTGTAGCTTTCTGTTCTCTTTAAAATGGGTCATAAAAGAGAAGAAAAATAAACATGGTTTTAAAAAATGATTCACAACATTCATTTGTTAATTGACAGAACCCAAATTGTGTGTGAATGTGTATGAATGAGTTCGTTTCTGTTCGATGGACTATGCCATCACT
>NW_023339774.1:2403151-2403907 GCF_004916995.1 Morone saxatilis | reverse complement strand
AGCCAATTTGACATAATGGCCAAAACCGTGTAATTACAGCAATGGTGTCTCTACTGGGCATCCTCTAGGGGCCACTGTTAGCTACCACCTGCCATGGAATGTCAGCCCAAAGTTAATTGTGGGTATAAATCAGGCAGGTAGCGGTGTCAGGCCTTGAGAACACATATCTGGAGCTGAGGTGCAACCTATGCACAGGTAGTGGCCAATCACTCAGGCATCAGAGAGGTGAAATAACTGCTTTAACTTTTCTTTAAAATTCTTGGTTATAAACCCTGATTTACTGATTGTATTGTTTACTTTCTGTATTGAATCACTATTGAATTGTATTTAAATTTGAACATATTTTACTTGCCATTGTGTATGATGTCTGTTTGGAATTAATTATTAATGAAATTGTCTAGATCATGGAACATTCAGGGTATGTATTCTTCGGCCTTTGAGTTACAAGGTGGTCCACAAAATACAACACCATACAATAGAGTATGTGCAAAAGTAGCATATAAAACCCCAAATTACCCATAAAGTAAAATAAAATTTCAACAATCAAACGTAGAGCGATAAAACAAAATCTAAAAGAATAATGAAAAACATTTGATATGTCACTGTTTATAACACAGGGCATTTATCCTTTGCTGGATGGACCATTAAAAAAAATTGGGGTATAAATTAGTATTCTCGCTTTTCCGGGCACTACTGGCTTTATGTCTGCAGATGTGACATACACCGACCAGGCATATCATTATGACCACCTGGGCA
>NW_023339774.1:2398274-2403112 GCF_004916995.1 Morone saxatilis | reverse complement strand
GCTTGTCTGTTGGATCGGACCACATGGGCCAGCCTTCACTCCACATGTATCAATGAGCCTTAGACTTAGTCGTCCATGATCTTGTCTCTGGTTCTTTTCCTTCCTTGGACCACTTTGATAGATACTGACCCATGCAAACCGGGAACACCCCACAAGAGCTGCAGGTTTGGAGATGCTCTGACCCAGTCGTCTAGCCTTCACAATGTGGCCATGTCACGCTGCCCATTTTTCCTGCTTCTAGCACATTAACTTTGAGGACAAAATGTTCACTTACTGCCAAATATATCCCACCCACTGACAGGTGCCATGGTAACGATATATGTGTGTATAATAATCAGTACAAATAAAACATAAAATGCAAGGGTCACATATTAAACCTAACCCTTTGAGTTAAAGTTAGTGAAGATTAAAATATTGTGCTGACTGTCACCCTTATTTAAGTGAATTAATGATCACTAATTAATCGCCCTAATGGTCTTTTCTGATGGGGATCAATAATTTTATGTTAAACTGTAAAAAGACCTTAATGCATTAATCATACATCAATAATAGCCTATGATGAATGATCCGTGATGATGAAGATACAAAAAAATTTAAATTTTTGCAGACTCTCAAACTCATTTTCACAAGAGATTCATCTAAACTCTGACAGTGAAGGAGACGGGATGTTTTTTAGCTGCTGCTGTGTAGAAGATGAGAGAAATTATGACTAAAGAGAGCAGGACGAGAGGAGGTGGACTTGAATTTTGGTTCTCAAACGCAGTTAAAGTTGAATCATTTTATGTGAAGATGAACCCATATTGTCATCACTATAAATAACTGCATATATTGGTTTTATTTTATTTCTTTTTTTTTGTAATATTCTATGAATTTAATTATCTTTTTTATGTGTTTTATGAACCACAAACTTTCCTTTGTTAAACAATGTTGTTTTATATTATGATGAATACATTTCCTCAATTCCTTGAAATGAGAAAATGTCTGTTTTGTTTCATAGTTAGTGTGATGAATTTTCACTAAACTAACCATGTTAAAAACAAACAGACTTTGGTTTTCTTAGTTAAATAAATAGGTTATAAAGTATCTTCATTAATAATGCAAAAGTTATTTTTTAATATATGTGCAAATGTATTCTTACCTGTAAAGTGAAGCATCGCCATCCGACAAAAATACATTAGAAACCATATGGACCCAACCATTGTGATTCTGTCTCTCCTTCTATCTCTTGCTTGTAAGTGTCTGAGTTTCTAAAGAAGTGCTTCAGTAGAGAGATGCTGCATCTACTTCCTGTGGTTACTATAATGTTGCTTCCTCATAGTGACTTCAGTCGTTTCAGATTTTCATCCCTCTGAATTTCTTGTAGATGGCCAAACAGCCAAAAAGTCTCTTCCAATTTCCATTTTCAAAGTTTTGAATTGCAGTTCTCTCTCAGATGAAAGGAATGTGATTCTGCATTCATTCAGCCAATCTAACGCTGTAACAAACAAACTATAATTACTCATATTGAGTCTCTTGAGTGTTCAGCCCAACGGTGCATTTGTGAGTTAAGATGAGTGAAAACAGTCACTAAGGGTTGCAAAAGCTTCATGGAGGGTCGCATGGCCTCTTTGATTTTAAGGTGTGCTAAAACACACAAACAAATATACATAGTAGGCCTGTATCTCAGGATTTGGTCCACTTCGGTGAAGAAAAGTAAAAGTAAAGCAAATTGTCTAATAGAAAAATGATCAAGCATCAGGGACAATAAAACACTGAAACTGTCAAAAAATAAGTCTATTAAGTCTGTATGATTGTTAACAATGATTTAAAAAAATATATGACACAGATGGAGAATTGTATAAAAAGTTCCCTAAACAGGAAATGTAATCCAAATTTTATTCCTATACCTCATACCAGTAAAACTTTCTTTCTCTGGTTTCCTGAAAGCTCAGCCTATGAATATCTCTGGACACAAAGTATTTTACATTTGTCTTCTCCCCTTCAGTTGTTTTATTTCAGTATTTAAGGATACATACAATTAGATTGTCTGATACTGTGACACAGGAAGTACATTAACTTCATCATTAAACTCACCAAAGGGGCTGTTAGAAATACATCAATAACAGAAAAGACTAAACAAATATTTATTTGATAACCAGATCATTATTATATATTGGTCTCCATAACATCAAAATGTCATCTTTTCTTTGTCTTCCACTGCTCACACAAACACAAACTGTAATAAACAGAAGTCATGCAAACAATTGATATCATACAGTATGTATTTACGTGACAATGCTGACCTTTGAACTGAAAGTCCAAAATGGAGGAAGCTATCTCACCAGCTCTGTGCCACAATTCAGTTTCATATCTGCTTGTGGCCTGCAGTAGTTAGCCGGCTAGAAATTATTTTTATTGTGTTGCTTTCTTGTCTAACCAGACGCTTAGGGTTCAAAGCACATAAAGGATATTTTATAGTTTACTTTATTGTTGAGCCCTTTGAATAATCTTGCTGTGTACTTTTGTGTAAAAAAAATGAAATAACGTATACGTCACACCACAACTAATTTTCTCCTCAGCACCATATCCCAAGGATGTACTATATATTACTTGTGGCATTTTTGACTATTATTCGTGCGTTGGAGCAGTTTTGGTTTTATTGTGTACATAAACACAGACGCTGATAATTTTATGCTATTCTGCAGATCGATAATGGTGGTAAAGCACAAAAAGTTTAAATGCGCCCACAAAAGCAGTGAAGAAGAATACTGCTCGCTAGTAAACACCATAGAAATATTTACATAGACGCTGCATTGGCTACATCGACCTGTTGCTGGGATACATCAGCGTCGCCTCCATACTAGACAAAGGAAAGAATAGGATGTAAACAAATACAAGTAAATCAGGGAGCTGCAGTTTTTTCAGATTAAAAGCAATATAATGTTTACATTTCTCTACCAATTTTTTTGAGTCAATTATATTTTCAGATGTTTATGATAAACGTGGAGTAGATTTTTTCTAGTTAGGGTTAGGATCTGTCCAAACAGCTCTTTCACCTTAAATGGCTAAATTCTTTTTTTTTATCAATATTTTTCATAAAAATGAACAGCTAGTTAGGAAGGTGACATCCCCTTTCTCAATCTCACTTACAATGCTCTGTTTGGTAAACTGTTTTCCAGCATTACCAGCCATCAATGGGCACAATACCAGACCGATTTGAATCACTGACAAAATGTACATTTACAAGTTACATAGCAGAAGTAGCAATAAGCACCATGATGACCAGGTATAGGCTATAGGTTCTGATCATTGGTACTGATAATGCAAAATATAGCCAAGCTAACATGCAAAGCACTCTGAAAAGAATGATTTTTCTGTTAACTTTGGGAACCTTGTGTTATAATTTTGAATTTTCTTAATGAGCTCAAAGACTTGCTTTGTATCGTCAGAGGTGTTGCGAAATAGATGAAAACGATTGCTGCATGATTCAACAATGTTCTTGAGAGGATCACGTGAGTCAATGAATTCCTCCAGACTTCCTTCCAGGTCCTCTCCATGGGTCAGCAGAACGATTGTGCTCTCTCTGATCTTCCAGCCAAGCTTGTCCTCCAGCTTTTCTAATATTCCTTCCTCAGCATCCGTGAACCGGCCCAGCTGTAGTACGAGTAACACCACACAGTGCCCTGGCTGACAGTACTTCTTACACTCCTCTACCTGTGCCTCAGAGTTTTCAAGTTGGTCGTTAAAGAAGTCCGGAGTGTCGACCAATCTCACCAGCACCCCGAATGGCTTCTCCATTATTCTGAACTCACACTGGGTGGTGACCGGCACAGAGCTTGGCTCAGACCTAAAAAGTTGTCTTGAATGCAGATCGGAGTCTCCAGCAGTCAGGATGGTATTGGCAGATGCACTCTTTCCAGTCCCAGTTAGTCCTAGCAGAACGATGTTAAATATGTTTGGTACTCCATCGGCAATGTTACCTTGAGGATACAAAGCACATTTTTTAATGTTTTTGACTGAATAAATTAATCAAAATACCAAACATAAAATCTGACAGTAAAGTTTTTGAAGGGAAGGCTGGCAATCTTTCATCATATATCTTGAAAGAAAGGAATACTGTGTGGCCGTGTCTATTGACCTGGCAAAGGCTTTTGACTCTGAAAGCAGTCTGTAAAGCAGAATGTGATGGTCCACAGAGACATTGGCCTCACAGAGGAAAGTCTGACATGATTCAGCAGCTACCTCTCTGGACATGTACAATTTGAGAGAGCTGAGGGTCTCATGTCAGACCAACTATCCCTGTCCATGGATGGCCCTCAGGGGTCTATACTAGGTCCAACCCTCTTCACAATATACATAATTAATGTTACTCATGCTGCTGGCCATTCTCACATCCACCTACTGTATATGCTGAAGGCACCATCTTGTATACATCTAGCCCCTCCCTGAACACCACCCTGTCTTCCCTGCAACTCAGCTTCAACAGTATCTGCCACACCTTCTCCAACCTTCACCTTCTCCTAAACACTAATAAAAACAAAATATATATTACTGAACAGGAACTAATCTCAAATCACTTGCTCAACAAACTTGATGTAATTTACAATACTGCCATCTGCTTTGTCACAGGTGCCCCTTTCAGTACTCATCACCGTAACTTGTACTCTCTAGTAAACTGGGCAACATTCCACACCAGGCTTTCAGATGCACTAGTATCAGTTCATTTATAAAACTATCATTAGCCAAACCCCTCCACATCTCCGTTCTCTACTCAGCATTCCCAACAGTAACCATAATTTACGTTCTAGCAAATTCATTACTTTGGACACCCTGAAAGTCCGTACCTCCTTTGGCTGTCT
>NW_023339774.1:2396649-2398174 GCF_004916995.1 Morone saxatilis | reverse complement strand
CTGTTAACTGTTCAGGATGTGCTGTATGAATCAGAATCAGAAACAGCTTTATTGTTAAGTAGGTTTTTATATACAAGGAATTTATCTTGTTGTTTTGATGCATAATAAATATAGCTAAAAAAATATACAATAAAATATGAATAAGTTATTTAAATAAAAAAGCTGTATAATTTTTTGAAGGCAAGTATTAACCAGGGCACAATTGACAGTACAAGGCAGAAAGAATATCTGTAGGAAGAATAAAATAAATTTTAAAGCTGCAGTAGTAACCTACGAAAATAACAGGTTCCCTCTGGCTCGTCCTCGTGCTCCTAAAGGCATTTGCAAAAATCCACACCAGGGCCTGAATGAAAATAACCAGTCAGAGCCAAGAAAAATAATTAAAAAAAAGAAGATCTGACGATAGTTGATTGCTGAGTCTCATTCCCAGCGGTATTTGACAACCTGGGAATTCAGGCCCACTGGATTCCTTCAAATGCCATTAAGAGCAGTAGGAGGAGCCAAAAGAACCTGAACCTTTCACAAATTATCTGCCTCATGTTCTACTGTCAGGATAAAATGAAAGTTCGAGCAAATCTTTACGTATTAGTGTTGGCAAGTTTAGGCATGGTTTTTGTATAAGTTGTTATTAGTGTTAAATCTAGTTATTTTTATTTATATAGCCCAATCTCATAAATCACAATTTGCCCAAAATGGGCATTAAAATATATCACATAGTATACCCAGTATACACTTTCAATGCTTTGATCCTCGATTTGAGTAAAGAAAAACTTTGTTGAAAAAGAAGGAAAAAAGGAAGAAATGAGCACTTACGAGGTTTATCAGACATTTTAGCTGCTTAGTAGAGAACCGACAGCAGGTAGGTTTCACTGGAGTCTCCGGATTAGCTTTGAAGTCTTTCTGACTGACTCATACTCATATACACACACTGCTGCATGTGATCCACCCTGTGGGCGGAGTGCTAAGAACTGCCTCACACAAAAACAATAGTGTTCAGTTTGTACTACACTAAGTCAAAGACAGAGAGAGATGGGGAACCGCTGCTCAATTCCTGAAGGTGAAGTTGGAACCTTTTCAGCATATTGCAGTCAACACTTGTACTAATTATGTCAAGGTTTTGTTTTTAATTTTTGTTTTTACAGGTGCTTCATTGAGAATTGTGATGATTGGGAAGACTGGAGTTGGGAAGAGTGCGGCCGGTAACACCATCGTCGGTAAAAAGGTTTTCACGTCTTTAGCGAGTGCGCACTCTGTGACAGTGACCTGCGAGAAAGAACAAGTCAACTGTCGCAGAATGATCGACGTGGTTGATACGCCTGGGATTTTGGATACAACTAAAAGTGCAGAGAGCATAAGGACAGAGATTGCAAAATGCATCCAGTTGTCCTCTCCCGGCCCTCACGCCTTCCTGCTGGTCATCCAGATTGGCAGGTTCACCAAAGAAGAAGAAAACTGCGTCCAAGCCCTGGAGAAAATCTTTGGACCTGAGGCTTCTAAGTACATGATCGTTCTGTTCACGCGTGGA
>NW_023339774.1:2394973-2396577 GCF_004916995.1 Morone saxatilis | reverse complement strand
GGTACCACGTCTTCAACAACAAGATTATGTGTGACAGAACTCAAGTGGCTGAGCTGATCAACAAGATCGATGACATGGTGGCAGCAAATGGTGGGCAGCACTTCAGTGAAGAAATGTATAAAGAGGCAGAGCAGACTCTGCAGCAGATGAAGGACAGAGACACAGCAGAGCAGCAGGTTTACAACTTCTCCTTCATGTCTGACCTGCTGCAGAGGGTCATTCTGTTTCAGTCTATACTGGCTGCTGCTGCACTAAACTACACCAACAACCCAGACCACTCCATTACTGCCTCCGACTCCAACATGAAGCCTGATGTCTGATGGAAACTGCCTTCAGATCCTCTGAAGCAGAACAGTATGTAGAAAATAAACTGTTTGTACAAGCAGCCATGTTTAATGCAAAAACTGTTTATCCAGTAAAAGCACCAAACAGTTTGAGGTTTGTGTCAGGATTTGCAGCTTTTTCTGTGTTTCATACATTTGTAACTGAATATCTTCTGTCTTTATAATATTTAGGTCAAATCACAAGATGGTCCTTGCCCTGACACTTGATAAATGAAACAACAGTTTCAGAAACAACAAAGACTATGAGCAAATCAGTAGTAAGGCGAAGAACGAAACTTTTGATGTCTATACTTGTCTTCCAGTTTTTGCACATCCAACAAGATTTTTTTTGGTAAATCTTTTTTAATGTAAATTCACAAAAGGGAGATATACTGTATGTGAATGAAATGTGACTATTTGACCACATTTGCACTTGTACACATTAATATAATCTCTATTTATTGTATTTTGAATTATGGAGCATCCACACTTTTTTGATTCTGCATTGTCCAACAGCTATTTTGTGTCCATGACACTAATTATTAAAATGTATGAAAGTGCAGAACTGGAATCGTTATCAAAACAATTTCTGTAAATAGAAATACAGTTAAAAATACAGGAAAATGTAAACAAAAATCACTAAATAAAAATCAGCCACAGTAAAAATCATGCAGTAAGTTCTGGCTCTTTTTAATGAACCTGATTGCAGTCAGTCTTGTGCATACATGTGCACTTGGCACAGTTAGTGTGATGGTGGAGCATAACAATGGAAATGGTATGAGAAAATAGCTCAACCTCTGCCACTTCCTCATCGATACTGGAATAATACACGCTACATGTCAACTCATCACCTTCAAAACACCAACTCTTTTTTAAAGTTTTGTCGATGCATCTCCGTCACTGTCCTCGTCAGGCAGAAGTAATGATTTGCCATTGCTTATATTCTACACATTCTATAATAAAACCAACCGTTTCACATGATTATGCTGTGAAGATCGTCATCACATGCTATAAGTTCTAGCTCTTTATTAACTACACAGCACAGATCAGTCTATGTGGTTGTGCATACCACATGTACTGTGGAGGATAATAAGGTAACTCTCATTAGTATGGAGAATAGTACAGGCTCATGCCAGGGATAAACGTAGTCCATCACCTTAACCCAACCCCTTACATCAAACAAACAAACCTGACTCCTAACCGCAAACATCTGACATTTCTTCATATTTTCCGACAAGTAGTTGAAGAACCTGTCAGACAGAGACAGATGTTCAAGCCAAG
>NW_023339774.1:2390895-2394873 GCF_004916995.1 Morone saxatilis | reverse complement strand
AGACAGACAGACAGATACAGAGACACAGACAGACAGATACAGAGACACAGACAGACACAAAGCACTTGAGGCCTTTGTTCGGCACATTTGATACATGTTACTGTTATTCGAATTTGTTGTTAGAAATAAATAAAACATGAATAACGTAAATTGACTGAAGTGGTATTTATTTAAGTCCTACAACATGAATACAACTAATTTGTGTTTAGTATATTTAACATAAGTTATTTTAGTAAAAATGGTACATAATGATCTTCAGTAAATTCAACGTAGTGATGTTTAGTAAATCCAACATAATGATGTTTAATAAATTCAACGTAGTGATATTTAGTAAATTTAACATAACTGTATGATGTAGCACTTAATTAAGACGGTTTGCTGAAATTTAGTCATCTAGTATACTTCCAATTTAAATAAATTGGTTTAGTGGGACCGGTTGACGTTATCTTATTTAAATTTAATGTTCCATTTCTTAGAGTGTGAAGATCATCATCACATGCTATACATTCTAGCTCTTTATTTTCATGACCCAAGTGCACAACTGCAACTGAAAAGCAGCTAGGGTAGTTTGACAGTGTCATATTGTGTCAATAGAGATACCATCAGGAAAGAATGTTTCCATGTAGTGCCTTCTTCTGGAATCTGCTTTCAAAGTTCGAGGCTGCTCTTCACTTTGTTTGGTTACCTTTCTTCACTTGATTTTCTCCCTGACATTTTCAAAAAGACCCAGTTTTCAATAACATAATTATTGGTATTTTTCTCTAATTAACCTGTTAAGTGAATTAAATTGAATTATACTCAAAAATAACTTATGGGGTCCTTGATAACCAATAGAAAACAGTTGAGAAATACCCAAATTAATAAACATAAAATCTTGTAAATATCAGTTGACCTGAGCATGAACAAATATACAATACCAGTCAAAGTTTGAGTACATCTGCTTGAACAAACCACTGGTAGGGACCACTGGGACTTTTAACATGATTTTTTTTATTTTGTATGATTTTAACGTGATAGTCACTTCATGCTAATGTAACCTGATAGTCCCTGATGCCCCCATGACCAGTGACAACAAAACTTCAGAGACCTGTAATACAAAGCAAGTTCAGCATTCACAGGATCTTTAGTTATCAGGCTATACTAACCCTAACATCTGCTGTCTTGCTATGTGGTCACACAAAGATGGTTATCAACTCAGTTTGGGTCGACCCAGGTTTTCCTAGTCCTGCTTGAGCACATTCACATAAATAGTGCAGCATGACCAATCACAAATATGAACAAATCACAACAAAATTGCAGCTGCCAAACACAGGTAATTAATGCAGGTGTAAATTAAAAGGCTTACAATTTCACTGCCCAATCATTAGAGTATATCTGACTATACTTACATTTGTGAATTCTGTTAGCATTATGTGCTGCTTACATGTATTCTTGTGGTTTTTATAGAGTTGATCTCTTATCTCAAACATACCTGTTCAGCCTTAGTTACCATGGCAGTGTACCCTGTTAAGTGATCAACTGTAGCAGAACTGAAGCTTATGGCTCCCTGAACCTTGGTGTCCGACACAGACACACCGAAGAAAGAACAGTGAAGGATTGTGGCCTGCCTATTCCTTTAGATTTCTTATTTTCTTCTCTAACTGATTGCATGTGATGATTATACAATCTTCACATCATAATCATATGCTTAAAGGATGATACTGTGAAATTGTCTTAATACAGTTGTATTTTAGAATGTGGAATATAAGCAATGACAAGGCTTCACAGGGTAGAAGTAACCCTGAGTGGTTCAGTGGTTTTCAACCACTTAAATGTCCTGTCATGTCAAGCTATTACGTTCCTTTCCTCCAGGGTAGTTCCCCTGTTCTCATTTAGTCTCTGGTCCATGAGAGTATGTTAGGATTTCCACTTTGTTCTAGAACCCTCTCTTCCAGCATATTTAAAGGACCAGTGTTTAGGTGTATGTTGTAGAATGTATGACACTCCTAAAGAACTGGTCTAAGGCCTTGGAAAGCTTTCCTTCGGCCCTCACAGTTTCACTTCATGGATGTTAAGGTTAGAAGAGGGAGCTGTAAAAGAGACCTTCACACTTCTGTCTATGTTTCCAACAATTGTTTGTTTCTGATGGTTTATTCTGTGGCTGTAACTAAGCAACTTCTTTTAGAAAGTTCTTCCTCTTGGCTTGAACATCTGCCTCTGTTACAGTAAGGTCTCTGTCTGACAGGTTCTTCAAGTGTTCGTCGGAAAATATGAAGAAATGTCAGATGTTTGCGGTTAGGAGTCAGGTTTGTTTGTGTGATGTAAGGGGTTGGGTTAAGGTGATGGACTACGTTTATCCCTGGCATGTAGCCTGTACTATTCTCATACTAATGAGGAAGTTACCTTATTATCCTCCACTGTCGTATGTACCCTGTATGGTATGCACAACCACATAGACTGTGTTCAACTACTTGTCGGAAAATATGAAGAAATGTCAGATGTTTGCGGTTAGGAGTCAGGTTTGTTTGGGTTTGGTTGGTTGGGTTAAGGTGATGGACAAAGTTTATCCCTGGCATGTAGCCCGTACTATTCTCATATTCACTATTCACTATTCTCAAGTTACCTTATTATCCTCCACTGTCATATGTACCCTGTATGGTATGCACAACCACATAGACTGATCTGTGCTGTGTAGTTAATAAAGAGCTAGAACTTATAGCATGTGATGATGATCTTCACAGCATAATCATGTGAAACGATTGGTTTTATTATAGAATGTCTAGAATATAAGCAATGGCAAATCATTACTTCTGCCTGACGAGGACAGTGACGGAAATAAAAATTGTCGAAAATAAATCCCCATTTTTACTGTGGCAGATTTTTTTGTTTAATTATTTATTTTGACATTTGCTATAAGATAAGATACTTTATTGATCCCACACTGGGATGATGCTTGTTACAGCAGCTCCTGATAGAACAGAGCAGATAGAAATAGTTTTGATAATGATTTGATAACACCTTTATACATTTTAATAATTAGTCTCATTGACACAAAGTAGCTGTTGAATAAAAAGTGTGGATACTCCAGAGCGAGCGGGAAAAACACTGGTGACACTGATTTCAAACCTACAAACAATAAATAACAATATTAATATGTACAAGTGCATAATATTGTACATGATCAAACATTTAGTCATTCGCATACAGTATCTCACTTTTGTGAAATTACATAAAAAAGATTTACAAAAAAGAAAATCTTGTTGCTACACTGTAATCCAAACTTAAAGACATGTAGAGACATCAAAAGTTGGATTTTGATTTGATTAATAATAGTCTTTGTTGTCTTTGAAAGTGATTAATTAATTAATTCATTTATTAAATGTAAAAAAAATAATGACAAAGGACTCTTTTGTGGTTTGACCTAAAGTTCAAAAACCAGAAGATATTCAATTACAAATGTATGAAACAGAAAAAGCAGCAAATCCTGACATTGACAAACATAATACTGTTTGGTGCTTTTACTGGATAAAGGGTTAACGGAGTTTTTTTTGTTATTGTTTTTTATCACAAATACAGTCACAGTTTCTATGATTTATTTGCATTAAACATGGCTACCTGTACAAACAGTTAATTTTCTACATTTTAAACTACACAAGCTGTTCTGTATTAGAGAAGCAGATATGTAGAACAGATCTGAAGGCAGTTTCCATCAGAAATCAGGCTTCATAAAACCCACGTTGATCTTTCTGCGACACTTGGCGCGTTCTTTCTCGCAGGTCTCTGTCACAGAGTGCTCTCTCGCTGCAGAATAGAAAACCTTTTTACCCACCATGGTGTTACCGGTGGCACTTTTCCCAATCATCACAATCCTCAGTGGAGGACCTGCAAACATAAATATATTCTGTAATATAAAAGTCTCAATCTCAAAACCTTGACATAATTAGTACAAGTGTTGACTGCAATATGCTGAAAAGATTCCAACTTCACCTTCAGGAATTG
>NW_023339774.1:2389415-2390795 GCF_004916995.1 Morone saxatilis | reverse complement strand
CAAGCTGCTTGCTTATTTTCTTGGAGCCCATCCCTCTGATATAACTTACTAAAGCAATGACAGACTCACCAGTCATACTTGAAGCTGCTTGCCTGACACCGTCCCAAAGCGGGAAGATAGGCTATTTAGAAATAGCCTAACTATACCTTCGTGTGGCAGTGGTCGGGTCGCTCCACCGGACGACCGAAGGAGAAGGCACACGTCATCTGGCGCATGCGAGGCTATAAATTAGCATTGAGTTGTTGCTACGCTAGCCGCTAGCCAGTAAAAACCGAGTTCAATTTAATGGGAAAGGCAGTCTTCATTCTGGCAAAACACTACCGGATATATTAGGCAGCAAGTGAACATTTTGTCCTCAAAGTAGACGACTGGGTCAGAGCATCTCCAAAAGTGCAGCTCTTGTGGGGTGTTCCCGGTCTGCAGTGGTCAGTACCTATCAAAGTGATCCAAGGAAGGAAAAGGGGTGAACCGAAGACAGGGTCATGGATTGGACCAACTTGCCCAGGTGGTCATAATGCTATGGCTGATCAGTGAATATTACACAATGTTTCTCTGAAGTGTCTTTTCATCTGATGATGAATGTTAACCCCTAAGTAAAGCTGCTTTGTCTTTACAGAATTGAATTCATAAAAGCCCTTTTCAAATTCAGTAAGTCGCGTGGTTTTTAATGTGGCTCTTTTGTTAATGTTTTAATCTATCTACAACCATATTTCTATATACAGAAATATTTTTGATGATGATTCCAGTTCTGCACTCTTGAACACCTTTATACATTTTAATAATAAGTCCCATGGACACAAAATAGCTGTTGGACAATTTAGAATCAAAAACAATGTGAATGTGTGAATACTCTCTTTTCAAACCTACAAACAATGAATAGAGATTTTATGAATATATACAAGTGCAAAATGTTGTATGTGGTCAAATATTCACAATCATCCACATACAGTATATCTCCCTTTTGTGAAATTTAATAAGGAAAAAATGTTATGTGCGTAATGGATGTGAAAGGTCTTGTGGTTTGACCTAAAGTTCAAAAACCAGAAGACATTCAGTTACAAATTTATGAAACACAGAAAACTTCCTGACTAATCAATGACTACAATGGCCAATTAACAGATTTTTTTTTATTTTTTATTTTTTACAGTTTCTACAATGTATTGCATTAAACATGGCTGCTTGTACAAATTGTTCATTTTCTACATTTTAAACTACCTGAGCTTTTGTAAATCTAGAACAGATCTGAAGGCAGTTTCCATCAGACATCAGGCTTCATGTTGGACTCGGAGGCAGTTGGGGAGTGGTCTAGGTTGTTGGTGTCTTCCTGTGCAGCAGCAGCCAGTATAGACTGAAACAGAATGACCCTCTGCAGCAGGTCAG
>NW_023339774.1:2384753-2389404 GCF_004916995.1 Morone saxatilis | reverse complement strand
TGCTCTGCCTCTTTATAAATTTCTTCACTGAAGTACTTTCTTCCATTCACCGCCACCATGTCATCAATCTTCTCGATCAGCTCAACCACTTGAGTTCTGTTCCTTCTTTTCTTGTTGTTGAAGACGTGGTACCGGCTACCGCACCTGTTGATCACCTGTCGAAGTTTTGGGTGGCCTGTTTGCACATACTCTCGAATGCTTTTGCCCTTCAGCTCATCTCCACGCGTGAACAGAACGATCATATACTTAAACACCTCAGGTCCAAAGATTTTCTCCAGGGCTTGGACGCAGTTTTCTTCTTCTTTGGTGAACCTGCCGATCTGGATGACCAGCAGGAAGGCGTGAGGGTCGGGAGAGGACAACTGGATGTATTTTGCAGTTTCTCTCTTTATGCTCTGCCCTATTAGTCGTATCTAAAATCCCAGGTGTATCAACCACGTTGATCTTTCTGCGACACTTCTTCTTTCTCGCAGGTCTCTGTCACAGAGTGCTCTCTCGCTGCAGAATAGAAAACCTGTGTGCAGTGGAGGACCTGCAAACATAAATATATTCTGTAATATAAAAGTATCTCAAAACCTTGACATAATTAGTACAAGTGCTGACTGCAATATGCTGAAAAGAGTTGCAACTTTTCAGCGCTTCAGTTAATTGAGCAGCGTCTTCCCCATCTCTCTCTGTCTGTTTTGACTTTAGTGTAGTACAAACTGCATGACACTATTGTTTTTTTGGTGGTGGAGGCGTGCTTTAGCACTCCGCCCACTCAGGGGTGCATCACATGCAGCAGTGGTCGTGTATATGAGTATGAATCATCAGAAAGACTTGCAAAGCTGATCCGGAGGACTCCCAGTGAAACCCTACTGCCTGGGTCGGTTCTCTATAAGCAGTAAATCGCATAATAACGCAGGCTGCCATCGATTTATTCGACTGCTTACGAGTGTACAGTGGATGCATCTATTCCTCTGTTTTTCGTAGAACACTTTCAGCCAGTTTTTTGGGGTTACATTTAAGAAAAAGTCCCAACCAAGACTAAATCTGGGGATATTGCATTACATGGTTCAGTATCTCCATGATGGAGTTATTACAGCCAGGATAAGAAAAACAGAATAAGAAAATTGAAGATTGTTTTTTGTATTTGCATTTCGAGAGCAGACAGACAGGCAATTTTGGTGTGAAACAATGCTTACAGTAATTGAAAAATGTATTCTTCATTGATGACAATTTCAGGACCTTTCCATCATAAAACAAACTCATTTTAACAACCATGTACCTCCACACTAATTTTTGAAAGTATATTGAATTTAGAAGCCGAAGCTCAACCGATAATTGACAAGCCTGATCTTTCACAGAGATCCACTGAAAAAACTTTGAGGATATGAAGAGTCTGGTCAATATTTCTGGAATAGGCAATGCACATTGTACATTGGACGTATACAAACAGATTCAGATGTCACATCTTTTCTCTGCTTAGATATACTTGTTGGACAACTTTGCGGGATAAGTCAACCTTAAAGATAAAATCAGATTACAACAAGTATCTCGATATCCATTAAGACACCATAGGAGCTTAATACCTTCGGTATAAAACCTTTTGTTGGCAAGGCCACAGAGGTCACGGACAGTCTGTTGTAAGTTTTCACCGGTTAGTGTGGTAACTGGATGGTTCTCCTTCGGTGGACTGTTGTTCCCAACTGCCTCTCAGGGTCCATTAACAAGCTTGCCCTCGCTGCTGCTGAGTACTGGGTGGCTGAATCCTGATCGTTTCTTCCATGATCATTGCATATCCTACGACGGCGAGGATTCTTGCCGTTTTTTGGAGCCCGCCAGGACCGGGGAGGCGAGCAGTTGGGCAAGGTGATTTGGTGGTTTTTTCCATACTCTCAAGTGACTTGCTCAAACAGTTGGTTAACTTCTCACCAAGCTGCTTGCTTATTTTCTTTTGAGGCCCATCCCCAGCCTGTGCTGCAGGTCCTGACAATTTTGTTCGTCCTGCATGCCTTTAGGACAGACTCCTTGGTCTTGGGCCCAGTTGGGTGGAAAGAACGTTGGAATGTGTAGGTCCCAGATGGGCCGGAGGTTGACCCAAGAACAGCACAGCTTGAGAGCCAGCGTTGGAACAGATTCAACAGTTTATTGTCCCAAACAGATTTAAAATCCACATCACTACACAAGAATTAGTCCAACAACCTGACCTAAGGCCAAAATTACGTCAGGACTTTCTAGCAGAGACCTCCAGAAATCCAAACAAACTGAGACAGACAACAGTGGGGCGAGGCAGGGCAGGAGAGTCAGGGGACATTAGGTCGAAAACCAAGGACAGCAATTCTGGGAAATACATACTAGGAGAGCTTTGGCCATGGCTGCTAAAGACAATCTACAGACTGGAGAGACTAAAGTGCGTTTAATCAGGTGAGGGGAAACACAGTGAAGGTTTGGTTGCACTGGATGAGGCAAGGCAGGGTGATAGGAAAATCTGCGCAAGCTCGCAGTAGATTGGAAAAGCCAAAGCGATTCATAGCCAGAATGTGATTGATTGGGTGTGGACAGTTTCTTTTTACAGCTACCATACAGACTAACGATGTAACGAGTTGACACAGTTGTTTTGGGTAATGGGTTGAGATTATAAGTGCTTCTTAATGGAAAACTAACTGGTCTGTGGGAGCCAGAATTATTACTGGTTGGTAGGGGATCAAATACTTATTTCATGCAAAAATATGATCATAAATTTATAAAATTTATATGATGTTGTTATTCTGGATTTTTTTGTGATATTCTGTCTCTCAATGTTAAAAGATACCTATGATTAAAATTATACAGAGTTCCATTCTTTGTAAGTGGGCAAACTGACAAAATCAGCAAGGGATCAAATAACTATTGCTCCCACTGTATGTACAGCATATTGACAGTGCCACCGCAGAGACTGGAAGAGACTCTGGTATTTATGTAACCTTGATTACTTAACTACTAGAAAAAACATATTCAAGTTAAACCTGGCAGTGTGTACTAACTCAAATTTCATCCATATATGGAATGCCATTAATGGTATATTAATAATCCAAAATGATTAGCATTGAAAGCAAAGAAACATCAATCAATCCCAGTACAAATATTCATGGCTGTCAGTGCCATGTCAAATTATTGTTAACATATTGTATCACAAATCATAGATAGCCACACATTGCCAATTAGGAGGTTTCCTAATAAAGAGAGGTGGGCGAAAAAACCTCAAGTATAAAATTATATTGAATGAATACTGATATTACATTGAAATGAGAGTGACTAAATCACATGTAAAGGGAAACATCTTATAAGTAATATATGATGATAGAGTTTGCTGAAAGGTTGCTAAATGTAGGTTACCATTGTATTTTCATAGAATAATGTTACATTTGTACTTGTGCATCTCAGCTGACACAACGCAACTCCATTAGCATGAGGGCTTTCTCTGGGACCCCCCAACAGTGATTTTTACCAGGTGCAAGGGAACTGGTGTTCTTGCAGATTATGGTCCAGTAAAAGTGAGATAAATGAGTAATTTAGGCTTTACGTTATTGATATGATACAGCTATCAGTTAAGTTGCACCAAAGTCACCTTCACACACTCGTTGGCTCACATTACTGCAGTTTCAAGGGATGTTGCCTACACACTCTGGGTTGTAGGCAAAATTGTAGGTTGTAAGCTGGGCGATCAGTCGTTCTTTTAAATTAGTTAGATGGATCAGATTTAGACTTTTTTCTCGACCTGAAAAGAAAAAAATCTTCCTTCTCTTATTTTTTGTTATGCCTGGCCCTAATACTATTTCTATTCATTTGTTGTAAGTATGTAACAAATCTTTCATTTTAGAAAGTGGTCTGGCTAACTGACAAATGCAACACATTGTGTAATCATAGAGAACAATCTGTTTTGACCTGGCACATTGACAGTATACATAATGGACAGAGCTTCTGGGTGTAATAAAAAGCCAACGTGGAATTGTCTAAAACCCTGCATTCTAAAGGCCAGGGGGGAGCACCTTTGGCTACAAAAAAAAACAAAAAACTATACAATGCACTCTTATGGAGAAATGACTCGACTTCTCACTTGATTATTACCTCAGTGAATAGTTTCCTAATGAGTTTATGGTCTCAGTCTCTAGATTAAAATCTACTTCCATACAGCATGATGTTCATTTTGTAACAATTTAGAGTAAAATAGATGATAACATAGCATATATGCGTGTATGCTTTACCTGAATCGAGGGTCAAAGCACTGGGTGTGGCATAATGATTGTAAAGCCCATAGAGCTTCTCTGAGTTTATTTTTGTTCCTCCACACTGACTGGAAGCAGTTCTGTGGCAGGTAGAATTTTTACTTAAACCATGCCCAAACTTCTCAAAGAAATCCAGATTGTGCATCAAAAGGAACTTTTTGTTTATACAGATTTTCTTTTTACTTGTACTGTAAACTTTACCCTAAAAACCCTGGTTAATACTTGCCTGCATAAATCAGTACAGATTTTTTATTTAAATAACATACAACATATAAATGTCATATTGTACATACATTTTAATATATTATTGAATAATTTCTATGCACTATGGTTATTGTTATGCATCAAAACAACAAGATAAATTCCTTGTATGTTAAAACCTACTAAACAATAAAGCTGTTTCT
>NW_023339774.1:2382357-2384653 GCF_004916995.1 Morone saxatilis | reverse complement strand
TCACAGACCAATTGACTTCCATCATGAAATTGCACTTAAATATTTCAAAAAGTATAAAACATATGAAAATAAATTGGGGTACTTCAGTGCCCAATTGGCAGCGTAGTTACAAGTTTTGGCGCTGATCGGTCCAGCTGTTTGCAAGATTACTTCCAGGTTTCTAATTAAGAGCTGAAATATTATTTGGAGTATTGTTATTTTTATCAAGTCTGAACTAAAATGTCATGATCTAGTTTCAGCTTCAGATATACAAGTATTTTCTACTTCCTGATTTTCTATCACAGTAGTTAATTATATTTGGGTTTTGGACTATTGGTAAACACCTCAAGACAACATTTTGAGCTGTGTGTTGTGTGCTGTGTTCAGATGAGTGGGCCATGAATATTTTCTAGTGGGCCCTAATCTAGAGAAGGTTGGGGAACTGTTAAAACAGATTTTCACAAATACTTTGTTCTAAATCCCTTTTTTAGGATGTTGATCCTGAAGCGCACCGGACATTGAGGTGAGCAAGCTTCAACAATGGTGGTCTATGTCATCCATAACAGCGAAGGGAGCTGACCCACAGGGATGACCGCCGAGGACGTCAAAATTATCATAGAGGGGGTGGAAGTGCTGCAGGACGTGAAGGACGTGGCAACTGGTTGCGCACTCCTCCTTGGGCTTATCTACTGCCTAAATCTGGAGTACCCCAGCAAACTCAAATACACCTTCGAATTCATTCAGAAGGTGTTGATGGACATGGATGGACAGAAACTGTCACGGAAGGTACAGGTCCTCAAAGGCAAATTATATGAGTAAGGGAAAGGAGTTTACCATGTGCTTGCACCACTAGTGCAGTTGGACTGCAGTTAAATACAATCGGACTGATTTTTTATTTTTTTTATTTATTTATTTTCTTTTATGCAATTTTAAGTTACAGTATTTTCAGCATGTGCTGGAGGCTGGAACAGCAGTTTCAACGTGTATATTGGGGTTGAGTTCGAGTTCCAGAACAACACATCCTCATCACAACTGGTCAAACACGGCTGCTTGTTTAAGTGTACCAGGCGTCAATTTCCTAGCCTGTGAATAGCTTCTCTAGACACCAGCACTGTCCCAATATAAGTCTATTGAAATATGACATTGTGGGATAGAAGTATATGCTATGGTAGGTGTCACATTGTTGTGAAATACAGCCACTTTGTCAAGCTCCACAGGAGTCATTTTCTGAGTTTGAATGAGTGCGTTACCTATTTTGGTGGCTCATTGTGCCCTAACACCTCACTGGTGCACTTCATGTTTTTGCGTGTTAATTTATAATTTGTTTACATATGGCTATTTGTGACAGACAGACACAGAGACACACAGAGACGCAGACAGACACAGAGACGCAGACAGACACAGAGATGCAGACAGACAGAGGCACACACTCAAAGCACTTGGGGCCTTTGTTTTGCACATTTACCTATTCTGGTGGCTCATTGTGCCCTATCACCTCACTGGTGCACTTTATGTTTTTGCGTGTTAATTTGTAATTTGTTAACATATGGCCGACAGACAGACAGACACAGACACAGCCAGACAGAGATACTGGCAGACACAGAGAGAGACACAAAGCACTTGAGGCCTTTGTTCCGCACATTTGATACACGTTTATTCAAATTTGTAAGAAATAAATAAAACATGAATAACGTGAATTGACTGAAGTGGTATTTATTTTAAGTCCTACAACATGAATACAACTAATTTGTGTTTAGTATATTTAACGTACGTTATTTTAGTAAATGGCACATAATGATGTTTAGTAAATTCAACGTAATGATGTTTAATAAATTCAACGTAATGATGTTTAATAAATTCAACGTAATGACATTTAATAAATTCAACGTAATGACGTTTAGTAAAATCAACACAATAGCAATATGTACATTCAACATAACTGTATGATGTAGCACTTAATTAAGACGGTTTGCTGAAATTTAGTCATCTAGTATACTTCCAATTTAAATAAATTAGTTTAGTGGGACCGGTTGACGTTATCTTATTATTTAAATCTAATGTTCTATTTCTTTGAGTGTGGAGTCAGGTTTTAGCACACCTGGAGTCTCGTTAAGATAATAAGTTTGGAGGTGTGGACTACAGCTACTTTGACTGATAAAAAACCCTCAAACTTTTGGAGTTTGCTCTGCGCAAGAAGAACATGCTTATGTGAGCCATGCCTCGCAAGAATTGTTGATTTACATAAAGCTCGCAAGGGTTACAAAGTTATTTCAAAGACTTTAGAAATTCACCAGTCTACAGTTAGGCAAACAATCTA
>NW_023339774.1:2380538-2382319 GCF_004916995.1 Morone saxatilis | reverse complement strand
GGACTGTTGCTACTCTACCAAGAATGGGCGCCCAGTCAAAATGACACCAAGAGCACAACAGAGACTCATCAATGAGGTAAAGAAACAACCCCGAATGACAGCCAATTCAGGCATCATTGGAACTTGCTAACATCTCTGTTCATGAGTCTACAATATGTAAAACACTGAACAAGCATTGTATCCACGGCACAGTGGCGAACCGTGAGCACTACATCTGGGCCTCCCCCTCGGCCATCACCGCCGAGAAAAGAAATCATTATAGATATCATAAAGGGTTAGAATTAAAAGGGTTTAACGAGTGCAATCCTTAATTAACGATGACAAGGATATAAACAAATAGACCATAACGTTAATAACATTCTTCGCAACAAGAAACATTCTCAACATTAACTTCAGAAAAACTGGAGACCATTTAGGCTACATAGTTGAAATTAAATAAACATACTCTAAAGCCAAAATCTGAAAATATAAAATTAGGTCACCCAGAATGTCACCCTGTGACACCGAGGCTCATTTCATTACCATGGACAGCGCTATGAAATCATGGCGCAGGCACGAGAGCTTGGGGATGAAGCTGTGCGGCAGCCAATACCAGCAGCTGCACAGGGGTGAAATCCTGCGAAACATTCTCACTCAGCTGAGGAACAGGGGGTTCCAAGGATCATTTGAAAAACTCATTCCCTTGCCCCTTTTTGGGGACCCCAAGAAGTTTGCCTCATTACAGCAGAAAACTTTCCCCAACTCTGAGTTTCATGAGCCCTCGCGGGGCTGCATTTTGACCTCCCTCGTCAAGGACCTGAACTGGACCGTCATGTACAACATGGCAAACTTTGGGAGCAAGGAGGCCCATCAGACCTGGCTGCACTTTTTCTGACTCTTAAAGAGCTGGACTGAGAGGCATGTCGCAGCCCTGTATCACCTCACCAACCTTTGCTGCTGACATCCCGGGTGTCGCACCTCCTTCCGGTGGGAGCGCGTCTTTTCTCGGGCTCTGAAGCCACATCAAGATGGGCACGCAGGAACAGTACTGGACAGATCGCCTTGGGGAGCTTTTGGCACTGATATCCATAGAGAAAGCGACTTCTTTGGGAGCTCAAATCAAAGGGACAAACTTTATTTGACGCCGGCATCACTCACTTCACAGGGAAGGAAAGACGGACGATGGACTTCGTTTTCATTTGTAAGGTAGGCCTATGTTACAAAGACACCCTTGCATTATTATTTCAAGGACTGAGATTACTGGCCAAATGAACATTCAGGAATTTCTGCTATTTTATTGCAGAGGTTGTCCAGCGCAAATTGGCCTTTTAATTAATATGTAAATCAATCAATGTATAAACGTACAGAAGTGTGCTTGGGTTGGATTTTCTGTTTTCAGGGAGGGTTTTTATTCCCCCCATACTCACTTTGTCTGTCCCTTTCCCTGGTGTTGAGAACTAAGCGAGGTATTAGGTAGAACCTATAAATAAAAATTGTGACTTTCAATCTTAATTTGACACTACGGTAATTTCTCATATGCCGTCCCATGCCAGTAAATTTAGCGCAATGAAGTGGACAGGCTGTCACCATATAATTAGAGGAGCGGTTTATATTCTTCCCTCGTATATATATCTGTTAAGTCTTTATATGTCATAGCCCTGACACCAGCTTTGTGCGTAGCCCGCTATTTTGCGCGATATTATATGAATTTGATGCATGCTCTTGATTCGAAAATACTCTAATTTTGTCAGAATTGTGGGCAATGTAATATGATGGGTTAATAGCACCATGGGTTGAAAATA
>NW_023339774.1:2379783-2380438 GCF_004916995.1 Morone saxatilis | reverse complement strand
CTAATTTGACATTTTTTGAATTAAGTTTATTGCCATTCTTTCTCAGAGAAGAATGTGGCTGGACCACATATTTATTCTTTATTGTCGCCACCAGTGCTCACTCTTGTCTCAGTTTTCCTTTTCGTGTGCAGTAATTTGGCATGCCACTCCCTCCTTCAGTTATGGATAGGTTGCAGCAGGTTAAATCACAGTGTTCAGGTAGTCCATCTTTTCTGCTGTTCTCCCACTGCGTTTTTTTTTGGGGGGGGGGGGGTGCGGAGGGGCAGGGGCCATCCAACTACTGCTGAAATAAGGGAACTGTCGTGTTTAAACGCAATGCAGACATAGATAACATACTTGGAACTTACATTTATTCAGGGCCCAAAAACAAAGCGAATGAAAATACTTTAGGAATTATGCAGATCAACATCTACATAGACGGGAGGGCAGCATTTTTTCATCAAACACTAGTTTCCACTAGTAATTAATTTTACATTGTTTGGTATAAAAACCTTAAAAAATTACACTATTACAAGTGTATTGAACATTTTATTCATGAACTATGTTTTGGATGCTGGCGACCGACGCTACATACCAAAGTTTTACCGTGCTTGTGTCTTAATATTATTACCAAAGTAAGCATTTCTGCATCCATATTTAACAAATACTAGGATCA
>NW_023339774.1:2377445-2379760 GCF_004916995.1 Morone saxatilis | reverse complement strand
TATTATTCTGTCTTGTATTAATTTCTAAAAGAAAACAAGAAAAAAATTAATTCTTAGACGGAAGCCGGTGCCCATTGTTCACAGCCACACACTGGTTCTTTAATTGAACTTATCCTTATATGCCAATGCCGTGAAGCTGTGTACTTCTGAGAGAAAATCAACTGAGCTAAGAAAACCAACATCATATGAGACACAAAAACAATTCCTGCTGCCAGTTAATCAATCTGTTTATGTATATAGTATGTGGTGGCTGGTGGAAAATTGTCTTGTTCCAGCAAACATCCCATAACGCATACATTTATCAAAGACGCATTACTACTTTGTAGATAAATATTTAACAATTATTTAATTCTGACATGAAATTAAACTGAATAACACCTATAAAGTATAATAACAGTAAACCTATCAGGACTTCTTATTTTGGCCACCCACCCACACACACACACAAATTAAATATAATATAAATCGTGTTACAGAAAGTGTTAATTTACCCGATAGGCCTACTTGTATTTTTGTTTAAGACAGTGCACACTTCCAGTACTTTAAAGTCATTTAAATCAATCCAGTGTACGTATATGCATGACAATGAAATAGCTCTGTATTCAATTCAATTCAGTTTTATTTGTATAGCGCCAATTCATAATAAAAGTTATTTTGTTTTATTTTTCAAATAGAGCAGGTCTAGAGGACTAAAATGCTTATATCAAAACTGTTGCTTAATATTTTTGTTAAAAAAAATGTACACAATAATGTATAAAATAACAAACTCTCTATTGTTCGGTGCTTCAGTGCAGCCTTTACCTGAGTTACTGAATGAACTGTCTCTATTCTGCTGATTGTTTATTTCTGTCATCTTTTCCGCAGATTACATTCAATAATTACTCTTATTGGCATTTTCGTCATAGGACTTCCTTAGAATACAGGCAGCCAGGGGAAACGAGGTGTAACAATTAATAATTTACCCGGGCGTTTAAAGAAGGGCAGGAAACATAAGGATTTGTACTTTTAAACTATTTATTCCAACGTAAAAGGGGTCCAAAATGTAAACACAAAACAACTTCCTAAAAAAGGAAGGAAGTGAAAACAAACTTAACTAAACATACCACTAATACAATAAATGACGCTATCCCTACACTGAGGGAATAACGGTAACACGTGAGAACCACACAGCTCTGCTTCACACCCGACAGCGACACGACTCTATCTGGTGGTTTTTGGCCCACTGGCCCTGTCTGCTTCTGTCGCTGCAGCTTTAAAGCAATCCTTGGACTCCTAGCAAAACACCACTCTCTCGCAGAGCTTCACAGCTATTTCGAGTTCCAGTACCATTGGCAACTTTTTTTAGGAAGTTCTTCCTCTTGGCTTGAACATCTGTCTCTGTTACAGTAAGGTCGCTGTCTGACAGGTTCTTCAAGTGTTTGTCAGAAAATAAGAAGAAATGTCAGGTGTTTTGCGGTAAGGGGTATGAAGGTGATGAGTTGACATGTTGCGTGTACTATTCCAGTATCGATGAGAAAGTGGCAGAGGTTGAGCAATTTTCTCATACCATTTCCATTGTTATGCTCCACCATCACACTAACTGTGCCAAGTGCACATGTATGCACAAGACTGACTGCAATCAGGTTCATTAAAAAGAGCCAGAACTTACTGCATGATTTTTACTGTGGCTATTTTGTGATTTTTGTTTGTTAGTGATACATCAATAACAGAAAAGAATAAAAAACTGATGTACACACATATAAACAAATATTTATTTGATGACCACATCATTTGTATATATTGGTTTTCATAACATTCCCAAGCTAAGTCCCTACACACTGAGCTACTGCCACCCAAATAATAATTAACCCAGGGTAGAAGAAAGACGGGGAAATAGAATTATGAGTACTAACAAGACGATTTATTAAATGTTTAAATAAAGAAAGAATTCAGTGTTAATAACAAAAACTACTACTTCCTTAAAAAAATAGAAAGTGGAAATAACAATTTTAACAAAATACATGAATTAAACAAACAAAAACCAATCTCACCCTCCCTCCTCTGAGAGAGCAATGACAGTGGCACACACGAACGACATACAGCCGAAACACAGCTCTGTTTCACAAACGACGTACATCACAACACAGCTGGCAGTTTGGCCCACTGGCCTCGACTGCTATTGCTGTCCTTGTTCTAAAGCCGCAAAACACCTGACATTCCTTCTTAGAATGATTGCTAAACTAATGCAGGTCACCTGACCAGTCAGAGGGGAGGGCGATACCTGGAACAGGGCACACAGAACAGAGGCAAAACAAAACACCTGACATTCCTTCTTA
>NW_023339774.1:2367031-2377420 GCF_004916995.1 Morone saxatilis | reverse complement strand
ATTGCCTAAACTAATGCAGTCACCTGACCAGCAGAGGGAGCGATAACGGAACAGGGCAACACAGAACGAGCAAAACAAAACACAACAATATATTGCAATAAAACACAATTGACAGTATATATTAATGGACAGAGCTTCTGGGTCTGAAAAGTGAAGCCAATGCAGAAGTGCTTTAAAACTGCATTCTAATGAAATTTCCACAGGGGGAGCCCATTGGCTGCCAATTAACGCACGATACATTCACTTTAATTAGGGTCCAATCCAGAATAAAACTAGACGATTAAGCCATGTATGGAAGCTGAAAACCCCCTGAAATGTGCTGTGGTAATTAGAGACTTTCAATATAGCCAAGGCTAACAGTAAAGCACTCTGGAATTAATAGTTTTTTGTTTAACTTTGGAACCATTTTGTTGTAATTGGCATTTTCATGATGAGATTAATACTTGCTTGGTCCTTCCAAAGAGTTGTTAAAAGATGATAACGAAAGCCACACAAAATTCAAACCAATGTTCTGAGTGGATCACTCTCGTTGAATAAATTTGCAAAGACTTCTTTTTTTCAGGTCTCCTCCATGGGTCAGCAGAACGAGTGTGGCTCTCAATCTGGATCTCCAGCCAAGCTTGTCCCTCCAGCTTTTTCTAATAATTCCTTCCTCAGCATCCCGTGAACCTGCCAGCTTGTATCACAAGTAACACCCACATCAGTGCCCTGGCCTGACAGTACTTCTACATCCCCTCTACCTGTCCTCCAGAGTTATTTCAAGTTGGTCTGGAAGAAGTCCGAGTGTCGACCAACTCTCCACCAGCACCCGAACAGCTTCTCCATTGATTCTGAACCTCCACACTGGTGGGACCGGCACAGAGCTTGGCTAAAGCCCTAAAAAGTTGCTTGAACCCCGCCGGGTGTTTCCCAAAACAGCCAGGATGGATGGCAATGCCACTCTTTCCCAGTCCCAAGTCTTAGCCTAGCAGACGATGTTAATATTGTCTGGCACTCACGGCGCTGGTACCTTGAGATACAGTAAAGAACAAATCATTCAATGTTTTTGACAAATAATAATCAAAGATCCCAAACATTAAACTCTCATAGTAAAACTTTTTGAAGGGCCAGCTTTCCTTTAAAAAGTCTATTGAATAATCTACACACTTATCTCAGCGTGTATTTTGCCTCTGAATAGGTTTTATAAGGCAACATTACACTAAAAACGACATATATTAAATCTCGGTCTAATATAGTCTATTAAGCTACTCTTAAAGGGCATCCATCAGCATACATACCATTCAATCGGCATTTATTAAGATACACTTCATGATTCCTTTCAGTTATATGTTATAATTTACACTCAAGTTTAAGTATTTAAGATTCATTTATTGGGAATCTTTCATTTTGCACAGGAGTAGCTTTCAGGAGAACCAGCTGACCAAATTAGCCAGTATAACACATTTGTATTCTTTTCCTGCTGATGTTTCTATACTTTCAATGTTTGCTGCTTCCGCATTGATAAACATTTTATAACCAATATATATAAAATTAAAACCAAACTACCTGCTCTCCAACGTCACACAGGGATCGCCACCCATCATGAAATAGTTGTCCATAAATTAGTGTCATCACCAAGGATAGCTTAGAGAAGTCCCATCCTGCTTTGGGGCTGGTTTGTGTTCATCCATGTTCTGTGGCTTTTCTGAAATCAGGCTCTGGAAATCTGATGAGCAGTGGCAAGAATATTGCTGATGTCAAAACCTTCCAATTCGTCTTAAACCCCCACTCCTAGCATATTTAAACATGTAAGGGGAAGGACGCATAATATATATATAGCTAACGTATGGTAACGCCAGGTAGATTGACCACCACTCAGGTACATGGAGACAATCTAAAGCCGGTAGTCCTTTCAACTGGATCCTTATTTTCTCCTCTATCATGGTTTTTGTGCACGTGAAAATATTATACTTTTTACTCCATTACATTTATTTGTGGTTCCCAACTTGGAGGTCCTGAACCCCACTAAAGCTTCACAAAGGGTCGCACAGCCTTCTTGATTTTAAGGGTGTGTTGTGCTTAGTTGTACATCCGGTAAAGGTATCTCGAAAACTGGAGCACTTCAGGGGTCCTTTCCTCGGGCCTGTAACACCTGTGTTTACCCAACTACTTCATGTCAACATGGCTGCTGTGAAAAAGGTCTTGTTAGCAATACTGGCAGCATTTTCAGTGCCAATGGATTAAATTTAAAAATAAAACTTGATGGTGGTATATTTCATGTTAGTTTGTAAAATGAACTTGATCCATTATTAAAGTATTTTTAGATTATTTTCAGCTCTAAATGTCTCAAATGTTCAGTAAAGTCTTAAATGTGCATCTGTCATATTCCAGCTGTGCGTCTTATGTGGGCTTAATCAGCGGCGAGCAACCCATATTTGTTGCGCCCCAGTGCATCGTGGGTAACATCGCCCACGAGATTCTTCACGCTCTGGGTTTCTACCATGAACACACGAGGATGGACCGCGACCAGTACGTCACAGTCCTCCCCCAGAATATTATGACGGGTAAATGTTTGAAATTAAAAATTTAATTTTAACCCTTTAAGACTGATCGTCAGTTATATTATTTCCTTTATTTAAAAAAAGTATTTTCAAATACTAATTAAATATTTTGAGAGGTTCTCATTATGACATTAAACATTGGCAGAAATTGGCTTCCGTACCTCTCAAAAAGGGGGAAAAAGGATCTAAAATACAGAGAAATAATCAATTAAGATTAAATGTTTCCTCTCGGAGTGAAATTAATAGACTTGTGTTTTCAGGGATGGAGAGAAACTTCAAAATGCAATATGGCCAAACCTTTGACCTTCATTATGACATTGGCTCTATAATGCACTACGGAAGGTAAAGTGTGAAAAACACAAGGATGGAGTCTTATTTCTTCTCTCTCTGTAAATGTTATGTTTATTCCTGTTTTCAGTGGGTTTTTTTCAGCCAACGGTCTTCCCACCATTTTATCCAAGAGTGACATGAAGGACATGGGACAGAGAAAAAAAATGACCGCGACGGACATTGAGAAAGTTCGACGTCTCTACAACTGTGGTATGTCCACTCTGACAGTCTGTACGGGAAAGTACTAATTTGATTATACTCCATATTAAATGAATTACATACTAGTTATCTGTGTAATGTTGCAGTCTGATAAACAATAGTTGAAAATGAGTTCCACTTCAACCAACTAGAGCAGTAAAATCCTGCTTTTATTTGGATGAGTCAAAATAATCTTATATTGTTATATCGTGAAGTGCATTTATACTTAAACTTTTATTTTGAAAAGACAACCACGTTCTGAATATGTTTAAAAGATCTAGTTGGCAAAACGCTAGCTAACAAGCTAGCTAATCTATATTACATCTACATGGCTAACATTTTGCTAACATTAGCTTAAGATGTGACTGTGTTGCTTTTATCTTTTAGTGACAGTCAAATCTCAAGTTAGCTTATGTTAGCAAAACAGTAGCTATCTACATTAATCGTTAGCTCGCTAGTAGTAAACTTATATTAACAGAAGCTAATTAGCTAGTGGTTTGCTAACATTATCCAACTTAAAATGTGATTACAATTCTCTTTTTACCATCTACAAAAATGTGGCTGTCTTTTCAACACAAGCTAGCACATTAGCATATCTAAGCCAAACCAAAAAGGGGCGGGGCTTAGCCTCATCCTGGGTGTCTGAACCAACGTAGTGGACGGACAGACTCTCCCTCTTTATCTCTCGTTAACAGGTGGAACAAAAAAGGAGCTGAAGACTGAAATCAGTGGTGTCGAGGAGGAAGATGAAGTGCTAGACTTGATCCACAATGTGGTGTCTGAACTCAAGCCCATTATCGAAGGCTCTGTTTCTACCAACAAACCAGAGGAAGATCACAGACCTGCTACTGCCCCCCCACCTGCCTCACTGCAGCACCTGGATTCTGCCACTAGAGGGCAGAATAACACCAACTGAGAAAACTGATTATGAATAAAACTAGTATATTCACATAGTAACTGATGTTTACAGTGAACTAACATGCAGAAAATAAATATTAAAATCATATAACTGATCTCACATTGAATGTTTTGGGTTTATGGAGATTATTCAAATAATATGAAATAAATCTCACAGGACATAACATGAAAATTAACGCTGCTAGCAGCGATGAATGGGCCCTTGCACTCTGCAACTCGGGGTGTAACCCAACATCCTGAACTTCTCTGCATTGTATTCACCAATTTTGAAGTTGTTCTGATCAATTCACTAGGAGAAGTTTGTTCAAATAGAAGCCCTGAAATGCCGGAAATGGCATCACAGTTTGACATTTGATTCAACCTGGCCAACTTTGACGGCACGCCACAGACACACCCTTCAATGTACAGTCACAAATAGCACAACTTTTAATCAGCAAGATATTTTGACTGTACTGACCAATTTTGAAGTAGATCTGATAAATTCCCTAGGAGGAGGAGTTCAAATACAAGGCAAAAAATTCACTGAAAATGACCACGTTATTCAAAATGTCCTACTTCCTGGTGGGTTTGGGTTATGGGTCCAAGAGGCTTTTTTGCTTGTTCCATCATGATAAACATGCGTACCAATTTTCGTACATGTCGGTCGTACATGTCTAGGGGGCTGATTCTGGGGGGCGTGGCTAAGCCATTATGCAACGCTCATCTGCGAGATCAAGACAATACCTTAGCCTTTGCCACAACTGAATTTTGTGCAAAGTTTCATGAGTTTTCGGGCATGTTTAGCCCCCCAAAAAGTGTTCAAATGTTAACACAAAAGCTGATTTTCGCCACGTCGCCATGGCAACGTGGTTCTTCAAAAATTCTTAAGATTCATAAGATGTCATCGTCATCGTCCTAAGGAACTTCTGACAGAATTTCAGCTGGATCTGGTCAATCTGCTGGAAGATATACATAAAAGTATAAAAATGACATTTCCTTTCACCACTAGGTGCACACTCACTATTAGAAATAATTATCACTAGACGTGGCTTCAGGGGGCGAGTCGATTGAAATTCCACCCACCATGGCTGCACCGTTGTTTGACGGAATGTTGTAAATTAGCCAGCAACTTTTAAATATTAATGTCTTTAGATGGCCTGTGCTCCAAATCTAAAGTTTGATCCAAATAAATTCCCTAGGAGGAAGAAATGGCCGCTAAATCCAAAATGGCTGACTTCCTGTTGGGTTTGGGATATGGCGCCCACTGGATTTTTTGTTCGTCTGGATAAGATCTACGTGTACCATTTTTCATACTCATAGGTGAAATGTGCTGTTGGGGATGATCAATAGGGGGCGCTGTCGAACAATTTTTCCACGCATATGTCCAAGACCCACAGAATATCAAATTTTTAACCAGGCCTGACCACTTTGCCAAATAAAATTGACTCTTCGTATATGTTCGGGGGGGACTGCAAAAATGCAGTCGAAGTTCTGAAAAATAATAATAAACATAGCAAAAACAATAGGGACCTCCCAGCAGGCTCGGTCCCTAATTAATCATATTGTTAAAATAAACATGTGGGATGAGACTAAGCATAATGTGACTGACATTGTGATTTTCTTTTCAGAGTTCCCTCAGCTAACAAAGCCCTCCGTGGCTTCTGCTTACTTCTCTGCATGAAGCAGACAAATAATGACCAGGATACAGAATGGTGTTCATTCCAGTTCCAGGAGGAAGTAAACTCATCAAATGTCATGTTTTCAGCTCCCGTATGAAACTGTGACTGACTGCCTGCTGTGTTCAATAAAGTTGTTTTTAAGTAGAATTTCAATTTATGTGCTAAATATCTCCATGTCTACTTTCTAATTTGTTGTTTAAGTAAATGCTGTTAAACCTTTCTGTTCGGTGGATTGCAGCAATCATGGTGAATAAGTCTTCAAATTAAATGACTATTTTTTTCCTAATACAGTATATTAAATTTGCCATATTAAGTGTTTATATTGTGTTTTTGTTTTATGTTGTTTTTAAGTAATGGAGTCTTTAATAAATAGTTATTCCATGCTCATTGGTGTTCATTGTCAATAAATATCTGCTGAGATTTATTACTATTATTTTAAAAACGTGTAAGTAAATATTGGTTGTGTTCAATGTTTGTCTACTTTACAATTTAATTCTAGAGTTATTTAATGCTACAATTTAATTAAAAAAAAACAAAAAAAAAACTTAAAATGTCTCAAATCCAACAATCAGAATTGCAGGCTTTAACTGTCTTAAATATGTGTTATATTTTTGGAAATAATGTGAATTGATTATGCTGTAACAACTACAAATTGAAACTGACATGGAACCAATGCTGGTTTTCCTTCATATCCTTTGTACTTTTTTTTTTTTTTAATTAGTCCCTCACTGGGATTGCATAATTTGTGTGTCCAGTAAACGCTGACCACATACATATAATGGACCTGAGTCACTTAACATGAACCCTGTGAGGGTTAAGGTGACCCTAGAGGCTCAATAACTGCACCATTACTTAAGGCATAAGTAGTTTGGACGTACAGTCATAACTAAGGCAAGCGGCCAATCAGTGACCAATATAGTCCATCATGGTTGCTGTGTGCATAACCTTTCTGACTGGCATGAGCCACTTCATAGCACATCATAGCAAGCTAGATTACTACTGAAATATATCTATATATCTACTCAATGAATGTGTTGCAAAATGGCTGCCATTAATTTAAAATAATGATGCTGTGTGGCAGAAAAAAATGCAGTTTTACCATCAGTAAGTATAATTTCGTGACATTTTTATGATTTTCACTACCTTAGAGGCATGTGTAATTATTTAGGTTTTACCAAGAGTGAAGGTGTAACATATCTCTTTGGTGCAACCATGTTTATTGATAATGCATAAATCACAACTTAGTAATAATTTTCGTTATGTAGAGTCTGAACTTAAACATAGCTGCTGCAACAGGCTGTTAAACACAAGCTATATTCACAGAGCCTTCACTCTGAAAAAGTTTTTCTGTACTGTTATTATTAAGCATTGAATATAATATGCAATATACTTACTCAAGAAAAGGGCCCCCTAAAGAAAAAGGTTGGGATCCATTACATGTCTTTAAATTTAAACAATCATGAAATGAACACATATAGTCACACAGGTAAATGGAATTTACCTAAATACCTAAAGTTTATAGTTGCTTCTTTAGATATATCAATTCATTAATTGATTGCAATTAACATGGAAAAGTCTGTAATTACGCCAATGGTACACTCCAGACTGTCTCCACACGGCAGGTCAACAGAAGAAGTTAGCATCACACAGATTGAAACCTTGATGGTTTATTTGACATGTTCTTTAAGTTCAAGTTAAGTTAAGAGTCTCTCTTTTTACAGCGCATGACCCGGTTTCAACGCAATATTTGAAGGAAGCCTGGGAAAAAGACCTGGGCAGTACAGTCACTGATGAAAGCTGGGGACACCAACTTATTCAATTTAAAATACTTCATAGGCTGCACTACTCCTATACCAAACTACACTCTTTTTACCCCTCTGTCTCTCCAATCTGCCCAAAATGTAAATCTGCTGAGGGCACCCTGGGCCACCTCTTTTGGTCTTGCCCCAAGCTAAACAAGTTCTGGTCAGATATTTTTAAGTGCTTTTCTGAAGTATATAACTGTGATATTACACCAGATCCTTGCACTGCCATTTTAGGCGGGGCCGACAATACAATATGGCGTGGTTATTGCAAAAAGGAATATTTTAACTCTTTGGAAGAATGAAGATGTGCCTTCTTTTAAAACCTGGCTAGCAGAAATAACAAACTTGTTACATATGGAAAGGGTTCGATATAATGTTTCTCTCAGCTCTGCAACCTTTGACAAAATGTGGCAACCATTTCTGTTGTATTTATCCAGAATGGCCTAAAGTGTTTGCGTGTATGTTTATATGTTTGTACATATAGGTGTGTATATAGGCTACTGCATATGTGTACACGTACTATATGTATATGTATGTATCTCTTGATCAATGAAACATTCTAGACACCCATTCAGTGGCTGGTGCTGACAGTTTTGCTAATTGTATTGCTTTGTATCCTATAAGAGCATGTTTTTGTCTTGTTTTTTGTTCATTTGCTTGTTTTTTTTTGTTTTGTTTTTTTAAAT
This sequence comes from Morone saxatilis, assembly GCF_004916995.1. Taxonomy (NCBI): domain Eukaryota; kingdom Metazoa; phylum Chordata; class Actinopteri; family Moronidae; genus Morone; species Morone saxatilis. Next base: position 2,369,285 of record NW_023339774.1, on the reverse strand, counting down.
TTCTTTATCCATGAGGGTGGGGCGGGGGGCTGTTGCTTCCTTTGTAGTTTGTATGTTTACAAAACTGAAAATGAATAAATAAAATATGGAGAAATGTATTTTTCAATGATATGACTATATTACTGATTTCCTAATTATGGTTAGAGAGTAAATTAATAATGTAGAACAAGACACTCCACAAGAAGTGGAGTTTTGGAGAGACGACTATACTATTTTTAGCTTGAAGCAGATTAGGTGAACATACGCTGTGCTGTATGTTTGCAATGTGGACTTACCGTTGGGGGATAGAACTTGCACTCAACAGATCCCAGTCCATTTTGAGTGGTAAAAGATGAACAACAGAAAGCATGATGCTTTAGAGAGAGAGAGAGAATGAGAGCAGAAGTAGGAAGCTGAGTGACCAACATTGAATGAAATAATCAAATCACACTCATATTGTTAACATCCTTGAACACAATAAAGTGCCTAGCTCTGATCTAGGACCGTCAAACTGTACCGATCACAGTCCCTAATACTGGACCTGGACTGACCTAAACACAGACTGTATTTTGCCTTGTCCTGCATTAGAAAAGTATGCAAGCAACATGGAGCAGAAAACATTGAATTTGTCAAAAAAAAATAAGCCTATTAGGTATATTTGATTGTTAAAAATAGATTGTTAAAACTCCATGATGTAATATTTACAGGATATAATCTGCTCAATTCATCGTACAGTTTCAGTTTTAGTTGTTCTGTACTGTTAGCTATTGAACATAATATTAAATATCCATGAAATATGTTTAAAAAACAGGTAGGGGACCACTGGTCTAATGGGAACCCAGGCATTCATGATTTTTGATTGATTGATTTTATTAATATAAGTTCTCTATCTACTGTAATTATTTCTGTCTTTGTGCTGCTGTAACACCGAACAGAAATTTTGCCTCTGGGGTAGCAATAATATGTTAACCAGTTTAAAATAAATTATGCCTTTAGCAGGAACCAATGAGATTGGGGCAGGAAGTACTGAGAGAGTAATGCTTGATGGTTTTAAACATTACACTTTTGACAGGATTTGTTGACAATAAGAAAAATACAGAATCACACCAGACTGACCCTTTAAGGGCCTGTAAGTGAGAATTTAGTGGCATCTAGCATCAACCTTGACAATGCTTATGTTCAGGCACTTATACAGTAATGAAATCTCTCCTCCTAAATTGTACACATTGGACCTTTAATCTTGAAGTGTGGTTAAAGTAGCTCACAAGCTCACACAAGCCTGTCAGCAGCAAATGGTTGTGAGACAAGGTAACCAAGTGGCTGTTATGAGACAGAGCCACACCAAGTCAGTATGTTCTAGTTGTACTTACAGCTCTGTCATGGCAGAGGGGTTTGCATGCCTCAGGAACTATTCTGGATCCCCATGGGCAAGGATCCTCCACAAGGACAAACTTAGCCCAGTAGCCCATCCCTGCCATCATCATGTACTGAGAGAAGAGGAGAAAGAGAAAGTACATTGAGAAAAAGGTACAGGGCTTAAAGGGATGTGATACAGATGTGCTACTGCATGATGCTGTTGTGGCGCTACTTAACAAATAAAACATTTTGGTGATTTTTAAATTGAAAACTAAGTCTATCTAGGATATGGAACATAAAACACAATATTTTTAGCAAACAATAATCCATAGTTGTTTGTCATACATTGTGCAAAAGTCACACTTTCAGTACTTAGTAACACTTTAATTTCCAGTCTTACACAGCTACTTAAAAAAACTCTAAGAATACTCTGAAGAATCAGAGTATTTGTAAAGCTTTGAAAACCCCAACCCTAATGATAATTGTTGACATGCCTCAGGCCTAAGGAACAAATTAAGGTGCTGTGTTGTGCTGCATTGCAGATGTCATGCCATGAATATGTGATGATCAGTAAAGAATCCCACTTAAATTGAGGGGTACTATCTGCTGTGAAAAACAAAATTGAGAAAAGTACCTGGTACCAAAATTGAGTCAAGCTGTACAATGCAATGGAAACATGGCATTAATGCATTTGTGTATGTGTGAAATTCTCTGTACCCCAGATTGTATCCGTCCCACTTCCTGCAGGACGTAGTAGCGCGTGTTGGAAGAGTTCTAGTTGAATTTTGTCACAGCATCATGTACAGACTTGAGACCAATAGTGCTGTTGAGTGGGATCAGTATGGGACAGTCAGGGCACCTCATCATCATCTTCACTAAACACAGAGAGTTATTGTTATGAGTGAGCCTGCTTTGTGGA
>NW_023339774.1:2362435-2367006 GCF_004916995.1 Morone saxatilis | reverse complement strand
AACCAGTCTGTGAATATCTCAAAAATAATACGTCCATAGTCATACACAACGACCAAATACAACATTCAGTAGACTAAAGTAAATGTCTACCTCTACACCAGAACACTTGCGCTATAGTGCGAGAGACAATCATCACTCCATCACTTTTTGACTGCCTTCTACGGCCAGGACCTGTACCAAATGAGCCCATGCAGCTCCACAGTGATTTGCATTACAGTGTTGCTAAAAAATAAAAAGCTGTACTTTCCCCTAATAAGAGAAAAAGTAGAAATATTAAAGACCACCCTCCCTAGAACGTGTATTAACGACATAGTATATACAAAAATAGTCTGGGAACAGTAATGTGCTGTCTGATTATTTTTTCTGGGCCAACAAAATCTGTAAAATCTCCTCCTTCATTAAAAATTCCAGAAAATCTATGAATGCGGAAAAAATGTTCATTTTCTTCAAAAATTTTTCCTGCTGGACATAAGACTCGTCTCGCTACTGTCGCCGCTGCTAAAACAAGTCCATTCTCACAGTACTGTGACTGTGGCTTTGAAGTTTTTACAACCGACTTCCAAAATCTATTTGTTGAACATCCAATGCTCGTAGCTTCGTGGGCTCCACCCAACCGATTTATGTTGCAAAAACCCTGTCCTTCCCAGGCTTTTAAAATAACTTTCCAACTATGTGGCTCTACGAAATTTCTTTTTTTATCCAGGAAAACTGGAAAATAATTATTTCCAAATGATGCCAGATTTTTTTCTGGGTTTTTCTAATTGTTTTAAATTGCTTGAAAAGCAAGTGGCAAATGAAACCTTCCATAAAATGGGAAAAAAAAATCTCTCTGCACGGGAGGAATAGCTCCCCGCACCTTTTAGCTGTAAACCTGACACATTCAATTCAAATTTCAATTCAAAAATTTTATTTGTATAAAGCGCCAATTCATAACAGAAAGTTATCTCGAGGACACTTTTCAAAAAATAGACAGGTCAGACCTGAAACCTCCTTTAAAACAATTTAACAGAGACCTCAAACCCCAGTACCAACCATGACAAGCATTGGCGACGGGGGCAAAGGAAAATACTGCCCTGTTAAAAGACATCTTAGATAAGCTTCGACACTCTGTAATAGGACCATCATCCCTTACTATAAAACTCTTCAATGGTCAGGCCCTTCAATATCTTGAAGAGCTTCATAGTACCTATTACCTCCTAGAAACACTGAGTTCTCCCTGAATGCAAGGCTAACTTGTGGTTCTGATATCTCAAAAAGTAGAAACAGGCTAATCCCCAACCTAGGCCTGCTTAAACAGAAAAGTTGTCACCCTGCTAATTTGGCAACGTTCTTTACTGGATATGATCATCCTTTCTTTATTAATCAGGATATGTACCGCCAAGTCCCTTTAAAAGTAGCTTTAATACAAACCTTCCGTTATAAAAGCCCCTCTCCCCTCGACCCAGGGGTTTCTTAGCCAAACTATAGAACCGATTTCTAACCTCCCTTCTCTCTAAGATTCGCTTGAAAAAACTAGTCGGCCAAAACAAGTTGTTGATTTTTACATAGCAAATAATATCTAATTTGAGGATTTTCAGTCCCCCAGGATTTAGAAGTTCATCAACAGCACAGACACAGCTCTGGTTAAAGTTAGTAATGACCCTCTTTTGATTGCCTCTGACAATGGTCATTGTCTCTGTACTTGTATATCTAGATCTTAGTGTCTGCATTTGACCACCCAATTGAACCAATGAATATTCTTTTACAGAGACTTGAAGGCAACAAATTGGCAATTAAAGCGAAGCCGCATAAAGCTGGTTTTAAAGTCTATTCTATCAGACTTGTTTGCAGTTTGTACATGTTACGATGAATCTTCAATAAATACTAGAGTTAGTCCCATGGAGTTCAAAGGTTCTTGTACCTGGACCAAATTCTATTTACTTTAATTGACTCCCCTTTAGGCAACATTATTGAGGATCGACTCCATTAACTTTCCACGTGTTATGGCAGATGATACGCAGTTTATATCTATCAATCCAAAGCCCGATGAAAATAATCTAAGTTATCTAAAATTTCACAAAACCATGTCTTAAGGACAATAAAACGTGCTGGACTGAGCTGCAATTTCTCTGAATGTTAAACTTCCAGAAAAAAAATGAATTTCTTCGTACCTGGCCCCAAAAAAATCTTAGAGACTCACTGTCTAAAGATATAGTTATCTAGAGGCATTGCCTTGGCCTCCCCTAGCACACTGGGTCAGCGAATCTTGGAGCTATCCTTTGATCAGGATTTGTCAATTTAACTCCCGCCAAATAATAAAAGCAGTCTCCTAGGAACTGCCTTCTTTCATTTACGTATATTACGAAAAAATTAACACCATCCTGTCACAGACAGATGCAGAAAGAAACTAAATCGCGATTGGCATTTTTACTTTAAGGCCTGGATTTACTGCAACCTCCACTTTATACGCGAGCGACGTTGCCGCTATAATCCATTAAACACGCTCCAATTAATAAACAACCCGGCCGCCGCACGAGTACGTGACAGGAACTAAGGAAGAAGAGATCACACCTCCTCTTTCCCGGTTGCTAGCTTTCTCCTGCATTGGCTCCCTGTTAAAGTATAAGAATAATAATAAGATAGAATTTAAAATTGTCCCTCCTCACCTATAAAGCTCTTCCATGGTCAGTGCCCCACTGTTTCATATCCTTGAAGAAGCTCAAATAAGTACCCTAATTACCCCTCTAGAACACTCGTTCTCTGAATGCTGGACCTGAACTTGTGGTTCCTACAGTCTCTAAAGCAGAATAGGAGCCCAGAGCCCTTCAGCTTAACCAAAAGCCTCCTCTCCCTGTGGAGACCAGCTTCCAGTTGTGGTTGACAGACACCCTGTCGCACATTTAAGAGTGGCTTAAGACGTTCTCTGTTGACTAAAAGCTTATAGTTTAGGACGGGTCAGGTGAGTCCGTGAACCATCCTCTTAGTTATCCTGGCTATAGGCCTAGACTGATCGGGGGGATTTCCATTGTGCACCGTGAGCCTCCTCTCTTCTCTCTCTCTCTTTCTGCACTCAAATTCCATGTCCCAATTTAATGCATGTTACTAACTTTTCTTTCTTCCCCGGAGTTCTTGTGCTTTAATTCGTCTTGCAGGTTCTTATCGATCCTGGTGGAGCCTCCCCTGCCATGTCCTGCTGGAGTTGCCATTACAATACTGTTGTTGCTAATGCACTGTCCTGTCTGTCTGTCTGTCTGTCTGTCTGCAGTCTCTCTCTCGTCCTCCTCCTCTCTGTGTCTCTGTCTGTCTCTCTCCTTCGTCCCCTCTCCTCTCTTCTCCTCCTCTCGACCCCAACTGGTCGAGAACAAGACGCACCACCCACCTAAAGCCGAAGGATCTGTCCTAGGTTTTCTGCCTGTTAAAAGGCAGTTTTTCCTTTGCCTTTTTTGAACGCCAAGTGCTTGCTCAATGTGGTACTGTTGGGCCTGTAAATGTTAGTAAGGATCGGTCTAGACCCTGCCTCTATTTGAAAATTGCCTGAAGAAAATAAACTTTCTGTTATGAATTGGCCGCTAATAACAAATAAAATTGAATTGAATTGAATTGAATTGTTGCGAGCCACACCCTGAGAGGTATAAGAGGACTTTGTGATGAAGCCGGCGGTAATGTCATGCTAACTGACCTATCCTTGTCTGTTTAAAAAAAAAAAAGTGTTAAAGTGCTTTGAGTGGTCTGAAGACTAGAAAGGCGCTATACAAGTACAGGTCCATTTACCATTTTCAAAGCTTTACAAATACTCTGATTCTTCAGAGTATTCTTAGTTTCTCTAAGTAGCTGTGTAAGACTGGAAATGAAAGTCTTACTAAGTACTGACAGTGTGACTTTTGCACAATGTATGACAAACAACTATGGATTAATGTTTGCTAAAAATATTGTTTTATGCTCCATATCCTAGATAGACTTAGTTTTCAATTTATCATAAATAAATCACCAAAATGTTTTATTTGTTAAGTAGCGCCACAACAACATCATGCAGTAGCACATCTGTATCACATCCCTTTAAACCCTATACCTTTTTCTCAATTTAGTTTCTCTTTCTCCTCTTCTCTCAGTACATGATGATGGCAGGGATGGGCTACTGGGCTGAGTTTGTCCTTGTGGAGACTCCTTGCCCATCTGGATCCAGAATAGTTCCTGAGGCATGCAAACCCCTTTGCCATGACAGAGCTGTAAGTACAACTAGAACATACTGACTTGGTGTTGCTCTGTCTCATAACAGCCACTTGGTTACCTTGTCTCATAACCATTTGCTGCTGAAAGGCTTGTGTGAGCTTGTGAGCTACGTTAACCACACTTCAGGATTAAAGGTCCAATGTGTACGATTTAGGAGGAGAGATCTCATTACTGTATAAGTGCCTGAACATAAGCATTGTCAAGGTTGATGCTAGATGCCACTAAATTCCCACTTACAGGTCCTTTAAAGGGTCAGTCTGGTGTTATTCTGTATTTTTGTTATTGTCAACAAATCCTGTCAAAAGTTTAATGTTTAAAACCATCAAGCATTACACTCTCAGTACTTCCTGCCCCAATCTCGT
>NW_023339774.1:2361211-2362416 GCF_004916995.1 Morone saxatilis | reverse complement strand
TTTTAAAACGGCCACTCTGCTGGCCCCTGTAGTTTTTTGCAATCATTACTGAAACAGGAGTTGTTGTGGACTATTTTCAGCAGCGAATGAATCCACATTTTAGATAAAATTAGATAATCCCTTATTGCTCCCCCAGGGTCAAAATTTCTGTTCGGTGTTACAGCAGCACAAAGACAGAAATAATTACAGTAGATAGAGAACCTATATTAATAAAATCAATCAATCACAAATCATGAATGCCTGGGTTCCCATTAGACCAGTGGTTCCCTACCTGTTTTTTAAGAGATCCCTTTTCTATCAAGTAACACATTTCATGGATATTTCATATTATGTTCAATGCCTAACAGTACAGCACAACTAATAAACTGTACGATGAATTGAGCAGATTATATCCTGTGAATATTACATCATGGAGTTTTAACAATCTATTTTTAACAATCAAATATACCTAATAGGCTTCTTTTTTGACAAGTTCAGTGTTTTCTGCTCCATGTTGCTAAAATGTTGCTTAAAATCATGGCTTCACAACTCCTTGTAAAGCTTTGGCAACCTCTATAGGGGTATCGACCACCAGGTTGGGAACCACCACATTAGAAAGCCAGTATTAGGGACTGTGATGGGTACAGTTTGACAGTCCTAGATCAGAGCTAGGCACTTCATTGTGTTCAAGGATGGTAACAATATGAGTGTGATTTGATTATTTTATTCAATGTTGGTCACTCAGCTTCCTACTTGGAACTTACTACTGCTCTCATTCTCTCTCTCTCTCTAAAGCATCATGCTTTCTGTCGTTCATCTTTTACCACTCAAAATGGACTTGGACCTGTTGAGTGCGAGTTCTATCCCCCAGCGGTAAGTCCACAGTGTAAACATACAGCACAGCGTATGTTCACCTAATCTGCTTCAAGCTAAAAATCGTAGTCGTCTCTCCAAAACTCCACTTCTTGTGGAGTGTCTTGTTCTACATTATTAACTCACTCTGTAACCATAATTAGGAAATCAGTAATATAGTCATATCATTGAAAAATACATTTCAACTAACTTTTTACTCTGTTCTTAACAGAACACTACTGCCCTCGGCCCTGGTGAGCAGGAGCCTGTATGTAGGCCCCATCATGGTCGTCCACATGACCGCCCTGGCGATAGAGGATCCCGTCCCCATAGTCATGGGCCCCCTTCCGATGCTGGCGATAGAGGATCCCGTC
>NW_023339774.1:2359153-2361114 GCF_004916995.1 Morone saxatilis | reverse complement strand
GGATCCCGTCCCCATAGTCATGGGTCCCCTCCCCATGCTGGCGATAGAGGACACCCTCCCCATAGTGACAATCAAGATAGCCAGGAAAGACAGCACCATAAGCACCCCTTCAGTTCCCACCACCCCTTCCGACACTTCCATTCCTGCCATAGAATGATGACTAATGCTGACCCAGCTCTCCACCCCATTTGCCCCTGGCCTTTTCCTGAACCCCGCCGCCGCCCACACCCAAGAGAGTCCTAAGATGACTGTCACTGTTCAGAAGACTTCTCAAACAGTCTCTTATAGATGTAAGAAATGCTACAGTCCTTAAAAGAACTTACAGAACACGTCAAATAAACCATCAAGGTGTCAATCTGTGTGATGCTAACTTCTTCTGTTGACCTGCCATGTGGAGACTGGAGTATACCATTGGCGTAATTACAGACTTTTCCATGTTTAATTGTAATCAATCATGAATTGATATATCAAAAGAAGCAACTATAAACTGATTAATTAAATTAGCATTTAAACAAAAACATATTTCTATATCCAACTCTTTAAATGACTACTTATGATTGGAGTAGTTATCTTTTAAATTGTACTTATTCCATTTACCTGTGTGACTATATCACAATTTTTTCCCCCTCCATTATCATGCAGTTTGCATTTCATGATTGTTTAAATTTAAAGACATGTAATGGTTCCCAACCTTTTCTTTAAGGGAGCCCTTTTCTATCATTGAGTGACATACATATTTTAACTATATTTCATATTATATTCAATTCTTAATAATAACAGTACAGAAAAACTGATAAACTGTACAATAAACCCAAACACTGAACACAATAACTGCAGGAAGTTTGTGTAAAATGAGAAATTTGGAAGAATTTTTTTTCTTGGATGTTTAAACTTTTTTAATGCAGAACAGGGCTGTTTTTTCAGAGAGTGAAAGCTCTGTGAATATAGCTTGTTAAGTTTAAAGTTACAGTTAAAGCCTGCAAGTCTGATTGTTGGATTTTAAGTCTTTTTGAATTGTAGCATTAAATAACTCTTTTAAATCGAATTAAATCGTAAAGTAGACAAACATTGAACACAACCAATATTTACTTACACATTTTTAAAATAATAATAATAAATCTCAGCAGATATTTATCGAGAATGAACACCAATGAGCATGGAATAGCTATTTATTAAAGGCTTACTTAAATACAATACAACATAAAACAAAAACACAAAATAAACACTTAATATGGCAAATTTAATATACTGTATTAGAAAAAAAATGGTCATTTTAATTTAAAGACATATTCACCATGATTGCTGCAATCCACCGTACAGAAAGGTTTAACAGCATTTACTTAAACAAGAAATTAGAAAGTAGACATGGAGACATTTAGCACATAAGTTGAAATTCTACTTAAAAACATTATTGAACACAGCAGGTCAGTAACAATTTCATATGGTAGCTGAAAACATGACATTTGATGGGTTTACTTCCTCCTGGAACTTGAATGAACACCATTCTGTATGCTGGTCATTATTTGTCTGCTTCATGCAGAGAAGTAAGCAGAAGCCACGGAGGGCTTTGTTAGCTGAAGGAACTCTGGAAAGAAAATAACAATGTCAATCACATTATCCTTAGTCTCATCCCACATGTTTATTATAACAATATGATTCATTAGGGACCGAGCCAGCGACCTGCTGGAAGGTCCCTATTGTTTTTGTTATGTTTATTATTATTTTTCAGCACTTCAACTGCATTTTTGCCCCAGTCAATTTTATTTGGCAAAGTGGTCAGGCCTGGTTAAAAATTTCACTAATAATGAGAGAAACACATTATTTTTCTCATACTGCCTATATATATTCTATAAAATTTAGAATAGAATTTAAAATTCTCCTCCTCACCTATAAAGCTCTTCATGGTCAGGCCCCTTCTTATCTTGAAGAGCTCATAGTACCCTATTACCCCTCTAGAACAC
>NW_023339774.1:2358634-2359053 GCF_004916995.1 Morone saxatilis | reverse complement strand
CCTGTCAGTACTCGTGCTGTAGTGAAGCAGCAGATATCTTAAGAGGAATGCCAACTGAGGAAGCTTATTCTTGAGAAGCCTGGTAGGGTGTTGCTCATCACTGTGGCAAGCTGAAGCTCAGCAATCCACCAAGGTGCTACAGTACCAAGTCATAAACAGAATTGGTGACCAGGCCCCACAAGATCCCTCAAAGGATATCCTGAGGGGCATAGTCATAAACCTTCTTCAAGTCCACAAAACAATTGATTGGCAGACTGTTCTGGACTCTCCAAATTCCTTGCAAAGGGAAAAAGCTGCTCCACTGTTCTACAACCACGTAGTCTACATCTCTTCTTGTGAATCTTAAGTCTGACAATTGACTTGAGTCTCCTACCAACACCCCAGCATGAGAACTTGGTTACTTCATTTCCTAGCCAAAT
>NW_023339774.1:2356936-2358615 GCF_004916995.1 Morone saxatilis | reverse complement strand
AGTATTTTCAGTATGAAATATTATGAAGCTATGATGAAGCTGACAATTTCTCTCATTAAATTTGCTTCAGTAGAACAGTTTGTATAGTTCCAGAAACAGGTCAAGAGTATAAAAACTATGATGAAACTGATAGTTTCAATTGACATTTCAAAACAAGCTGCACTGTCAAGGTTAAAGTCTCTGTTTGATGTTTGACGTTGGCCAGCTTCTGTGGTTCTGTTCTCATGCTACCTAGTTGTGTGTCTGATCTCATATCCTTTATCTCTCCTCCTGTTTGCCACTGTCTCCTTCTATGGATTGTTAACCTTTCCATGTCTATATAATGTCCCTGGCTGCAGTGAACAGATCTATCTCTTTCCTCTACACTATGAAGGCATTACCCATCCTGGTGCTGCTGTCCTCAGCAGTGCAGCTGTTCAGCGCGGCTCCAGCTTTGGAGCCGGTAACATGCAGTGAGGATAGTGGTGCAGCTGCGGCACGTCTGGCAATGCATCACATCAATGAGAACCATGAGCATGGCTATAAGTTCAGACTCAATGAGGTCCAAGGCAACAAAGTGGAAAAGGTATGGGAACCAGAAATAAGTAGTAAATGCATGCATTTACATTTTCTGCTAATAGGTCCAGCAAAGGGACACAATTACATTTAAATATTATTCAAAGAATAGTACACCATACACCATATAAAGGATATTTGAGCTTGATTCTGGTGTTAACATTAACAAGTCCCTAAAGATTACATTATTCACATATTTGTCTGACTGCTCTACACAGGACTGTGTAAGACGATTTTTTAAGGGAATAACTCATTTATAAATGGTCCTCTGCTGCTACCCTCAGCAAGTGACTTACACATATTTGAACATACAATCATATGTGTAAATAAATAAATAACCAGTTACATTTCTGTCTTCGCCTCTGCTCATATTCACCTTTATAAGTTATTAGCCAGTTGTTTTTTTTTCAAAACCCTTCCGAATTCAACTTCAACCAATTAGTTGTATATACAGCTATAAATGGTGTGATATGTTGTATTGGATAATTGTAATGCAATTCTCTCAGTAGACTATACTGTATCTGTCCCTATCGAATAAATACATTAGTAAATATGGTGTTGTACTAGATAATGCCTGTTTAGAAAAAACAAGCTACATTACTACATTACATTACATACTACATTACCCTATACCTGAGTAATTGCGATTTACTCTCTGTTGTTTCCAGGTTAATGAAGGCTGTAACATTGAGCTGAAGTTGCGCCTTCTGGAGACAACGTGCCACACAGTCAACCCCAAACACTTTGAAGACTGTCAGACCCGTACGGAGCCTGATTGGGTAAATGCTTCTTTAATCCAATTCTCCTTTAACAGCCAGTCACATTTACATACATACTGATGTGAAGACTTCTTTCCTGTAATGGAGATGTGAGGTATCTACAGTAAAATGTCATCACTGTCTCTGTTCCTGTGCAGGCAGTGGAGGCCAACTGCACCGTGACGATGACTGTAACAAGTAATGACGCCAGTGTCACCAAATATGAGTGTGACACACAGCAAGGTGAACTCCTCTTTTTGTGTATTAAAACCATTTGCATCAGAAGACTGATATTAGACAACAGGGCGGCGCCAGACATTGTAAAGATTCTGAGCTTAGCCCAAACTAACACTGTAAAACCTGATG
>NW_023339774.1:2354006-2356836 GCF_004916995.1 Morone saxatilis | reverse complement strand
GGCTCTGCTAGACAACAAGGAAGTAAAATGCGTGTGGTGCAACATTCGCAGTGAAGGTCGCAATCAGGAACTGTGACGTCACACCCCTGCGAAGTCTACATGTGTGCTTTATCTCCTGTGTTTTGGACTGAGGCAGCCCCAAAAACATGACTGAGTCATCTTTTGCACATTTTTGCCCTGCAGTAATGTACCTATGCTTCGCTGATAAAAATTCTGTCCCCTATTTAAGTAAAATCTATAGTATATTTAATTTTGGTATTTACCTAAACTCAATTAAATGATCTACATACTTCTTGAACCACTGCTTTCACTATAGATGTTGCACACAATAAAATGTAATGGCGGTAGGAAAATTGTAAAATCAAACCGTATGAATTATGATTATTAGGGCCAGTTATGGGAATTCAACAACCTGAGATTCGAGAATAAAATAAAAGTAGTAATTAGTTGTAATTAAAGAGCCATAATATATAGTATGAAAGTAAAGTATATGGGCAAAAGGTAAAGGCTTTTCATTAACATGACTTTGATCTGAATCTATAATTGAAAACTAACACAATGAAAGTTAACAGTGCGTACAATGTTTGTCTTTGAAATGTGTTCAAAGACAAAGTATAACCCGGCAACATCAAAAGTGCAATACTGGAGTAAATTATAATAAGTAATAAAGTTTATTCATTCAACAGTCTTAGTTTTATTAGTATTAATAATAATAAGAATAAGAAAGTAGGAACAGTGTCAAGTTTTCAAATAAATTACCTTATTTCTTATTGTCTGATATTTAATCGTAAACCTAAGCAAGTGCTTTTCAGTGAATGATGATTCCTCATTATATTGTTTAAAACTGTGATCTGGTGTTTTATGTAAGTAAGTAATAAACAGTACTATAAACAGGTGCGAACTACCGGGAATAAAATATGAGCTCCCCTGAAAACACGATTTATGAAACTAATTGTTAAAGACCTCCCAAAATGTAAATGTAATACTAAAAATACTGACAATATGCTATTTTTGCCATACTTTCTATTTTTCTGTATCTTTATCGTCATGGATGATGCATAAAATTAGTGTATTATTGATGTATGTATGTCATTAAGTGATTATTAAGTATCAGATGTGCTCTGTAATTTGTTATTTGTTTTTTTTATCTCTTTTGCTTTAATATACATTTGTGTATATAAATATCTATTTTATTGTATTATGTATATGTAGTGTATATAGCAAATGATATATCTATATGTATATATGTATAATTATGTATATATTTATATATTTTGTGTTTGGATACATACATACATACATGTATATATCTGTATGTACATATCTATGATGTTAACCTACACTCTTCTCTCGCCATCTTTCCAACCGGTGTAATTCCAACTGTTCTGTCACCTCTGTCCTGCAATGCTGTCATTGCACACATGTATTGAACTGTGACATATAGGCCACAAGAACAAAGACTGTATAGTTAAATAGATTAACTGACTGGCAGCAGTTTTTGTGTATGTTGATTTTCATGTGATGTTGGTTTCACGTCAGAGCCAAACAATGTGAAGCATCCTGCTGAGCAGCTCTTGTTGTTTCCTGCATGTACAGAAAATCAGACGCATTCGTTGTGCGAAACATGTAGACGATCAGATCACAGATAAATACACAACACATTCAAAAACCTCTATCAGATATGGCTCATTTGTCATTTTTAATGCTTCACCACGCAACGTGTTCCCACATGGCCAGGTTTATTTGTACATTTCAGGACATGTCAGTTCTCCAACACAACACTGGAGTTTGGCATTCAAAACATGTCTTCACAATATTTCATTATTGCGTATAGCTGATGATTCAAAATTGTATTATCAATAAATACATAATTGTTTTCAAAGTGCCTGCAGACCAAGAAAGCAAACATTTTAGTTATCTGATGATCAGTAAAATCACAACTAAAATAGAAATTGAGAATGCAAATAAGAACTTACAGTAATAACCTTTATAATCTAACTGGGAAGTCACCATCAGAGCTGGAAACATCAAACTGCTGCTTAACTTAACTGCAAATACTATGTAAATGTAGGTAGGTTTTTATATTATTTCTACTCATACATGAGGAAATATATGTGTTTCATATTCAATTTCTGCCTAGATTTAAGGATGGAGGATGAGTTTTATTCAATACATAACACTTCTTAGGCCAGTGGGTCAGCTACAGTAAGTCAACATTGTAGCAACATACAACCAATGAGTAACAGTATTGTATGTTCTTCTTTCTTGTCTTATTTTTAATGATCAAACATTCTTGCCTCAGTCCCGTCAACCCTTTCTTCTCAGTAGCTCACTCAGTCACAGCATTCCTGCATTTGCACAACAGGATGAGTTCCATTAAGTTGGTGCTAGAATTTGGCTCATAAATAGCCAGGCTTGAAATCAAACCCACCAATGGTTATTATGTCTGCTGTGTTTCACTTGATGTTGCCTAATAAAAATTCAGGATCTCACAAAAGACACTGGTGTCTAAAAACTGCATAGACAGGAAAGAGAAAATGGAGAAAAAGGAGAAAATTATATGATATGATATTATATATTTATATTTTTTTTGAAGGGCTTAGGGCTAAAATGTGAAATTCATGTAACTTTAACATACTATGTAACATATAGCCTACAGTTCACCAAATATAAATAAATGCTTAACTTAACAAATTTCTATTTGAAGAACTGAAACCAAGGATTAGTTATATGCTTTCGTCTGAAATGTACAATATGTACAAATAGCATGATTGTGTGCAATGTCACAGATAAGACACATGGACAGACTGTACAGCTCTATTTTTACCAC
>NW_023339774.1:2353655-2353921 GCF_004916995.1 Morone saxatilis | reverse complement strand
GGGAGACTCAGTGAATGGAAGTGGCTTCAAAGCTAGAACATAATATAAGGGGGGCACAAGGCTCATAGCAGGGGAGAACCAAAGTAGCAAGTAAGTATCAACGTAATTTAGTCGTGCATAGTTAAAGTGAAATCATTTGGTTGCTACTGAGGAAAAGATTTTAAGGAAAAAAGAAAAAGAAAATAGTGCATTCATACAATTAGGGGAAATAGAAATGGACACAAACGTTAGACATTGACCCAAATCATAGACTGTATAATTAAAAA
>NW_023339774.1:2348735-2353630 GCF_004916995.1 Morone saxatilis | reverse complement strand
TTCCCCAGCATTACAGGTTTATTGTGTACATTTTCAGGACATGTCAGTTCTCCAACAGCAACACTGGAGGTTTGGGCATTCAAAAACAATCGTCCGGTGTACTTCACAAGATTTTTCACAAATGTACTTAGTATAGCTGCATGATTCAAAATGAAAATAAATTTTTGTTTTTAATGTATTCTGTATTTATATGTTCCAAGCCGCACGTTGCCTAACTAGATAAACACACTCCAATTAAAGCGCAACTTCTAACAAAAACATATTTTTTTTATTAGGTAAAAGGTTATACATCGTGGGAAGGATGGAGGGGTAGATATTTAAATTAAACCCAAGGTACTAATTCAGCAATAAAAATAGGGAATTAATTTTGGAAGACCTAGGAATGCCAAAGGCTATAAAGGAAAACTGGCTTAAGCCTGGCGGCTTACAAGGGACAAACAACATGGAGAGGGAAAGGAAATCCCGCCTCATTTTTTATTTAAATTTCAATTATTTAAAGCTTGACATTCTTGGAATGGTCCCATAAAAGTACAATTCCTAAAAGGGGCAGAGCTGGAAAACATACAAACATGCTCTCTCGCGTTCTGGTATATTTAATCTTTAACTTTTGCAGATTGTACAAAACCCTTCAACCGAAAGGATAATAGCTGGATTTACTATGTTTGAGTATTTTTTCATTTATTAAACTCCAATTGGATCTTTTACAGTTTTCTTATGAAATTGGTGATTTCAGTAATATTACCAGAATTTAAACATAACTCTATATAGCAATTTGAGAGGAAATAATAGTGATCGCGTAAAATTCAAAGTTATGATGGATCATAATTTTTCGCGCCTATGATTCGGTAGGACTCAAGGAATGGAACAGGATGAGTTATTAAAGAAAATTGGCCAGTGTTAGCAGGGGATGGGAATCTTACTCGCCTAGGAATTTGGTAGAGCCAGTGAGGTCACGCTATCTGATAAGGAGGGTGTTCAATCATATTTTGTCTTAGCAACATTACATCATATTATGGACCAATTATGTTTTTAAAGATTATTTTACTCAATGTATTATATGGTAGGGTGTATGAATGTCATCATTCATCTTAATGCCTTTTATTTCATGGTACCATGATTCATCGAACATTTTTTTAATGCACCTCTCTCCACTATAGGGGGAGGTCCCAGTCCATAACCCCTTTATCTCTCTAGTTTAGCTTTCACTCTTATACAGTTCCTTGACCACTATTTAACCCGCATATCTCTTCTTTTGCTTTGACAACCTAAGTTATTTTGATTCCATTTTAAGTTTTCTTTTACTTTTATTGGTTCCTATGTGTGTTTGCTATTAGCAATTGTATGTTTTCTCTTTTTATAAATATGCCTAGTCTGAAAATCAATAAACCCACCAATGGTTATTATGTCTTGCTGTTGTTTTCACTTGATGTTGCCTTAATAAACAATTCAGGATTTCTCACTATATACCACTGGTAATATGTACAGTGCATGTACTTTATGAAAACTCTGCATTAGATCAGTGAAGAGAGAAAATGCGATGAAGAAAAATGGTCGGGATATATTTTAATCTTTTTCTTATTATGATATGATTAATTATTTAAATTTGTTTAATATTTTTTTTTGAGCAGCTTTACTTGAATAATATATGTTTAAAAAATGTAGTTTGTAACTTAACATACTATTTAACATAAACCCTACAGTATCACCGAGGCATTTTAATTTTAAATTATTATTTCTGACTTAACTTTAACAAACTTTCTATTTGGAAGAACTGAAATCCAATTATTAGTTATATGCTTTCGGTCATGAAAATTTACAATTTATTGTACAAATTTAGCCTAATATTGTTTGTTGCCATGTCTATCAATTTAGTTAGCACATTTGATTTCTCTCAGACTGTAATGCTATATATCGGCTTAATTACCCACCAGACGCCGTCTCCAGAAAATATTTGGTTCCTAAGTCAGATGTTTTCGAAGCGCCTCCCAATGGAGCCTCCAATCAGTTCAAAGGGGACTCAGGTGAAATGGAAGTGTGTCTTTCGGCAAAGCTGGAGACATATAATATAAGGGCACGAACTCATAGTGCATGGTGTGATGAATCCAAAGTAGAAGTAAGCTATCAACGTAATTTGGTTCGTGCATAGTTAAAGTGAAATCATTATGGCCGAATGCATACTGAGGAAAAGATTTTAAGGAGAGAAAAAGAAAAAAGAAATAGTGCCTTGTAGTCATACCAATTAGGGAAATAGATATACTCTTGGTACACAAGACGACCCTAGAACATTGACGCCAAACATTAGACGGTGTACACATTAAAAATGGACATAGTCCATTTATGTCAAGTCTGATTCACCAGGAGGTTTCTGAAGACAGCTGTTGAAGCTCAGGAACAACAGTGTGAAGTCGACTCAATGTCCGTAACTCCACTGGCTAATCCAAAAATGGGCAAATAGGTGGAGTCTAGGTGGAGCTGAGTCGGGCTAAATTAAGACTGGTTACTAAAAGCAGCTGCCTGTGATGGCACCCACCTGTCACTCAAAGCCGCCACGTCCTTAATTATGCTTAACGTTAAGCCTTAATATAATTTAAACAGGTGAGTTATATAGAAATTCACCCCCTGTAGAGTTGTCATTTAACTACTTTAATATGAGGGGGTTATGGAGATGTACTCACTTCTGGATCCAGCTCAGAGGGCTGTTTGAGGAACTGCAATGTTTGGCACTTCCACAGTGGCTTCATTTGCCAGCCACAGAGGTTACTGCTGGAATGTAATACATCCAAATAACAGAAAGCCACATCTGCTTCCACAGAGTACTCCAGCCAGTCCCTCCTCTGGTGCAAGGCAGCAAGAGAACAAGTAAACTAAGTGAGGGTGAGGGGACGTCTGTTTCCAAGCTTTGTCTGAGGGGACGCCCAACCCTTAGATGTGAAAACGTGATTTACATTTAAAGATTAGTGCATCTGTCCTGTCCTCTATAACTTTTATTTGTTTAGTGCCAAATCATAATAAAAGGTTGCACTGACTTCAGTCCTGTATCTGTCCTGTCCTTTATAAGTCAGTATTATTTTGGATGGTAGAATTGTATGAAATGCTACACACTTGTGCAATGTGGCTTTGTGTACAATATTGCTAAATGTGGTTGCCATCCAATTCAGCATTGAAGAGTTGTGGCCCGTTAAGGCCACGCCTTTAAAAGTTTGGTAACCAATTACAGGCAAACGATAAATGATACCAAAACGTAAACCTAAAACTCTTGTTCAGCTTCATCTAAATATGCTATGCACCAATTGTGGTGAATTAGATGAAATATGTGGCAAAATAAGCAAAAACTGTCTCTTCTAAAATGGCAGAATGTTTCTAAAGCATGAATGGGCGTAGCCTATATCAGTAAAACTGCCATCATCCAAGGAATCCACTGTACCAAATGTTTGTTCTCTCAACGGTTTGATGAGTTTATAGCCAAAATGTAAAAAATGCAACTCCCATTGACGGGACCTTCAAAAACATTACAGTATTCATATCTAAATAACGGTAAGAGATATCACAAATATGAATAATAGCCAGTTATAATGGTCCAAAAGATGTATGGGAGAAAAAAATATATATTGCTGCTTACAAAAAATACAAAAATGGATATAGTGTTTCAGAATCAATATACAATATTACAAAATATTTATACATTGTTTATGAATATTTTTCAATATTTTCTTACCCCCCTACCCAACATGAGTATTTTTGTTTTTGGCATTCCTTGTGCTTCCGTAGGTTTTCCTGGTAAATGCATTGTTTGCACAATGCTGTGAATGAAGCACTTTAGACAAACTGAACATCATGTCTTCAATCTGGAAAGACGCGAAATCTGGAAACATCAGGCTGCAGAAGATAAACAGGAACAATGACAGGTGAGGCTGATAACATTGTTATCAATCACACCCATTATCATTTTCACACTGCTGAAGAACATGTGGGTCCCAAGCCAGCATCCAAAGCCACCTGAAGACGCACCAGGGACAGTGAATTCCCAGAATGCTGTTTTCATGACAGCTTTGCATACTTCATACTTATATAATGAGAACATGTCTTAACTGTATACTGACCTGTCACACAGTCCTGCAGAGATAACTGTGAACACTCCTTGGAATTTATTTATAAGAATTTACCACTATGTGTGCAAATGTCATTTATTACAAAAATCCCTGCCCCACTGTTTATCTGGAAGGAATTAATATTCACAAATTGAACATTTACAACACAGTATGAACAGTTATGATATTATGTTGGTCCCTTTTAAGGACTTAGTCTTTCCGCAAGCTTTCATAGAAAAAATTATTCATAAATAAATCAGAGTTCTTAGCTCCAGCATCAAGAGCCAGCTGAAGACCCACAAGCATTGAAGCTCCTTTTTTCAGATCCCTTTTGGATCAGGTTCCATGTTAGTTAGCAGACTGGTGAGCTCTAAATCTAGCTTGTCAATCAGCATTTCTTCTTTGTCTTTTTTTAAAGTATAAAGAATGCAGACCATTCACACAAAAAAAGCATGGAGTCAGGGCAGTGATGGAGTCTTTTTGCAGAAAACTGACATGAAGAAATATGTGTGTTTCAGAGTTATAAATACGGTTTAGAATGAGTAAAAAATATTTCATTCTGCTAACCTAACTGCATTATTTGGTCATTTAATGGAACATTATTGGTAAAACATTTTATAACTTTTGTTGTGTTGTCATATTGCATGCCATTACTTTTCAGTCCTTCCCCTCATTTCCTGTCAGCCCTCTAATGCAATTAGAAAATTAGAAGAAAAAAATATATCGGGGTTGTATGCTCAGTAAAGATCTTTCAGTTACTATCTACTATCACCTGTCGAAATTATTAAATAGGATATAGTTTTATAT
>NW_023339774.1:2348122-2348630 GCF_004916995.1 Morone saxatilis | reverse complement strand
GAAAGCATAATCGTAATATAAAAACAAGCATACATACAACTAGTGTAGTGTATGAACTTCTACAATGTCACTTGAACATACTATATAGCAAAAACAATTGACAAGATTTGTGTGAGTCAATCGTGAAATGCATCTTGTGATTGCTTTTACTTAAAAAAAATTATTTTAAGAACTTAAGCAACATTTTGAAGCAAGTTATTTTACGTTTAGGAAAGGTGTTATATTTTTACACCAATGATTACTTATATGCTCTCCTCTGAAATGTACAGTATGTACATGTAGCATGATGGTGTGCATGTCGCAGTGGACACACTGTACAGCTCTATTTTTACCACCAGCACCTCCTCCATATGCTGCCAATTTATCACGTCTGTGCTGTAGGCTTAAATCAGTCAGGATTCCAATGTATAAATGGGGACATGGGTCATAGCAAATAGTGTCTCTTTTTAAAGCTTACATTTCTGTTCCCAGTCAGTTCCCATCACTTCCCCATGTGACACAAGGGACT
>NW_023339774.1:2346607-2348090 GCF_004916995.1 Morone saxatilis | reverse complement strand
AAGAGGCAGCAAAAGGTGCTGATTCGTCTAAGAAGTTGTCATATCAGAATTTCAAACTGTATATTCAAATTTATTTTGCATTGAATTTGTAAAAACCTTGTGTGTGAAAGAGGAAACATTTGTCATATATTTCCCTTTTACCCATAAAAGATGTTTTGTTACAGGCTTGATCCGTTTTTATATGGAAACCTATTTTTGAAAAACAAGCAGTCATAAAAAGTCAATAATAATAAAATGGCCTTACTGGCAGTTCACCTAGTAGAGCTGGTGCCCCATATAGCATGGCTGAGTCCCAGCTGCAGTTGACCTGTGACCTTTTGCTGCGTGTCATCCCCTCTCTCCCCCTTTCTTGTCCAGCTGTCCTCTAATATAACAGCAAATGCACCCCAAAAAATCATATGAATCAAATAAAATGATAACATTGGTATGATAAAGCTAGAGACCATCTTGTGAAGGGACATACCAGCCCCGACCCGTCAAAATGTTGACATTCCAGCACTGTAAGCAATTGCTGTAAATTTCGGCTCCCTAGGTGGGTGGTCATCTGCCTTGACCAGTTTGGGGGGGGGGGAGACAGAGAGAGATAGACAGATGTACAGCAACAACAGTAGCAACAACTTACATTAATAGTAATGATCGATGACGATCATGAAAAGACGATGACGATGACCAGCGCAACGATTGGGGACAGCGAGCAGCGACAACAGTAACCATGGCAGGAGGCGTCCACCAGGATCCATGAGAACCTGCAAGACGAGAAAGCACAAGAACTCCAAGGAAGAAGTGGAAGTTAGTAACATGCATTAATGGACATGAATGACGTGAGTGAGAAAGAGAGAGAGAGGAAGAGAGGAGCTCAGTGCACCATGGAATCCCCCAATAGTCTAGCCTATAGCAGCATAACTAAGGATGGTTCAACTCACCTGATCCAGCCCTAACTATAACTTATCAAAGAGGAACGTCTTAAGCCTACTCTTAAATGCGGAGAGGGTGTCTGCTCCCGAACCACAACTGGAAGCTGGTTCCACAAGAGAGGAGCTTGGTAACTGAAGGCTCTGGCTCCTGCTTCTACTTTTAGAGACATACAACAAGTAACCCTGCATTAAGAGAACGCAGTGTTCTAGAGGGTAATAGGGTACTATGAGCTCTTCAAGATAAGAAGGGCCTGACCATGAAGAGCTTTATAGGTGAGAGGAGAATTTTAATTCTATTTCTAAATTTAACAGGAGCCAATGCAGAGAAGCTAGAACAGGAGAGATGTGAATCTGCTTTTGGCCCATATACTGATTTTCTGGCGTAGTAACTCGTGCCTGCAGCGTTGGTCTCAGGAGATTTACTATTTTGAGGCAAAGTTTAATCTAATATGGAACTACTTCGAATGATTTCTTTATAGTAGGTCAGAAGGTGCCATCTTTACAAACTAAGGAATAGTATATTAAGATCTTTAGTGCAAGCTGATCTTGCACGCAAGCCTGACAGGTTA
>NW_023339774.1:2334372-2346582 GCF_004916995.1 Morone saxatilis | reverse complement strand
GAGCCGAAGGGTCTGTCCTTAAAAGGCAGTTTTTCCTTCCTATGAATTGGCGCTTTACAAATAAAATTTAATTGAATTGAAAATTTAATTGAATTAAAGAGTGAGAGTTGGTGGGGCTCAATTTAGCAGTCTCACAGCCTGAGGAAAGAAGCTGTTCTGTAGTCTGGTGGTATGGCAGCCGCATGACGCTGGCGTAGCTAAAATCCCATTCATTTTGATTGAGCTTATATGAAATGACTCCTGACTGTGGCTGTAAACTGCATTCTTTTTCCATTTTTAGTACAGCAAATTTCCAAAATGCCATTCTCCTGACAGACCTGCATACTGAACGTGAGGAGCAGAGTGTCACACCTCAAAACCGGCAGGCAATCCAAGCAGTGAGGGGAGGTCAGTGGTCAAATGTTTTTGTGACCCCTATGAGGCACATTAATAATACATTGATAATACATTCAGACACCAACACCCACGCACTTTCACTTAAAAGCAGCCAAAAAAAGCATGTTCCAAATTTCTTTCATGGTAATAAAATGAGACATCTGGTTGAATTAAATGGACGTTTGCAGTAAATGTTTATGGCAGAAATGAAAAGTGGCCACTGGTTGATGTCACCATATCCATGTTTCAGGGGGCTGACATTCCCAGAATGCAGCTCTGCACAGCTGACTATACATCAGGAGGCGTGAGCTTCAGAGTGTGAGCCTTCCACAAAACGTGAAACTCAAATAACACATGACAGCATTGATCCAATTCAGGCAGACCACAGCAGGAAGCCAAATGATCTCTGACTTTCAAACCCCCATTAAGTCATATTTTAGACCTGCAAGCAGTGAAGCCTCAGACTAAAGATGTCTGTCAGACACTCTTGCTCAGAGTGAAACATCTAGAAAAGTACTGATCGGATTATTTTGTGGATATCTATGATCCCCAGTGGATGATGGTGCAATGTAGTGGACTGTATTGGGACTGGGATCCTGTGTGTCCCATAAATCTCACAGGAGTGGGTGGGAGTGGGCGGGAGTGGTTGGTCAAAAAAAGACTTTGGGTCATGGGTTTTACTGACACAACACAGTAACACAACATCTTTTCACCAGCAGGACTGCCAAAGAATACAATCTCTATGGTGCGGACACAAATGGTCAGAATGGTTGCACACACATAGCAGGGGTGGGCAGTAATGGTCAGAAATCCAGGAGCAGGATTAAGAAAACATTTCCCCACATGGTTTTAGTGTAATGTGAGATTGAACTGTTCAACATTCAAAAATGATCTAAAATGATCAACAGAATAAAAGAAAGAACAGTTTTGATGTCAAAGTGTCTTATGTTTCAGAGTTATCTAGTGAAGTTAGCATGCTAACCAACAGCTCCATCCTGCCCTGTCTCGAAGTATATATACGATAGATTAGATAAGATAGATAGATAGATAGATAATAGATAGATAGATTTATTATCCTAAAGGGAAATTGGGTCATCATAGCAGCCAGGTACATTTAAATACAATTGAATAAAATACAATACATCAAAGGCAATAGTCGGATAGTATATATTAAACTACTTCTTTTAATTCTAAAAAATCAACAAAAAGTCAAGAAAGGAAATATATATTCTATTTTTCTTATCCAACAGATAAAACATTCTGGCTCTATATGCTGCTCTCCCGTCCCTGGCTGATCCACTGATTCCCCCCCTTGGCATCCTTAGATGCACAAGTTAACTAGCTAACATTAGCTACCGTTCAGTATCAGTGCTTACTTTAGCAACAAGTAAAGCTATCTGTCCATCAGGAAAATCTGTAAATCACCAAGACTGGAAGCAGAGCCGGATGCCAGGGGTGCCAGGAGCTAACCCCGGCAAGAAAACCACCTCGGTTCTGTATTCCCTGTAGATAACCATGCCCCGTTCATTTGAGTATAACAGATGGAAATTAAAAGAGCTGGGAAGTGAATGTGACATTAGAAAATAAAAGTCCCCTGAAATAAATAAGCAGTGTAGAAAAACATCTTTTTACAAATTGACATATACATTATATTTATATTTATATTTTTCTATACATTTATTACCTCATTTATTCATTTCAGGATTTATTTCATATTCATATTTATATATGTTTTTCTTCATATTGACTATAATGGCATTCCATACAGATTGGAGTGACCACTAACAGTAATGTTGGAAGCATGTGTGTAGAGAAGGCAAGGGATCTCCCTCTGTGTGTGTGTGTTTGTGTGTGTGTGTGTAAGGGAGTGTGTGTGTGGTGGGTGTTATATTTTTAGTTAGGACAGCCCCTCAAACATCTAACAGCAGGTTAATGAATCTTGGCGTGACAGCAGCTATATAGGAGCTGAGCTGCCTGCAGCGCCTTAACACAGATGATCACGACTATAAGGTACATCACCTCCACCTCTGCAAGGAAATGACAAATATTATCAGTGTCCAGAAATGTGAATATAATAATAATCCTTCAGAGCTTTCTTTATCTTTTTTATCTGTGTGTGCAGGAAATTTAAAGCTATTTGAAGCAAGGAGTTTAAAGCAGTTTGAAGATGTCTAGTGAGAAGAACCCAGAAGTGGTCGGCTGCGACGCCTCCATCATGAAGAACGTCTGGGAGATCAGAGCGAGAGAGTATGGACAGAAGATGCAGCAGGAGCAGGAACGCATAGAGAAGAGCGCTCTGCCCTCGTAAGGACTGAAACTGTACATCTATCTGTGTGTGTGCACTGGCTGTCTGCATGACCTTAAAAAGTCTGTTAAAATATACACCCAGTTTCTATCTTAATTTCCATATAAACTAAACTACTACTGAACAGTGTAACTCTCTGATAGACTGTTTTTGCACATCTAACTGTTTTTATTTCTTTATAAAATTGAACACTGGAGCACTCTCCTTACTGCAGTACGTAACTTATAAAAATATAATTTTTTCATATTTGCTGAAACTTTAACTATATTCTGACAGTAGTACATAAAAAAATCAGGCCCCGTGACTCCTCCTACTGCTCCTAAGGCCTTTAAAACAGTTTACATAACCCTTATGGCATACTGTATGGCAACTGAGTGTATGATTGGGTGTTGATGAAGGAAGTGGGACACTGTGGACTGCTGCTGGACAGGGAGGGACTGACAGGTTCTGGAGTTACAGCGGAGGTTAATTACTGAAATGCTGACCGAGTTGTCACAAACAAATGATCTTTTGTTTCTCTGCCCAAAAGTTTATCTTATCTTCTTATATGAATGGAAGTGTTTCTGCGATCACAGATTAATAACAAATACAATTCTAACATTTGAAGAGGTGATAATGAAAGTGTAATGGATGGGAAACCTGATCCATCAGCACACTGAAAGGTTAGCAGTTAACACCAACACCAGACCTCGGACATGAGACATGCACAAGAATGGATTATATGTCGCAACCCTTTGGATAGCTGAACAGATTTAATAGGAGGCGTAATGACTAGCTAAACAAAGTGACACACATATATATACACACACCACATATATATATATATATATATATATTACAGTGGACACTGAACACTGAGGGAGGGAAGCTCAGTGTAGAGTTACTGTGCATCAGATAGCAAATATAAAATTGCATCACGGAGTTCTGTGCATACATGTCAATCTGTAATCTGCACAGATTGCATTATATTAAATGTTAAACTCACATCAAAAGCACAAGCACTCAACATTTAAGCAACATTTTTATGTCTTAGTATGTTCATTTGCTACTTAAAGTAACTCCTACCCATTTTCTAAAGCTAGAAATTAGTTGATGGATTGATTTCCTGCCTTCCAGACAGCCATTCAACCAAGTTCATCACAACTGTTGACAGAAAATTAAAAGTCGGGAGAATGACTATATAAATATATAATTTATATAAGAGTTCATATATATGCTCATACCATTGCCTTCCCCAGGAGAAGAGTTTTTTTTTTCAAAATATGCCCAAACTTTGCTTTGAAAGCAACCTTTATGTAAATGTAAATGGAAACGTATTCTGAATGGTGGTTGTTCTTAGCAAGGTTTTTGATGTGTTCATCTTCTGTTCCATATATTGATGACACAACATGGATGAGCAAGAAAAAAATAAACAAGAAAATATATCAATTGTACATGCATCTCAGTAAAGTATCTGCTGCACTGGCAGCTATCCAGTCAAAATGTAAGAATTTGTTAGAAAAATGTAACCCATGGGGGAAAGTTTTACATGCATTTACATAACTAGCTTTGATGCTTTCCTCAGAATGTTACAACAAAATCTAATTTATAGATACTTGTCCTCTAGGAAAGGAAAAGGAAATGAAAATGCTTCATAAAGGGGCCATTTAACAGAGGAAGAGAAAAAAGAGTCAGATATGAATGTATTTTGGTATTGTAAGGAAGTGGCATAGTTTTGGTTTAATGTTGAAAAATGGATCTCTGCTCACAACTCAAGTTTTTATAGCTGTCCTTTGACCATAATGCTTCAGGATTTAAGGGATGATGAAGAAGGAAGACATCAAATGGTCAGAAATGGTTCTGAAGCATCAGTGAAAAGGTTGTTAATTGGAATAAATAACAGAATTTAATTTGATAACGGTCAATTAGAGGGATGGAAATATTTTAGTTTTTGTTGTCTGTGCATTGAAAAATGATATGTGTGTATGTAAATGGTTAGACATCATACATGTATACGTACCGTAAAACTTCTAATAGCCCGGGCATTTATTTGCTTAAATCACTGAACACGGCCTGCCTTTATTGCAGACGTGTGTCTATTAGAGACAGGCGTTTAATTAATTTAAATTTTATTTTTAAATTAATTTTTTATTTATTTATTTATTTTTTTTAAATTAATTTTATTTTTAAATTTATTTGTAAAATAAATAAAAATTAAGATATCAAACAACATATGAATTACGAATCATTCACTTAATCTAGCTCTGAGATCTAGGCCAACCTTGTGTGCAGAGCGAGAGAGAGAGAGAAAGAGAGAGAGAGCAAATGCAGCCTTTCTTAGAAGAATGAAAGTTGAAGGTTTTACCATAGTTGTGGTATTTTTATTTTTATTTGCACAGGTTTTAACAAATCAGTTGTGCATGTAAAAACAAAAAAAATCAGGTAGACCACAATGCATTTTAAATGAATATTAAATTACTAAATTACTATTACTAAAATCTTTAGGTACTGTATTTGCATTGTTTAACAAACTTCATAGCCTACCTAAAAATGGGAACTAAAAGAACATGAAGCCTATTGGTAAAAATATGGTAACACTGTAGACCAATGGCTAATCAATAATAGCCAAATCCTGGCTACATGGTTGATCAGAACACATCAAAATCAAACAAAGAAAAAACATTAATAAAGGCTACAATGTACTGTGTGTCAAAGTTTATATGTCCTCATTATCGTCATCCTCAACTACCAGTTCGTTGTTAAACTCTTTCTCATCATCGCCCTTCTCTTCCTCTCCCTCTCCAACTTCAACCAGCTCTCCCTGTCTTGCCTGAGAGCCATGGTTATGTTGTAGCCCCGCTTGAGCTCCGCTTTGGTGGCAGCGCTGATGTGACATCGATGAGAATCCAAGACTAGCAGACGAGGACTGCAGTTTACTTTTCTCAGCCAGTCTGCAGTCAAATCCTCATTCATCCAGCCATTTGTGGAGGATGCTACCACCACTCCACTGATGTTTTGCATTGCATTGACTTCCCTAACACTCCCTTTGAACACCACATAAGGCTTCAGTTTTGTCCTGTCCGCTTTTGCAGCAAGCACCTTGGTTAAGTGACTCTTCTCGTGGCCCGTAGTTTTCAGTGGAACACTACGCGCACCTCTCATATCCACCATAGTCGAGGCAACCATATCAAACCAGACAGCTGACTCATCCATAGTTATGATCTTTCTCTCCTCAATCAAACGCGTCAAAATTCACCAGCTTCCCGTTGAAGTGCCTGGCGTCTTTCTGAGTTGTAGGTCTTCTGTTATTATAAGTTATTGCGGTGGAGAAATGTATCAAGCCAGCCAGAACTAGCAGCAAAGACGTTGACATAATTTCTGTCACGCACGGTGGCATGGATTTCTTTAGCCTTCTTCCTGATCATCTTGCAGGAAACTCTGAGGTGTCTTGACCGCATGCTGTGGATCCACTCACACACTTGTAGCTCCAGCTCTTCAAAGTCTGGCCCTTTACTGTCAAACAGACGCCATTCTCTGACTCGTTTTGGATAAACAGAGAAATGTCTTGCTGCTGCTTCTCCTGACTTTTTTCTCTGTGCGGCCGCCATGACACTCAAACGTGAAAATCGTTTTATGGCACATGATAGTATTCACAACTTGTCTCTCTTGTTTACCATGTTACCTGTAAGTCTGAATGAATTGTGCATTAGTGTTCATAGTTTCTGTAAAATGAATTGAATGACTGAACTGTGGAGGATCTAACTGAACTGTGCATTATATCCATATTGACAGAAGTTTAAATGTTAACCGTATATTTGAATAGGCGATCTAAACGGCTCAAAAATCGCTCAAGAGGGCGACCCGGTACGTTTTAAGAGGTCCATTCAGTCAATTCTCCTCCAATTTGTAATTGATAGAAAAACTGTTTCTCTCAAATGCAAACTTATAAAAAAACACTAAAAACTCAATTATTCATGCTCAAACCAATTTCAAAATAAATTTATCCACAGCAATTTGAAGTTGGAAATTTCAAATCACATAGATTTTATAATACATTTGAAATTAGCCGTTTATACTTTTACTCACATAGATTTAAACTAGTGTTTTCACTTGAGTAAAATAACATTAAATTTACATAAGCAGGAGTCATGCATTCTCCACAACATGGTCTATTGACCTACAAGCAAGTATCAATGTATCAATCTGTAACATTACCCGACCCTGCACAGTGTCCCCACCAGCCTAAATATAAACAGTGCTGTCATATATGCATCCTCTGTGGAAATCAATACATCACATGTACTGTAACCTAGCGATAAACTCTACCTTTGTAGTACGGTACAGCTATCACAACATACACACAATATATGGGGGAGTGACAAATATTAACTCATAAAAGCCAAGACAGATGACAATATCTTTCTCTCTGTTGATATGGGGATGTAAGTCCATTGTTCTGGACCTGTATTGGCAACATATCCTTATGTAATACTTATATTAAACAATAATCACTTAAGCAGAGAATAGCTGTTACTTTCTTCTGCAAAAATTAGGTCACCCTTATGAGGTAACTTTTCATTATGTCTGTGAGAGATGTTGTCCCTGTATGTATTTATATTTACTGCAGGCATTCTGCAGGCTTTTAATACTGTTTGTTTTTTCCACAGTATTAACAAGGACTGGGAAGGTCGTTTGCAAGCCAGTTTTGGAAACTACAAAAGGGTGGAGAGGAAAACTAAACCTGCTGAAGATCAGACAGACAACAAGAATGTGTGGAAGAGCAAGAAACCCCAGGCTCCTCCTACCCCTCGCCGTGGCGCAGGTTCAGGGCCACTCGGCAGACAAGGAGACCAGAAAAGGGGCTTCTCCACTCCAGCCCCCAACTACAAGGACAAAAAGGGGCAGAACAAGAATTTAAACAGGCTCATGTTCCTCACCCAGACTCAACCTTCTGCTATGGTATGGGGGAAGTCTTGGAAGTATAACAAATCATTGCCACCACCAGAAGATGGTGCTGCAGCGCCATCAGATTGGGGCAAGTGCTGGATGTTTGCTACCCATCAGCCTTACTTTGAACCAGGCAAACCTTGGTTAAATGGGCCTAACATGCTGGATCCTCAAAGCCTTCATCTCTGTAAGAAACCTGAATACAGAATGGTGGAATCACAAGAGCTAGACTTGTGTCTTCCAACTGAGGAGTGGCAGATGTCCTGGAGAAAATTTGACAAAAACAGTAAGAAGGGAGATTCTGGAGAGAACGATCCCAAATTTGGAATCTTCACCATGTTGGTGGAGACTCAGCACCACAATGAAGTCTTGTGCTCATCAGAGTGGAGCGACTCATGGTCATCAACCAAGCCAGCAAGTCAGCAGGATAATATTATCATCCAAAATGATGGTCTACTAAATAAGTCTATTTCTAACAAGCAAGATAATAATGCAGAGATGAGCCCTGAGTGGGAAGAATGTTGGAGGCTTGTCAACCACCATGGCTGCAACAACTTCAATTTGCCTCAAGTTCAAAAGTGTCACAGTCCAGAGTGGGCTGATTCGTGGAGAGCAGCCATGGTGGTCTTAAACAACCACAAGAATTCTGATCCCTCTCTGAGCCAGGATTACAGTGGCACCTGTGATGATCACGGCCAGCAGAAAGAGTCACATCTGCACAAAAAAATGCTTAAGTCTCATGAACAGAAGTACAGAGATCTGTACTCGAAGCTCTACAATGAATTTAAGGGTCTCTCTGAGTGGAGCAAGTCATGGCAGGTAAACAAAAACAACTCTAAACCGTGTGAAGAAATAGAGAAAGCCCTAAATGTCTCACCACCAAAGATGGAAACTGATCTGGAGGCGCAGAATGTGGAAAATGATGCAAAGGGGCATTATTCAACATCAGAGAAAGTTGACCCACGCTATGAGCAACTGAGACATAGCGTAATATATCACTCAAGGAGAGAATTCACTCAATCTCACCAGCTTCATCTGAAACACTTGGAAAATGTCTTATCTGCCCCAGAATGGAAGGACTCTTGGAAAACACTGAAACACAGAATGAGAATGGAGAGAAGAAGAATGAGGCCGGACCCCTCAAGGCCTTTCAGAGCATCTGAGAAGGGAGGAGACAGGAAGCCCACTGCATCAGAGTGGAAAAACTCATGGAAATTCACCTGTCAGCCTCTGCGTCAGGAGCCTGAACATTGGCAGCAGGGTTGGTCCACCATGCCCCAAATCCGAGTAGATCGTGTGTGGGACCAGAACCACTTTGCACCTGTCGAACACCCCAAGAATGGACCAACCGTGGAGCGAAATTGGGGAGAATCATGGAGGTTCTCGAGGGTCCAGCACCGATCAGAACTTGGGCAGGATGGGGCACAAACCAGCCAAGGAAGATCAAGTGTTGCTTCTCAATTTACTGAAAATTCACAGACACACAGGTCATCTGGACAAACACGTCATGCTAGGTCAGGTTCTGATTGGCAGGATGCCTGGATGGTCTCAGAAACCCAGTTCCACCATGACAAACCCTCTTTAACCCAGTGGAGGGAAGCCTGGAGGTGTTCTGTCTTCAACACAGCGCATTGGACTGAACAGGTGCCTAGAGAGAAAAGAGTGGATGTGATGATGGCGATCCAACCCCAGAGAGAGAAATTGTCCTTTCATAGAGCCAACGCTAAAATTAGCAGATCTTTTGACAACCAGATATTCAGAGAAAGATATCCTGAGAAACAGTGGAGCGCCTCATGGAGAGCTGGGAAAAGCATGGGCAGCAGTACTCAGCAGCAACATGGCATTCCTAATGAGTATGGATCTAAGTGGGGAATGTCATTCAGGCTCGCCAACCCCATGCCTCACATGGAGCAGCCCTGGGTGGAGTCCTCTCCTAACCCATGTTACTATAGAGTAATGTGGTCAAGAGGAAAGAAAGTACAAAACAACATCAACACCAATTTCAGCAACAACCCTTCAACTTTCAGGCTTTGGGGAAATTCTTATTGTTTCTTGCAGGGGGCCCGTGGACAGATGAAAAATAAATCTATGTCTAAACCCATTGATCCTAGGGTGATTATGACAAAAAATACTAAAACAAGGAAGCATTTGTACTCCACCATTGAGAAAGAGAAACAATCAGACAGGAAATGGTTAGGATGCCACCTGTTGGGTAAAACCCAACCACGTCCCAAGAAAGGCCCTGCTTCAGGAAAAAAGCTTAAGATGGATGACAAAAACAAAGACAAATTCTTTGAAGAGTGGGCAGAATCTTGGAGATTTTTGGTGTGTCCTCGTAGCCTGAAAAAACAGATGCCCGGGATGTCACTCTCAGGTTGGGAGGAGTCATGGAAGTTCCTTCTTCCACCCTACCAGCCGATGAATGGCCCCAAGGCCAGATAAAAGGCATTGCTCAGTCAAATTTTTCTTCAAACTTTAAACAGCGGACAACCTGAAGTAGTAAACACTGCATATACAAACCATGTCAATAAATAAAAATAAATAAATGCTGTACCACTTGCAGTATTTCTTTTCTTTTTTTCCCACTAGTTGAGAATTTATTTGTGCGTCAAGTGAGAGTCAACAAAGGCAGCATTGCAATTATAAGCTAACTCATTTGTATGTTAGAACATTAGCTTTCTATTGAGATATATATATAATACATTTCTCATCTGGACTGTGAATGTTCATTTTGGAGCAAAAACAATCAACTAACATCATACAGTATAAACACGACAATAACAAGTCTTGTTTAAGAGCACTACAGCAGGTTTGGACGTTTTGTACAAAAAAATAAAAATAAAGACGAGACAAGTTTTAAGAGGGTAACTGTACGTCGAGTTTTGAATTGTAAGTTGAAAAGTTTGCAATGTTTAGTAAATATGGAATGACCACTTATTGATTAAAGGATAAATACATCTGTTACTGTAGTGTGTATTTCTGCACTGTACCACAATAATACACAAATCTTAAAATGATATGGAGGTACATAAGAACTATTAAACGTATTACTTCAAATGATTTACATAATGGTATCTCTAAAAGATTCATACCCTAAATATCCACAGTGATCCGTAGTGTAGCTTAGTGGTTATGGCTGAAAACTTGGTTTCACATTTTTGTGAATGTGTGTGTATTTCTTTATAACACTGAATATTCATGACTAAATAAACAACAATGAAAGTTAATATTTGGAAAAAGCACTATAGGAATTCTGTTAATCTGCTTCTTCAAGACTGGATGGTGTAATTAAAAACAAAAAATTGGTATTTTCAAAATTGCATTTAAAATATCCTTTTGTGGAGTCAAGTGGTTTCAGTTTCAGTCCATAAATTCCTCCACTATCAAACCACTCCATCACTACTATCCCCTCCCCAAACAGTATGGGAGAGAGTGAAAGTACAACTAAAAGACAACAAGTTGAGAATAACTATTTTCCTATTTGCACATTAATTTACTAAAATGCAGAGATGTTGCAGCCAATAGATGGATGAGTTTACTGAATTTTCTTTAAACTACAGCTTAGAAAGTGCACAAGAAAAATGTGAATGTACAATGAAAGAATGAGTAGATGTAATAATGTTGAACAGTATATCTAATGTTGATATATTTGTGTGAGTGACTGAGCTGGCAAGCATGAGGAGTCACAGGCGGATTTTCAAAAGGAGGGTTTATTTCAGCCACAAATGAAACAAGTTACAAAATAAAAGCAAAATACAGAATAAGTAACAATACAAAATTAAACTCAGGTTGAGAGGGTTATTTAAACATGTAATCTAATACAATTACTTACCTTAAATCATTAAACCATTAAAAAAATGTCAGTAACCTCATATCCTCAACATCAAACAGCAAATAAAGAAATATCAATGTATTCTATAAGACAACAGAACAATGTAACCTCGGGAAAGAAAAAGAAAACAAAAGAGGCAGAATAATACTTTCACACTTTGAAGGCATACCTTTGCACTGCACTGTTGTTCCCATTTTCTGCTTTAAAGAAATAGTGGCATTTTTTTATACTAGAGGCCATGATATTGAACTGGCAGCTGTGGTTTCAGTTGTGAGACTCATGAAATGTTGCAATGTGTGTGCACTGCGCATTGTACTATATTGTTCTTTGTAATCCTGCTTATAATCCCCATTTTTACTAAATGGAAATGTGAAATTTGATTGCTGCTTTGTCCTGTAACTGTAATGGATTACAGTTACTTGTTTTTGAATCCTGATTTCATAACACCTTTACATGTAACCCCTTACTCCCCATGCCTGATATATACATACCTGAATAGAACTGAACAGACTGAACTAATTTGGACCACTTTGATAGGTACTGACCACTGCAGACCGGGACACCCCACAAGAGCTGCAGGTTTGGAGATGCTCTGACCCAGTCGTCTAGCCATCACAATGTGGCCCTTGTCAAAGTCGCTCAAATCCTCACGCTGACGATTTTTCCTGCTTCTAACACATCAACTCTGAGGACAAAATGTTCACTTGCTGCCTGATATATCCCACCCACTGACAGGAGCCATGATAACCAGATAATCAGTGTTATTCACTTC
>NW_023339774.1:2331640-2334272 GCF_004916995.1 Morone saxatilis | reverse complement strand
TTTGCGCCGGAATTGTTCTTTAAACTTCCAGCCAGCATGATGACGTAATTCAAAGTTTTAAAAATGATTTAGCCATGTGCAGGTACCGCAGACCTGCTTCATCCACTGGACTTGCCATCTCTTCCAGTTTCTTGACCTTCTCTGTGTCTCCTCCCTCTTTCATTTTCTTAATCAGGAAGTCCAAGCAGACATGAGTGGACAATGAATTAACAATTAAGGCAGTCTGCTCCAGTTGGAGAACATGCTGGTAGGACTCTTCCACCAACTGTGCTTTCTCTGCTTCCAGGTCTCCGGTTATCTTTTTGAGGTTCTCCAGTAAGTTTACTGTCTTCTCCCTTCCTTCCTTATTTGCTTCATACTTCTCTTTCATTTCCTTTTTGGTCTTTTTAACTTTTGTTGTCTTGTTCTTATATCTCCACTTATCTTTGACGTGATCTGATACAGGACACTTCCTGGTACATACTGTGCAACAATCTTTTTTCATGACCTTGCACTGACTGGGATTCCAAGCCATTGTGCATCCAGGATAGTGACAGTTCTCTTCACAGACAGTACAACAGACAGCTCCTGAAAAAAAAAAAACACATCCCACCATTAATATGTTCTTTATCTTTGTAGGGCTCATCAACTTCTAAAGTGTAATTCTTGTTGCTCTTCATCTCTTGTTCATTTTTCTTCAGAGCCTCTTGTGTCTGCTGGATCGCCATCTGTTGTAGTTCAATCAACTCAATTCGGTCTTGCAGGTTTTGGATACAGGCCTTCAGTCTAATCCGCTCATTCAGGACTTGTAGAGTTTTTTGCAGTTTTTGAGATTTTGTTTCCATGACAAAATCTGTGCACTTATTCATTCCATTCATTGTCACTTTATATGAATTATCTTCTTCCTCATCTGTTCATCCTAGCAGTTGTCAAACAGGAAGTAAACAGGCTGATGCTCCTTAGTTTTTGCACACCTAATGTTTGCTGCCTTGAGGGCTTGAAGGACATTTTTAGGGTGTTTTCCATTTGAGTGTGTGATAAGGGCCATAATGTGTTTCTCCATATCTTTGCCAAAAAGAGACACCACTGAATCAAAGATGTACTTCAGTCGGTCACTCAGTCGATTCACTGTTGCCTTCAGCACAAGACCCACCACATTAATTTCATAAACTCCATTCTCTGAGCGGATTAAGTCATATAACCTGTCACTGATGACTGCGTCATGTTCAATCCCAGAGCTGTGTCCGAACCCAGGTGTATCGATAAGATCTCATAAACGATCACATCTGATGTCTGACTCTCTGACTGACTTGTCTTCTCATCCTCTACGTTCTTGCCTTCAACCAACTCAAACCATACTTTGTCCTCCCATTTTACACCCATGGTGTAATTGACTAGAGTGTTGATTAGAGTAGACTTCCCTGCTCCTGTCTCACCAACAAGTAAGATGGTTTTGTTTATCTTGTTGTGATCTTTTATACCAAAGGTCATTCTTCGTAGAGTTCCAAAATACTCTGTCTTTGTTATTAGTTGGTACCTTAAGGGACATTCAGATGGGATTGGGTTACTTCTGGAGATTATGTCCTCATATTTTGATGAAGTATTAGTATTCCTGTGGAAAAGTAAAGAGATTCACTCAACAATGATTTTGACTTTGTAAAGCCTCTTATTATTACAAACTGATTGCTAGTCAGTGGTCCCATTTACACTTATCCTTTCATCTGGATAAAATCAAATGTGATTTAATCAGATTTTCTGATCCTGTGGCCTGATGTAGTAACACTTGGCAGGAGTAAAGATTCCATATGCGACTTGGGGAGAAGGATGTATTTACACTTATGGCTAGAATTGGATTTCAGTTTGACTCAAATACTTAACGTTTTGGATGTCTGATTGCTCTTCGATTTGCCCAAAACTCATGAAGTGAAAGAGTATACATGTGCTGAACGTTTATAACTAAATTAAATTTAATATAAAATGTCCCATTGCTGATGTTATTAAAAGTTGTCAGGCTATTGTCTGAATAGTTTCAAAAGTTAAGTACAAATATTTTCAGAAAAAGATTCGACTTGGCAACGGGAGATATTTCTAGTCTGCACAACTCATAGAACCACTGAGCTCAGCTACAAGCCAGAAAGCTCACATTATACTAGCAAGATAAAGTCAATAACACTGCGTACTGTTAACAAACTGTTAAGAAAATGTAATTTGACAGTATAGAAATGTACAGAGACAGTTCTACTGGAATAACTCAGTGGGTGTCCTGTATCACAAACGACACTCTCGAGCCAATAAAAAAAAATCAGTATTCACCCAGACCATGGTATAAATAGGAATAACCTATAATTTAGTGGTTGATATTGTTACTCACGTTGCCATGGTGATGTCTGGTACAGAGAGCTTTGCAAAGTCAGGACAGAAAAAAGATCCAACCAAAAGATTTCTATTTCTGGACAAAGTGTTATGTGTGGTTGCTGCCCGCCTCTCCCTGGATGTCCGAGGAACTTGCTGCAGCTTGTCTGCAGGGGTAACTGATACGTTGCTACCAGGTTATCAAGCTGGCACCAGGCTGGTACTTATTTGCAGAGCTTGACAAGTGGTGCTTGCTCACTGCTGGAAGAGGGAAAAAGAAAAAAGTTAAAGAACAAAAAAA
>NW_023339774.1:2323086-2331540 GCF_004916995.1 Morone saxatilis | reverse complement strand
ATTTGCTGACAGTTATCAAATGTAACCACACAAAACTGGCTCTGTCTAGTCTTCACACACACAAACACCCATTCACTATGTGGTGTAATATGTTTAGCAGAAACATGGGCACTTCCCTTATCTGAGTTTTGTAGTTTGTAGTCAATTCTTGTGCCGCTGTAGTCAATTCTTGTTCCATTAAGAAGAAAAAAGCATTATTAGTTAAGTAATTAATTTAAAAATACTTTTTTACTGTTAATTGTCACAAGTTTTAAATCATTTTTTAAATGTATTAACAGTATTAAACTTGAATTTAACAGTTTAATCTATTAAATAAGCCGTAAATATCTGGAATACTACTTTTTATGTGAAAAAAGGAAATCTTTAAATAAGGAATAATTTTATTAAGATTTTTGTTATTTTACAATTAACATGTAAATTGACAGGCTATGTTTGTAATTTTATGAATATTTTCATGAATTAAAAAAAAACTGAAAAATCTGTAAAATAAATGGGAAAACCCTGGACTTACAGATTCTTTTTACATTGCAGAGAAATGTGCTTTGTCAAAGCATATAATGTCCTACATGCATCTCCCTTTCAGCCTACTATAGCAACGCATTTAACATCAATTTAACTAGTAGTTTTCGAGAACAATAGTCTTCTTTGTATTTTTATATAAATATTTTAACGCCAGTAGTTTTACTTTTAGTTGAGTAATATTTCAGTAATGTAACAGTTCTTCTACTTGAGTACAGATCTTTGGTACTCTTTCCACCACTTCATATAAGTAATCATGAATCTATTACTCTCATCCCTTATAACTTCAGGCTACAATGTAATAAATCTGTTTAACAAGGTCAGTTACATAAACAATCAATGTAATATGTATACATACTTTTATACTTTTCTCACATGTTCAGTTTTTTGTCCATCATATTATTCACATTTTAATTTCATGTTTAAAGCTTTTGTCAGTTCAGCTATCATTAAATGAAAAAGAGAAATTTTTCCTGTTGCATTTCACTGTAGTCTGATCTATTGTGTTTGTTGAGTGTTCTTACCTGTTTGGTTGATAAAGATGTGTGAGACTGAGGAGGTTGAGCTGCAATGAGCATGCTCAGTCCTTAACTGTTCACATTCCACATCTGCACAGCCAATCAGCCACTCTGTACCTCTTGTATACTTCTATAGTTCCTGTTTGCGTAGGAGAGTCAGTGTAATATAAATATGCACATTTACTCAAGTATCGTACTTAAGCACAAAGTTCTCTATTGTATTTTAGATGGAAATGTACTTTTTACTTTTAAGTTACTTTTACTTTTATTATTATTATTATAAATCAACTAATTACATACATATAAATGCACCACTGACCTAGTTATATATTATAAATTATTTTGAAATTGGTCATTCTGCATCAGTACTTTTGATACTTTAAGTACATTATGATGGCAATGCTTATGTACTTTACTGAAATAAAATTAAATGGAGATGTTTTTTTAGGAGTGCTTCCTCCAGTAAGATAATTTCTTGCATACTAACTGCCAACACAGTGCGTTACTGCAAAGACAGGGAAATAAAACTCAACTCAACACAATTTACCAAACCACAGTCCACGCCAGCAGGAATGAAGCATGGCAGAAACTATGAGAAGAGCCAACTTCCTGTTTCACTGGCTGTTTCAGATCTCACCAGAAAATGTATTAACAGATACACACATACACACAAACAGCTCTATACATATCCACAGACATATGAATCATCATCTTGGAAGCATATATTGTATATTTACAGCAATATTCATGTATAACAGGATGTGTCTGGATATTTTATCTGTGCCTTGAAAGCAAACTAATTATGTTAATTGTTCATGTCCATAGCTTAATTTTTTATTTGGACCTTGTTTTTTGTAATAACTCGTGTTAGTAGCAGTATCAAGGTGCAAAGACATGGGGGCCAGAGGTGAAGACTTAGAAATTGAGGGTGAAACATCCGGTTTAAAATCAGAGGTGTGGCAGCTTTAATAAGACAGAGCAAGACATATGAAGCCATATTCTGTAGTTGACAGGGTTATATTTTCAGTTTTACTTTTACAAAGAAAAGGAAACATGCATTCCATCTTTATTGAACCCAGTATTGTGATTCGTATTTAATCGTGAGTTGAATGTCCCTTGTGACAAGGCCTGAAAAACTCTGTGAAAATACCAGGGCAAGAGAGGGTTCATTATTTGTCTTCATGGCAATTTGCATAACTGGACCCAGGCCCATCAATTTCATCAACATTGCAACAGGCTCAGACCCATGACTCATGCTGTTAGTTTCTGTGTTAACTGTGAGATTTAAATGAGATAGAAGAGTAAAAATGTTCAAAAATATTGTTTTCCTTTGTGTTTTTATACAGAATGATAAAGACTCTTTTTTTTTTGATTGTTTTGCTTTTGCTGGGCTCAGCAGGACAACAAAAATATTTGTGAAAAGGGCTGCAATGGCCACAACGTAAGCTAATGTTAATCCATGGGAACAAATGTGCTCCATCAAATTATACAAATTGTTATTCTAAGTGTCTAACAACATTATGATTGTAAGTTACATTTCGTTTCGTACCTGACGTAACATAAGTACATGAATAAAACATAACTTAAGTAACGTACCTGATGTAACTTAAGCACGTTACTTAAAAGACATTTGCTTTTGGTTTCTTCTGAGTGAAAGTCCTGTGTTTGCTCCATTTGCAAACTTTCTCGCTCTTTATGCTTCGTCACCTGATGTTACCTGTGGGTGAGTCCACAAATGACTAGTATAACTACAGCGTTATATTTTGAAGCAGAGGGCCACTAACCAAGAAGCAGATGTGGGTATTGGGCTACTTGCCGTCAATCAAATCTGGCAATATATGTACATTTGTACTTTGAGTAGAACAGATTGAAATTTTAATGTCGATAAACAGATTGTTAACAGCTAAATTATCCAGACATCAAATGAACATGAAGTGAAAATTGAACTCTACTGCAAATGTGGCGGAAAGTTTCTTTCCAATAATAGCAAATGTTTTCCACGTCATACAATCATGTTCAGTTTATTGTATAAATGTTTGGTCATGGTTTCCAAAAATGGGAGGGGTCTATAAGCGTAAACCTGTCAAACTCATCAACAGCATCTGTCTCAATGGGACACAACTCACTAAAACCCTTCATCATCATCATCATCACTGTTATATCTTATGTCTTATGTCTGCATGTGTAACCAATCAACCCCACTTCCTGACAGTTTCCATGGTGAAGAAGAAGCTGAGGATGTGTTTTTGATTGACAACTTCAAATAAACACTTGTGTCATGCTCTTTTCTTTTCTTATTCTGGTCATTTAAGAGCAGCTTTACTTTCATTAGTTATAATCAATCAAAACTATGGCAAAACTAGACTATGGTTTAGTCTGGTGTTAAATTTCAGCAACCATCACGGTGCAGACAAACATACAAACATTAAGTCCATTTGGAATCTGAAACATTAGTGCAGGATTAAGTTTGGATCCTGTGTGTTGACCCAGCCGGTTCAGTGTTGACAGACACACAGACTGCAGCCGGAGTTCAGGTTTCATCAATGACTCACTCTGCTCTCTGTTTATGCTTCCTTAATAGAATGGAGTCTAATTTTGATTCATATCTGGTCACACTGAAGCCTAGAATAAATATGAAACAGATGGAGGGCAGAAAAACACATGAAAGAATAAGGATGGTCAGGATATATGGAGGTTAAAGAGGAAGAGGAAGGTGGGCAGAGATAAACAGAATAGGAGGGATAAAATTAGTAAATAAATGCAAATACACACATTCCACAGAATGCATTTCTTTTTTTCCTTTCATTCATTAATTTTTCTTAATGAATCAGGACCTTTCCCATCTGAGTGTTGGTGCAGTTCCTCCAATGTCCACTAGATGCTGCTCCAAAAATTCATGCATTGAAATGAAAAGGAAAAAACCCAACTTCTCTCTATGAATGCAAAGTCAAAACTGTGAGTTTGACTGCAGATTTTCTGAATCACTGATGCATTAATGAGGTATTGAATCTTAAAGAACCATATGTGTTTCTTGCTCAACTCAACCAGGCATTTAGGTGACTGACAGTTGGAGGACTTCAAATTTTGGATGGACATGAAACTCTACTTGTAGAGTCATCATATATTTTTATATAAAATATAAAACAACTGTGTTAGAAAATATCTGGTTCTTTGGTTCATAGTCATGCTTGCTGTGAGGTTGTTGTTGAGCTAAATGCTAACATCAGCATGCTAACATGCTCACAATTCCTATGCTGACATGCAGATGATTAGCATACAATATTTACCATGCTCACCATCTTATTTTAGAATGTTAGTATGCTAATTTTTGCCAATTAGCACTAAACCCAAAGTACAGCCCAGGGACTGATGGGAATGTCATTAGTTCTGCTGGTATTTGGGTTTAAACTAACCAATTTAACTAATTAATGATGATTAATGATTGTAAACAAACATTGTGATTGGTTCTATAGTATGGTAAAGTGTTTCTATGTAGAGGAACATAGAGGTGACCATTAAAAGCATATTACAAATTACAGTGGGGAAGAAATATTTCAAGAACCAGCAGTTCCTTTCAATATGTAACTTTATTAGGATTTTATGACTCCAGACAAAGATGGCTGCTGGAAGGAATCTATACATTTTTAACAATAATATATATATGTGTAAATGTAAATATGTTTGTTTGTTTTATACATAAATGCAACTGAAAATGGTCTGTGCAAACTGACTCTGAGTGGTTGTCGTAAAAATAGTAGTGGGACCACCTGGTCTGCAGCTCAAATTGACCTGCTGCAGTTTTCAGTCATCAGCAGCAGGGCGATCTGGGGATCCTGTTACAGGTGAAGGGGTCTCCTGCTGCTGTGTGACCTCAGAGAAAACTGACCTGTGAACAGCAGCAGTGGTAGCAGCTCTCCTGATTTAATATGTATCAAGAAAGTTCAGTAATTCACATTATTAGCTTGTCTTCACACCTGTTGTTTGTCTGGATTACGACATAACTGATCCTTGCCGTGTGCTCACTGTCTGATCAGGTTTTAAAAGATGTGTAAACCTGAAGTCACATGAACTGACAGCTAACTCATTCATTGGACAGTTTCAGTGATGTCATCTTGCATCCCCAGTCCCACACGAACACATCCGATCACCAAACACTGTTTATTCTGCTGAGTCATGCTGGACTTTGCTGAGTCTCATGGCTTTATTTATCCTCTGTGTTGGTCATGAAGAAATAGTTGTTTACCAGCATCATTAGACCGGTTTCTGCTGGACCTCATCTGTCATAAATACTGATGGGCAGATAGAAATGAGTTGTTTTGTCAAACAGTATGATGAGAAAGAATGGTTGTCATAAAGGATTGTGGTTGCTATCTCAAGGATAATTCCAGTTTAATATAACTTGGAACTTATTTTCATAGGTTTGTCCATCATTTCTATAAGTAACGCAGCATGTGAAGGGGAAAGAGGACTCTGCAGACTGAATACTGCAAACAAAAATGCAATGATAAAATGTTTTAACCTTCAAGGTGAACATCTATGTGAACAAAAAGCAGGCTGTATGTTATATACATATCATATATGTATAAACACAAAAAGACAGCTTCATCTAGAATCAGGAGATCACATGACACAGAAAAAACAACTCTTCATCCCAAAACAATTTAGTATGCACATTAAGAAAAAATATATACAATATACCTTTTTGCAAACATACTGACAGCAAGAAAAGCGCCGTGTAATCAGTCAAATTAATACAAACTGCAATCTATTTTAATGAGCAGTTCCAGAAACCCCATTTACAACATGAGGTGACCAGCCCCTTCCCACATTTTGTGGATTGAGTGGAGGGGGACGTAATAGCAATAGGACTTGTCGATCACATACTTGCGTCATGTAATGTGCTCATTTGAA
Source organism: Morone saxatilis (assembly GCF_004916995.1). NCBI lineage: Eukaryota > Metazoa > Chordata > Actinopteri > Moronidae > Morone > Morone saxatilis. The sequence continues at coordinate 2,325,592 of NW_023339774.1, read as the reverse complement.
CATTGAATTTAATATTTCTGCATACTGTGGTCCCACAACAGTATTGGAATTACATAAATGACTTCAATGGCAGTCAGCATCAGAGCACAGAGCTTCAGAGCAGCCACTGCCCCGATGTCCAGTGTTACACTTTCCTCCGTTAACTATCTTTTCTCATTTCTCATTTTGAGACTCTGTTTGCAAAGTTTACACCCTGCTATGCTTTCGCTCTGTTTACTGACACAGCTGAATAAGAAAACTGCACAGAATGCAAACATTTGGGGAGCAGCCCTAAGTCCGGGTTTTTTATCTTTTGTAATGATAATTCAACCAGGAGAGTTTCATGTCCATCCAAGCCTTGAATTCCTCCAACTGTCACCTGAAACTGTCTATGAGAAAAAGAAAATTTTTATTGCAGGAACACCCTCAAACTCTATATCAATCTATGACAACCCTCACACTGACAGCCTGCCCACCAGGGGGAGAGAGCTTCTAATTGGATCCTTGCCAAAGTAATGTGTGTCACTGCTGTGTTTCAGCATACAGAATGACTCTGGTTTGCTCACAGCACTGGTTTCTGATTGGCTCAGGCGTGCTTACAGCTGCACTGTCTGTTAGTGTTGTTGCACCTGTTGAATAAAGATTAATGTCACATAAGTGTTTCACCCAACTTAAGTCACATCTCTGCATTTCCAGGCTGCCGGCTGCTCTGCTCGTGTTTGCCTCACCCTGGCACTAAATTTAGAGCTGCAGCTCTGGATCTGTTAACGTATGGTGTAAAAATAGCAAGAAGGGGGGAAGCCTGCTTGCCCTGAGCAGATACACAGGACACACTAGGTGTAAGCTGATAAAAGTTAACTACAGAAACAGACTGAAGACAGAGAGTGATAAACAGACAGACAGACAGGTACCTTTGTAGCTACTTTAAAGATTAAGCCACCTTAATGTATACTTGGTTACAGCAGGAGATGTAAACAGACAGAAAGACAGACTGAGAGAAAGACATCAGGTAAGTCAGGATTGATTTACTGATTTCTCTGTATTTTATTTTTTGGTTTAAATCTAAAATGCTGGAGTTGTTGGGGTATTTTTTCAGTTTTGAAGGTGCTTGATCATATACATTCGTTGTGCTAAGCTATTGGCTGAAGGTCATGTGACCAGTGAAGGTAACCCAAGAAAAAGTTATATGTATTTTACACATCACAGTCTGTTTACAGGTGTTATATGTGAAAACACTTAATACATTCAGTTTACTGTGCTATATTAGACCTTTTTCACAGCAGCCATTTTACCATTAAATAGTAGGCTCATCACAGAAAAACAGCTGGTTTATTTAATCTACCCAACCGCTGGGTTATGAAATGTTTTACCCATTATGGGTTATTTACATGGAATTTGGGTTATTTTGTGCAACTCATGCACTGAGTCAAAATCTATCAACCCAACATACATCGGTTGACTCAGCACCTGGGTTGTTGGTGCTTCGAACGTCATCACATCATCACCTTGAGTCCACCAGAGTCCACACACCAAGCGCTCATCACAGTAGAGAACCTGACTGGTCATCCAGCGAGGCAAATAAATAATAAAAGGTTTGTGCACACTACATATCTAATTCACATTGTCTGTGTTGCGTTACCTATTAAAGTAGTATCTTTATATTGTCGAGGCTAGTTGGTTGGTTTGGCTAACTAGCAGTAGTAGCTATCCATTTATCCATTATCATGGTTTCTAAATTGTTAGGACAAGATTTAGATGAAGATAAAATCCATGTAGTTATGGGGATCATCAGCATCTCCTGTAGGTAATAATAGCAGAGTTAAGAATAGAAATAGAAAGGATAGAAATGTAAAATCAGCTGTAGCTATGGTTTTCAGACAAGGTGGGTGTCCTTTTTCTACAGGATCCAGTCTGAGGAAAAATAAGAAGCGAGTCTGTAAAAAGATTGATGGTGCTGAATGAGAAAAGATTCCGTAAATCCCAGTCTCATGTACAAAGGGAATTAAAGATTGGTTATAGTCAGGAACTCTACACTGTAAAACCTAACAGCATATCTGAATAAAGGAAATAGGCTAACATAGCTTAATACTCCAAACTGTGGAGTCATTCAATCCCATAAATTAGACCTAACTCAAAATGAATTGTTGAATTAATAACCCTCTAACTTCAGTTAATCTTATTTTATTCAGATTAATTCTGTTAATACCGTTTTAAATAAGTTTTTAGAAATACTGCATATGAGGGTAGTATACTTAACTAAATGTAACTGTATCCCAATTACCTTAACAAGTTACTTTTACTCAAATTAAGTGTTTCATATGATTAAGTTAATAAACTCAAATTGTTTTAGACAATCAGTTTCCTTAAAAGGTTTAAATTGAACTTACTTAACGGGTTTTACAGTGTACATGAGTTGACAACAATGCATAGATAAGTGCAAACAAATATCAAAAAAAGAATGTACTGTAGAGGTTAATTACAGCATAGTCAATTAAGTGTCACTAATCCCCGGCCGGGATGACTGTTT
>NW_023339774.1:2277744-2323061 GCF_004916995.1 Morone saxatilis | reverse complement strand
TGTCTATGGTTTGTGTGTGGTGCTTGTTGTGTTTTTAAATTTGCAACCTTTTAGCCACGCTGTTTCTGCTGCATGAGCCGATCTGCCTTTGCCGTCTTGTTTTGTCCTCTTACAAACGTGTCTCTTTGCTCAGGAATCAGTCCAAGTCCAACTCAGCCTACGCCTCCTGTAGGCCGGTGTGTGGATCCCCACCCTCCAAGCCGCCCAGCCGACACTCTCCTGGATTACCCCACCTCTGGACCTCCCACTCTCGCTGCCAGCTCCCCTTTTTTCACAAATTCACTCTTTTGTCAATAAAACTGTTAACACTCAAACTCTTGTTCCGATCTGCTTCTGGGTTCCCCTCAGAATCTGAACATTTAAGTTTGATTGTCTTGCATGTAATATTCTAGTTAGTAGAGACTGATATGTTGGCTTTTCTGCTGGAGGTGCCATAGACAAGGTTGATTTAATTTAGTTGCTCAAGTTAGCAATGTCTTACCCAAATGGTTTTGGCTACCACGATGGAGAAATCCCAATGCCTTCCAGGAGGAATGGCTTGTCCAAGGTGTGAAATGACCTTTAGCTCCCAAACACTGTTTAACTTCCTCTGCATTTTCTTCCTCCTTGCCTCTTGCCCTGTGTAAGTGAGATACTCAGAAAACCAAATTAACATTTAGATTCACAGACCATTGCTTTTAGCTTGTGCCTCAAATTTTACCATTTAACCATTAGAGTGTGTTCTTTGGAAAGACATTGGACCATGGAAGGAAAAAAACATACACACAAAAGTAGTCGACTTAGACACATTAAAATCACAACATACAGAAACAGTGAGACATAGATCAAAATTCTTTTATCATGTTTGTTTGGTGCTTCCGAAGAACTTACAGTTTCTTAGCTTGCATTGTTACTTTGTTCTTAGTTGTTGCACATTGAAAGTTTGATCTGGTTGTGTTGTTTTTTTTAAGAAGGTGAATCTTACTTTTTGTCTGTTTCTTTTAGTTTTTAAGCAAGATAGAATCGTACTTTCTTAGTCTATTCTTTTAGTTACTTCAATAACTTTCCTTTGTTATAACTGTTCTTTCAACATTTATTTTCCCTCTGTTTTGGGTTTTTTTTTGCAACAAATATTAATGCTATCGGTACCATAGCTCTCGTTAAAATGTACTTACCGGGCCCGGTAAATCCTTCTCCTGTCTCTACTCGAAATAACTTCCCATTTCTTTTCTATTGACATCCCTCCAAAAACACTCTACTCAGAAGATGCAAATCATTTGTGGCAAGAAACGAGTTCAAATCCTACAAAAAAAGATAATATCTGGCTTTTACACTTACTTTGCCCACAATCAGTTTCCCAATTCTTTTCCATCAACATTCCATTCAGAGGTTACAAATTCTTTCTTTGCGCAAGGAGAGCAAGTCAATCCCTACAAAAACAAGTATATCTCTGCCTTTTCTTACCCCGACCCGACCTGCATAGCCCTATTTCTCTTAAACAGTGTTCCACAATTGGCAGTGTACCCCACACTGCGACGTCACCCACTTGGACAGTGTTCCCAACACTGCCGGACAGTTCTTTAGACCCTTTTGGACTAGTATATACTGGTCTTTCAAGGATCAACTATCGGTCTTTTCTTTCATTAAATGGCCTTTATGTTTCCTGTATCTTTTTATAAAAGCCATAAGGAGAGGGTCAAATTCTATGGCCAAGGAAGAGGTATACAATAAAATTTGCGGACATTCTAAAGCATTTGCCAAAAAGGAAACCCAGGGAACTCATCCTGCATAACAACACAGTAACTTAACTTTAAAATTGGATGGCGCTCAACTTCTTTGTTATCCAGCCTTACAGACTCTTGACACACAGGAACCCCTCCTCTGAATCTGGATTCTTGATTTTACTGGTTGGTGTCCTTGGTCTGGAAGAAACAGTTCCTTGGAAGTATTTGCTCCCAGGTCACGGCACCATTTGTTGAAGAAAAATCATTCGTCCAGTTCAGGTTTGCTTGTGGAGGTGTGTGGTGGTGTGTTGTGGGGGGGGGTTCCTACACAAATTCAGTTGAAAAAACGGCAACTGATATTTCGTGCTAACTGTCCCTATTCGCTGAACAACCCTAAACTCACGCTTCAACATCTACCCCCGATAAGTATGCAACCGTTCTTTTGTACAAAACAAGATGATGATTAGGCAATTTTAACAGATACTGCTTCTCCACAAATACCATTTTGATTTATTATCTTGTATGTGCCCCTCCACCCTTGGACCACAGTGAGCCCTGCGTTTATTCCAGGTCACAGTGGTCTTTAAAACGTTTTATTTTTGTGCAAAGCTTTTGGAAATATTTGATATTTTCATATTGTAGTGTTTGTATTCCTTTTATTTGTTTCTATCAATCTATTGTTTAATTGCTGAAAGTGCTCATTGTTACTTATTGGTCATTTTTATCTTGGTTGTTTGGTTTATTTTCCTACAGCACTTTTGTAACATGCTAAGAGTGGGCTATAGAAATAAAGTTATATTATCTGCTTTCCCTAAAGCACGGAGAGGAAGTATTACGTTTGTTCCCCCTTTCTACACCAATCTTCGAAATCCACAATTCGAGTCACGTTGAACGTTTCATAAACCGGTGACCCTCCCCCCTGCTTCACGAATGAGTGGAAGGAGAAAGAAAGTTTCGTCGGCTGAACAAAGTGACTCAGCACATAAAGACTGGCGAAATCACTGGGAATTGAGGAAAAAAAGGAGAATCCCCCCCCGTCTGCTCCAACGTCGGACACATGAACGCTTCGACCATTCCGACCGGATATCTTTCAGTTGAGGTTCGCCCGCAGTGGAGTTTTTACACGGTTGGAATTCCACCGGCAGTGTAACATCAGAGGACGTACAGTTAGGCGGAGCTTTATCTTATTCCCTGCCTCTTTCCGGTGGAAGATGGAGGATGATGCATTGCTCCATAAATATAGGTCCAGAGCCGCAACACAGGATCCACACCGTGATCTGCAAGTTACTAACGTTACCAGGACCGGGGACCACATCATTGAAGGCAGCCAGAGTCTCCCTCGTATGTTTGAAGGGCTCAGACGGGCAAAGAGATCGGCTTTACCGTGGACTACGTAATACACCATCAAAAGTGCGCGCGGCCATGTTTCCAGCGACAGGGAGTGAACACTCACGTTTCATTCCGCTTTCCCTCTGACCCGGCTAAACTTAAAGCTCTCCGCGGGGTCTGAAGTGTCACCCGCTCTTTGGAGCCAGGCCGACGCTGCAGGATTTCTCGACGCTCCAGACGCCCGGCCCGAGTGGAATAACGAGATGACTCTGATGTCTTGCTACTGAAGCTACCTAAGCATCCGGACTCTTAGATCAAGGGGATTCATCCCCTACAGCCATTCACAACACACCCTCGCTCCCGGCGGCGGCAGGAACATATCTACCGCCAACTTGTAACTTTAATAAGTTCTGACAAACATGAGGATGCTTTTTTTGTTTGTTTATCTATAGTACTTCTACTGTTCGGTGATTGAATTCCAAAAAGCCCTCTGATATGGCAACCCAGTCTCATAAAAACGTTACCCTGCTACGTTTGTCACAATGAAAAACGTAGAAGGGGTTACAATAATGGCCCTAAGACATTGTATGAACTGTTACATCTTTTCTCTATTCTTTTCCATATTTTTTTGCATGCCAAGTCACATGATTTAAGATTCCGGCATGAGAACTAAAAACATGCGACATTTCTCCTCGTTTTTAGTGAAAAAAATCTATTTTGAGTTAGTTTCTGCATTAAAAAATGCGTTTTTATTCATTTTATAGCGGAGAATATATATTTTATTTCATAATTTCACTCAGTGAATGTACATAACTCACCAAAAAAATGGTTGAAACTGAAACATTTGGTTTGCCATGGACCCCTGCTATCGCCTAGCATTGCTGTGGTCCCAGATTCCACATAAGTGGAAAATTAAATTATCTCTTGTCTTAAAGATATTGTGGTGTTTATAACGCAGCACTACAGTAAGATGACGGCAATATGTTACTTTTAATAATCACGCTTTCAGTTTCAGTTTTGGCATTAGGCGGAAGTAACAACATTGGCGTTACTTATGGAGGATAGGAACCGTCCGCTTTGTGTTCACGCGAAGCAGCAGCTACTGGTCTCTGTTTTACGTTAAATATCTTATTAGAACACAACATTGTGTTATTTCTTGCATAGATCTATACATGCAAGTATAATTTTATTATTAGCGTGTGTGATATTTGATATATTGGGTAGCATATATGTTTTCACAACCATAAAATGGAGGAATACAACTGGGGGTCAACATTTTTTATAACAGTAGGTCTCATGTCTTGCTCCAACATTTTTGTCCCGTAAGTTAATAAGCCTTCAAATCATGCCGAGGTTTACAGGTTCAGAAGTAAATTCCAAAGCAGGAATAATATAAACCATTTAAATTGTCTATATGTTACTGCTCCAAGTCAAGACCTGTCCAGTGATTGTTTGGTTAGCTTCTAATGACAAAGCTTTAATTTTTTCACATTTTGGACATGTGCCTCAGGCTTCAGGTTCAGAGAGCACTTTGGAGTCTTCAAGTGGTGTGTGTGTGTGTGTGTGGTTGTGTGTGTTGTGTTTGTGTGTAATACATAATGATATTAATAAAGCACTTGCACACGCTTTTGTCTACTAAAAAAACTATCAACTATTAGATGCATTGTGTGGAGAGTCGATTGGCTGAAAAAGAGCACAGTAGCACACTGCAGTCATCTTTTTAACCAGGTAACAAAAACACAAAACAACTGAAACAGGGAAGGGCCTATCAACGAATGTCATAAACACAATGTTAAAATAGCAAATTAATAGAGATTATGCAATACTCTAATATTTGCATGCAAGCAACCTAGACTGGGTGTAGCCTACTCTCTAAAAACAGTGTTATTTAATCTACCAACTTGCGGTTATGAAATGTTCACCCATATAGGGTTAGTTGTATATGGGAAATTGGTTATTTTGTGCAACTCATGTGCTGGAGTCAAAATCCATCAACCCAACATCATCGGTTGACTTCAGCACCTGGGTTCGTTTGTGCTTCCAACATCATCACATCATCACCCTTGAGTCCACCAGAGTCCTCACACACCAGTAGAGAACCTGACTGGTCATCCATTCGAGGCAAATAAAAATAAAGGTTTGTGCACACTAACATATTCAATCACATTGTCTGTGGTTGCGTTGTACTTATTATAGTAGTATCATTTATATTGTCCGAGGCAGTTGGGTTGTTTGGTTAACAACGTAGCTAGCCATTTAGCTGTTATATGGGAAGGACAGATACAGCTTATCTGTTTGGTCTGAATTATAATTAATGAATTAATGAACAAGTTCATAATGCCCATGGGCATATGGTCATGTTTATTGAGTTCACCAGGCTAATTTGCCAGCTAGTTTGATAGCTAGTTTGCTAGCTAGCCAGGTCATTCGCCAGTTAACTAACGTTAGTTTACTAGCCAACAGGCTGTCAGTTAGTTGCTTTGCTAGCTGGTGTTTCGGTTTAACAGGTGACTTTCACGTAGGCGGTCTCCTAAAAAGGACTTAATAGTTTAATAATTTTTCATCTGTTGAAAATTAAATATCTCTTGTCTTAAAGATATTTGTGTTTTATAACGCAGCACTACAGTACGATGACGGCAAATATGTTACCTTTAATAATCACGCTTTCAGTTTCAGTTTTGATAGCGGAAGTAGCAACATTGGCCGTTACTACGGATGGATGAGGACCGTCCGCTTTTGTGTCACGCGGAGCAGAGCACTGGTCTCACTGTTTTACTTAAATATCTCATTACCAAACATTGTGTGTCTTCTTAGCAAAGATCAATACATGCAGTATAATTATTATTAGTACAGTGTGTGATATTTGATATATTGGGTAGATATATGTTTTCACAACCATTAAAATGGAGGAACTACAACTGGGTGTCAACACTTTTTTATAACAGTAGGTCTCATGTCTTGTAACCATTTTTGTCCCGTAATATATAAGCCTTCAAATATGGCCTGAGGTTAACGTTCCAAAGGTCAATCATCTCAAACCCAGGAATAATACAAACCATTTAAATTGTTATATGTTACTCTCCAAAGTCAAGACCTTTCCAGTGATGTATTTGTTTAGCTTAATGACAAAGCTTTAATTTTTTCACATTTTGGACATGTGCCCTCAGCCTCAGGGTTCAGAGACGACCTTTGAGTGCTTCAAGTGTGTGTGTGTGGTGTGTGTGTGTGTGTGTTGTGTGTGTTTGTGTGTAATACAAATAATATTAATAAAGCACTGCACACGCTTTTGTCTACTAAAAAAACTATAACATTAGATGCATTGTGTGGAGAGTAACTTGGCTGAAAAAGAGCACAGTAGCAGCACTGCAGTCATTTTTTAACCAGGTAACAAAAAACAAAAAACAACTGAAACAGGGAAGGCCTATCAAGAATGTCAGAAACACAATGTTAAAATAGCAAATTAATAGAAGATTATGCAATACTCTAATATTTGCATGCAGAGCAACCTAAGACTGGGTGTGCCTACTCTCTAAAAACAGCGGTTATTTAATCCTACCCAACTGCTGGGTTATGAAATGTTTTACCCCATTATGGGTTACTTTATATGGAAATTGGTTATTTTGTGCAACTCATGTGCTGAGTCAAAATCCATCAACCCAACATACATCGGTTGACTCAGCACCTGGGTTGTTTGTGCTTCGAACATCCATCACATCATCACACTTGAGTCAACCAGAGTCCACACACCAGTAGAGAACCTGACTGGTCCTCCATCTCGAGGCAAATAAAAAAAAAGTTTGTGCACACTACATATCTAATTCACATTGTCTGTGTTGCGTTACTTATTAAGTAGTATCTTTATATTGTCCCGAGGCTATTTGGTTGGTTTGGTTAACAACGTAGCTAGCCATTTAGCTGTTATCATGGAAGGACAGATACAGCTTATCTGTTTGGTCCTGAATTAATAATTAATGAATTAATGAAACAAGTTCATAATGCCCATGGGCATATGGTCATGTTTATTGAGTTCACCAGGGCTAATTTGCCAGCTAGTTTGCTAGCTAAGCCAGGTGATTCGCCAGTTAACTGTTTACTAGACAACAGCCTGTCAGTTTAGTTCCCTTTGCTAGCTGGTGTTTCGGTTTAAACTGGTGACCGTGTTAACTGGTGACTTTCACGAGGCCGTTCTCCCTAAAAGAACTTTATAGTTAATAACTTTTCATCTGTCTTTAATGTCTAACTATCTAACCATTTATGTAGGTTCAATTGTGTTTAGGAGACGTATTAACTAGCGTAAGCATAATCTTAAACTGTGAGCAAGTCCCCCCGTTCAACACGTTCACGCAGTTTAAACCGAAACACCTGCTATAAATGAACGTGCTTGTTTTTCCTGAAGCTTTTAATGTGAAATGTGAAGGCATAACATAGTGTTTGACTGATTAAAGTATGTAAAAACAGTGAGATAACCTCATATGTCTGACTAAATGCATTTATGTGCATTTATTTAAGTAATGTGGTGACCCACAATAGATACTGTGAGAGGTTAACGGTTACTAGTTCCAGTTGACAGTTGGTTGACTGTTAGTTTCAGTTAGAGTGCAGTTGTTTAGGTTGACTCGACGCATCTTGTCTCCTGTCTCTTCAATTACCTCACTCCACAGTAAGCTATTTAAAATGTGTAACGTTATATGTTTTCAATATAAAACCAAGTAGTGATTTATCAAATCTATGCTATATCTTATAGCTCTCTTGCATTCTTTCTTTTTTAGCCTGGAATAAACATGGTGGAGTACCTCCATGAGGCCAAGGCATGCAAACCATACCCCTACATCCTGACGCTGGGAAATGATCAGAGTGCATTTCAGGCCTTCGTCATCATAGCTGGACAGGCCTTGGAACAAGAAGCACTGCTTCAGGCCATTGATGTCTGTTTCAAGGCATTCTTTGTCTTAGACATTAAATACCCGAAGCAGTGTGAACATGTGTGGGAATTCATACAGAGTGTAATCTATGAAATGCCAGGAGGGGAGTCCAAAATGGTAAAGTTTCTTCAAACTAGAATACTTGCTTGCAACTAGAGCTAATGGCCTCAAGGACAGCTTTTTAATACCAGGCAAACAGGAATTTGAAAAATGTTCACTATAGACCTGTTGGCTGTTGAATGTTCAGCCAGTTCATTCATAATTGTTGTTTTGCACTGAATGTTTTACTATCTGACTGATTTGAACTGTTCCAGTTCCACTATATTGTTGATATTTTCTAATAATATTTTTTTTCAAAGATTCCAGTATTGTTTAAGTGTTTATTGCAAAATATATGCATAAATCTAGCATGTATTTTGTTATAGGTTTGTAGTTTAACAGTTTTATAGCTATGGGTAGTCTATTGCAATTTATTTTCTTAAATTGTACTGTAATGTGTTAGAATTAATCTGACATATTGGTTAATTTGACCCAGCATTTGGGTAGAGTATATAACAAATATGTAGTTGAATCAACCCAGAATTGTATTTAATTTGAAGAATATTTAACTCATCTGTTGGGTTAAAAAGGACCAACCCATCTTGCTGGGTCAAATTAACTACTGCTGGTCTGGTGTAATATTGATCCAGCGGTTGGGTTATTTTTAACCCATCATTTTTCTGTATGTAATTAAGGTTCTGTTCCATTCAGATCAAACAGAGTCAGGGTGCTGCTACATGTGGTCTAACTGAAAAGGTTCTGCTACTCTAAATGGAACGGAACCTTAATTAGTAGCATTGGTAACACCTGTGTTTATCCTACTATTTAATATGAAAATGGCTGCTGTGAAAATGGTCTATTCTTCCATGTAACTAATCCCATATGTGCTATGGGCGTCAATTGATGTGAATAAAATGACATTACATGGCTATGTATGTATGTACTGCAGTTTTCCCACCTACTTTGCCATATAGCATTGTTATCTTAGCCACTAACTGGTACAAGGTGTAGAAAAGCAGACAGCACAATGGTCTGTGAAATTCAGATTTTAGGAGACTACTCACTGTAGTTTCTGAATTTCTAAAGCTTCCACCAACTCTAGTGAGAATGAAAGTCACCCACCTACCTACTGATGTAGGCCTCCAGAAACCTACTCCTTCAAAGACAGTTTTCTTGACTTTAGACATTGATATCTCTACAGTGGCTTAACAGATTTTCACTATATAAACTGCATTTGAAGCATTCTTTTGCTATTTGATCTGTGATGATAGCCCTCACCAATCTCTTACAATGTTAGTGAACATAGGACCCTGGGAATGGAGGGAATATATTTAATTGTGTTCACTGGTAGTCTCAGGGGGGTCTCTAGTATGCTAATCCTAATCCTGATTAAGATGTTTTCAACATAAATGTATCATAATTTTTGCCCCAGCCCCTCAGAGTCCACCACTGCCTGTGTTAACCCATTTCAGGCCTGTATCTGTAGTTGTAAGAAACACTTCACAGGTCACTGTTATTTGATTCTCAGCAGTTTTTATCTGGGACTTCTTTAATATCATCGTGTGCAGCTGGTGAGAGGAGGCCTGAGCTCATTTCCTAATTTTAAATCATCGTTATTTGGATAACTCATTTATCAACATAGACAGTGGTAATACCCAGAGTCCTTCTTCCAGACAGACAGGGATTAAAGCTGTGACCTTTATTTAACACTGCATTCTCTGTGACATCCTTGATTCTATGGCTTGTCTGTATTAAAACAGTCATTTAAAGGACCATAAAGATGTTTTTAGTACATATATACTATTTGTTCAAGCTCATTAACTATAGATAATTTCCTAAATCTTTCATCAGATTGATTTATATCGGTTCAACTTAATTTCTATAAAAACACATCAACTAACAGAGACTAGTAATATATAAAATAATCCATCACAGACTGGCAATTCAACCTGTCAAAGGTATGTTTTCTTTGCACGGTGATACATTTGAGACTAGGAAGTGTTTTGTTGGTGTGTTCAAAGACACTCTGACATCTGAGATTATTGCCAAATGAGAGACGACCAAATACACATTATCATTTTAATGATGTACATGTTTGCTTTCTTCTAATAAAAAGCATCCAAATAAAGACAAAAAAGTTTTGTGTTTAGATGAAAATCGAGAAAATGGTTTATAAAATTACGCATTATTAAATTCAGTTGACAGAAATAAGAAGGTTGAATAATAACGTAGATAATAATGCAGTATTAAATAATGGTCATCATAGTCATTTTGAGATCTCCATCCCACCAATAGAACCAGTATCTTACAGACTCTGTGCAGTGGTGCTTTCTTGTTGTTGTTGCTCTGTGAAGCACGCTGCTGAGCTATTTTTAATTATAGAGTGACGCCTGTCGTCTTGTGTCCCAGTTAGATTAGTCTTCAACAAGACACTACACTGAGAACTGGATCAAAACTGGACTAAACCTCTATCTGTCTCATATTATACTGTAGGTATGTATCAATACTGGAGATTAGTGTGAATTCTGCATATATATGATTAATGTTTTATATGTCTAGTGTAGAATATTTTTAAAGCAAGAAGGAGGAAACAGGAGGTGTTCAGAAATGACACTTGTCCAGAGCAGTTAACATTTTTTTGTTATTTACATATTTATCCCAAAGGTAATTTGGGGGTCTAGTGTGTAGGATTTAGTGGTATAGTGGTTCAACTACTACTCCACCAGAAGAAGACCTGCTCCCTCTGTAGATGAAAACATCTCATTCTAAAATAACAAAAACACAATGGTTCTTATTCTAAATGTTACTCACTGGACCTTTAAAGATGTCTACTACATCTACAATTTCATGCTTGTACTGTTGTAAATTCAACAGAAACACCTGCAGGGTAATATTGTATATTGATAACATAATATAATATTATTGTTGGAAAGTGGTCAGCACAGGCATTACTGAAACACATCAACAATCTGACCCCTGTTGTTGTGTTGTGGTGTGTTCATGTGCTGTTGGGAATTGTGACTATGCACATTTATGATTCTGCTGATGAAGCCCATGCTTGTGAACAAAACTCTGTTCATCAACTGACCCCATTAGTATCACATGTCTGGAGATTCCTTCCCAGCAACAAGCTACAAAGAGTTACTGTAGAAATGCAACTTAACATTATTAGTGACATGCTTAACCTATTTCTGGTGTTTATTGCTTGTTTGTGTGTCTTTTAGGAAACAGGATGTTGTCAAAAAAGGAGGAGCGGAGATCGTTCAGCAACGGGCCGCTGAGAGACCAATGGGAGAAGAGAGCTCAGAGCTTGGCGGACCAGTGCAAACAGGAGGCTGAATGGAAGGAGAAAAGTGAGAAAAAAATGTGAGAATATATGATGCTATGAGTTGTTTTTGTATCACAGCTGTAAGGTGATAGCTTTGTACAGTGATGAAAACTTTAGCATAATACAAAGTGAATCCAAGATTTAAATATTAAACTGTGGCTACAATCATGTTAATACCTGGATGTGAACTGGCTCTAAGGTTTTTAGGTTTTTGCTATACTTGTTAGCCCATTCAGAAATTTAAAACTTATAGTGGTGGCTTGACTTTTCAAAAATGTCGCATGTCATTTATGCAGTTATCGCAACAGCCCTAGTAGCAACATGCAAATTTAGCAAGGATGTACATGTTCAATGTGGTGAAACCTTGGAAAACCATCATTTGAGCAGTGTGTTCTTCCATAGAGACAAATCGGGGTTGTAGGCTGAAGTAGATTAGTTAACAGTAAATCAGTTAGGACAAAAGCGTACCACTTCTGTCTAACTGTCTAACTTGAAAGTGGATGCTAAAGTGTAAATCATTAAATTCAGAGATTAATTATTTCATAAATATATGATGGTGGCGGCTCACCATCTCTTTGCGCCCAGTCTTTTGTTGAGTAGATGTTTGTGGCTTTTAGTTTCCATTTTTTCCAAAGTTGAACTTTCATGTAGAAGCTGTTTGTTAATACTCGACTAAACGTTTTTTTATTTATTTACATTTTCAACATATAGTCTCCTATGGGATCTCCTAAACAGTTTTCATGGCAAAAGCTCTTAAATAGAGAAATCCTTTACATACACAACAGTGTCTACTGGTGATCATGAACTACCTAAACATCTCTTTGTTCAGTCACACCGTGCCACTGCAAGAGCGCAAAATATTAACCAGCCGCCAGATTCGTCTATACTTGTCAGAGCTATGTTTTTCAGTGTCCACTCGTTCTGACAAATCTTGACTTGACATGTTTTTTATTTGTTTTTTGAATCTGCAGATCTTACTCAAAGTGGAATTATCACTGGTCACTTGTTTCCAAGGGAGAATTCAAGAAGGTTACCAGCGGCACAAATGAAGACGAAAAAAACAAGCCCAAAATCAAATTCAAAGTTGTCCCCCCTCCTCCCAAACCCAAACCTGAGCCTCCTCCACCGCCACCTCCCAAGAAAGAAGCTGCTCCCCAACCCCATAGGCTGAAACGCAAAGTTGAGGTGGATGTGTTTCGGCTTTGTTGGAGGGAGTCCTGGATGAGCATGAAGCCTCCAAAGTACCTTTACCTCAAGGCCAAAGAGTCAAAAGCCAGAATCCCAGGATTCACAACCATAGAGCTGACTAACAACAGGAAGTACCAACCAAAGGAGTACGGATCAGAGACTGAATGGGTGTCTCCTGCTGTGAAATGGCGTAATTCCTGGAAACAGGTACTGAGACTTACCACAAACCAAATAGTTCCACATTAAAAGACACTAAAAGCCAGACAGTTTTCAGATATGGGTCCAGCCATGCTTCGGGAAAAGTGTATGAGTCTGGAAAGGTTTTTGGCTATGCTGGGAGGTTCAGAGTGTTATGTTGCCTTGGTATAGTAGATGGGAGAAGGTGAGAGTATTTGTCAGTGTGGGACTGTGCATATGACTATTTCCTCGAGGCAGAAAGTACCAGTGCAGAACTGGACTGAACTGGACAAAATAATTTATTTTGCCAGAACTGCTGGCTTGACGAGATAGAAGGAACAGTCAACATACAGTACACTGAAAAAAAATGTGGCCAAAGGAACATTGCAACCATTGTGACTGTTGTGCATCTCATTCCAAAACCCTGGGCATTAATCACTGTTACATCAGCCTCCACTCTTCTAGATTCAGACTTTCAGGCAGATTTCTAAACCTGGCTTCTGGAATTCGCTCCCATTCAGCCACAGGAACAAAGTCTGGCTTGCAGTCAGCATTCTAGTTCATCCCAAAGGTGTTGGATGGGGTTGAGGTCAGGTCTCTATGCAGGCCAGTCAAGTTCTTCCACTCCAAACTTGGAAGAAAAAAATGTATGGAGCTGGCTTTGTGCACAGGGGCACTGTTATGTTGAAACAGAATAATATCAAACACAGTTGGAAGCACAGTATTGTATTAAAGATTATTTTATGCTGAATTAGGATTGTACTTCATTGAAACTATGCATTCAGACAGATAGTGTTCTGGCATCCAAACCTGTCAAACCAACGGCTGTCATGCCAGTCCAATGCTTTACACAACTCCAGCATCATATTTGGAAGAAATTAACCAACTAGCCTACAGTAATTTAATTACTCATAAGTCGTATGGTTGTGCCTGCTACCAACAAGCCATACATACAAAAAGGATGCTGGCTTTACCTGAAACTCAGATCAGATTAGCTGTGTGGCTGGGGCAACCTGCACAGGTCTCACTCCAATAAACGTGCACTGAGCTTGCAATGTTTTCATTTCAGTTGTAGGTTAAAAAATAGACACAGACAGAAACCAGAATGCTTAATTGACTGATACTCTCCTCTGCTCCGACCCCTGGCGTCATCATTGAAAAATAGCCTTTCAATAACCATCTCACTGATGGTCTTGTTTGTTTATGTATGTCACATTGAGGCATCAGTACTAAATTGAGACTGTTTCATAGCCAGTAAAAAACAAAAAAAATGTAGTACGTTTAAATATCAGTTTTCCAGTTAGAACAAATTACAGGTTCATTACTATACATGCATAAAGCATAGCAGGCGGTGTGTTCATCCAGTCAGGACTAGGTTTGTGTAGCTGTCAATCACCTGTTGTACAGCTCATAAATAACATCTATCTCAAGATGATTCATCCAGGACTTCCCCAGATCACAAGAGAACAGAGACCCTTGTGGGGTAGGTACAAAGTGACTAATTAACCCTTTGTAAACTATCTTTCCTCTTCATTGTTCTTGTTTCCAGGTGAAGAGTCCAGCACAGTTGGAGTGCTCTGAGGAGAAAGAATTCCAGTGGAAGATTTTGTTTGAAAGGAAACAGTTTCGTAAAGCTGAGATAGAAAATTATTCTCTTCCTGTCTGGGCTGGTACTTGGAAGTGGATAAACTTTCCTTTCAGACAGCAGAAACAGAAGTGGGATCGCACCTGGCCTGATTACGAACTAAACCTCAGCGACAAGTTTGACGAAGTACAAGAACTAGAGGAGCAGGTGGGGATCAACATCATTACAATTACTGTTTCTTTGATGTTTTTCTCTTTTAACTTTGTTGGCCACATAGAAACTGATAATGATAGATACATGTCAGGTCAGAGACCCGATGCTAATGACTAATGACCACTGAACAATCAGGACACCCATTTTTATTATCATTTTTAAGAATATATGTTGTGATCATTAAACAGGACGAGCCCTTGGACTGGGAGGAATCGTGGAAACTGTCCGGGGCAGAACTGGAACCAATAGACTCCACAGATGATGATATAATAACTACAAGCTTCTTCAGCACTGAAACCACAGTGATGATGAGGATAAACAACGTGTTCCTGCCTGGGTGGAGTGACTCATGGCTGCTCTCTGCTGCTCCTCTGGAGGAAGCAGAAGAGCGCCACAAGAACTGGAGCTCCTGCTGGGGATATAGGCAACAGATCAGGTGGGTTGGCGTTGAGTGAACCATACCTAAATTGTTAAGCACTTTTCTAGCGTGCGCCTAGGTTAATCTGATGGCATTGGTGATTTGCAATCTGGAATGGACAAATACCAGTATGCCACTGTATCGGTGGGCTGACTGACCGTCCAAAAATCAAAACTAACACCAAAGTTAGTTTATTTTGGGTTTTTTGCATACCAGCCTAAACAAAAATGCAAATAACTCAGTAGTACAGAAGTATTCTGGTGTTAAGATGGCACAAATATTCCCATATTTACTAATGTACTACTATGTAACAACAAGAAAGGAATTCCATGACACAAAAGTCAAGTCCAACGTTTATACAATCTGTCTATCTAAAATCTATCTGAAAACAACATGTCTTGATTTACGTATTACCAGTTTTTAACTACATATGAATCTTTCTCAATTTAATACTGATGCTTCTCTATGACTTATATAAACAAATGTGAAACAAACAAAACTGTCGCCAGAAACAACACCAAATGAAAGTTCCTTGTAGGGCCTTTAAAGTGCTTGGTTGAGGAGTTTACTATACAACCAGATATTTTAAATGAAAATAAAGAAATAAATAGTAGTGGAATTTAAGCAAACATTTTTGAAAACTTAAAAGCGGATTTGAAAAATGTCTTACAATAATGCATGACAGTTGACAGTTGATTATTGATTCTAAGTTAATTAATGTCCTTTTACTGGACAATAGTGAAAATGATTTAATTGAGAGAGAGTAGAAATAGAAAGAGAAATAAATTCTACATGTTTTTGTTTGTTTGACACTGTCTTAGATAATACTATTGTTGGCTCAGTTGTCTTGGCTCTGATGGAGGCTGTGAGATGTGGTTGAATCAATCAAACTGATCCTACCAAAATAAAACCGAACCTACGACTGTATCCACAGGTGGTGTGAGGCTTCACTGGAGTCCCATCATCGACACAGCGCCATGCTGACGAGGAGACGCAACACCCTGAACCTCCTCCTCACAGCCCAGCTAGAAGATGAGATCCCCGATAGCACAGAGTGGACGGAGGCCTGGAGGACTCCTAAACAATGGATCCAATCAGAAGAGGTTGAACTGGACAAGACCCAGGAGGAGGGTGAAGTGGAGGAGATGATGGATGACACAGAGGAGGAAGAAGAGGAAGACGAGGAGGAGGAAGAGGAGATGGATGACAAAGAGGAGGAGGTGGAACAAGAGGACGTGGATGAGGGAGTGGAAAATGAGGAGGATGAAGGTGTAGAAGAGGAAGACAAAGAAATTAATAAGAAGGATGAGGAGGTTGAAGAAGGTGAGGAGGAGGAAGATGAAGGAGTCGATGAGGACGAAGAAGAGGACGAAGAGGTCGACAGCAAGGAGAAGGACAAAGAAGTAAACGAGGACGAAGCAGTGATAAAGAAGAAGAAGGACAGAGAATTGGATAAGGAGAAGGAAAGCGAGGAAGAAGAAGAAGAGGAGGAGGAGAATGACGAGGAGGAGGATGTAAAGGAGAAGAATGGAAACAATGAAGTGCATAAAGAGGAGGGCAAAGAACATGAGGAGGAGAGAGGCAAACATGTACACAAGGAGCAGGAGGACAAAAACATAAACCAAAATGGTGAGGAAGATGAAGAGGAGGAGGAGGACAAAGAAGTAGATGAGGAGGACACAGAAGCAAAACAAAAAGACAAGAACGATGAAGTAGATAACGAGGAGGAAGAAAAAGACGAGAATAAGCACAAAAATGTAGATGAGGAGGAGGAGGAGGAAGACAAACAAAGTGATGAGGAAGAGGAGGAGGAGGAGAATAAAGAAGTACATGAGGAAAAGGACAAAATAGCAAACAAAAAGTACCAGGAAGATGTTGTAGACAAAGAAGAGAAAGACAAAGAAGTTGAGGAGGAGGAGGAGGAGGAGGAAGAGGAGGAGGAAGAGGACGAGAATGAGGAATATGTGGAAGTACAGGAGGAGGAGGAAGAAGATGAGGAGTATGAGGACACACAGGAGGAGAAGGACAAAATAGCAAAAAAGAAGGACTGGCAAGATAAAGTAGACAAGGAGAAGGAGGACAAAGAAAAAGACGAGAACAAAGACAAAAATGTAGAGGAAGACGAGGAGGAGGAGGATGAAGACGAGGAGGAGGAGGATGAAGACGAAGAGAAAGAGTTTGAGATAGAATGGGCAGAGAAAAAAGAGGAGAAAGAAAAAGCAGGCAAGAAAGGGGACAAAGTAAACAAGGTGGTGAAAAGTAAAGAAGTAGATGAAGAGGAGGATAGTGTAGAAGAAGAAGAGGATGATGAAGATGAAGCAGATGAAGACCACGAAAGAGAAGAAGACACCAAAAAAGAGATGGACAATAAAATAAATGAAGAGGAAGAAGACATAGTAAATGAGAAGGATAGAAAGGATGAAAATGTCAAAGAAGTGGTCAATGAGGAGGATGAAGAAGCAGACGAGGAGGATGAAGAAGTAGATGAGGAGGATAAAAAGGAAAAAGAAGTGGAAAATGAGGAGGAGGAAGAGGAGGAGGAGGAGGAGAAGGACGACGACGAGGGTGTAGATGAGGAGGACAAGGATGACAAAGCAAAGGAGGACCAAAAAGATGAAAAGAACAAAGTGGACAATGAGGAGGACGAAGATGTAGATGAGGAGGACCAGGATGAAGTTGTAGACAAGGAGGAAGACGATGACAAAGCAGAGGAGGAGGACAAAAAGGATGAAAAGGACAGAGGGGACAATGAGGAGGAAGAGGATGAAGAAATAGACGAGGAGGAGGAGGACGAAGAAGCAGATGAGGAGGACGAGGATGACAAAGCAAAGGAGGATAAAAAAGATGAAAAGGACAAAGAAATGGACAATGAGGTGGATGAAGAAGCAGATGAGGAGGATGAGGATGAAGACGAGGAGGACGAGGATGAAGACGAGGAGGACGAAGATGAAGATGTAGAGGAGGAGGAGGAGGATACTGACAAAGAAGACGCTCAAGTAGAGGAGATGGCAGCAAAAACAGAGGATGACCACGAAAAAGTAGACAAGAAAGACGAGGACAACACAGTAGTAAAGAAAAAGAAACGAATCAATTGCAAACCTGACGTCCCACTCCATCTGCAGTTCCACAAAATCAATGCCTCCTTCTCCTCCTGGAAGCAGTCGTGGATGGTGGCAGTGGCTCACAGAGGAGGAGATGAAGGTGAGGAAGATGAGGAGGAGGGGGAGGAAGAGGAGGAGTGGCGAGCTTGGAAAGAGTCGTGGAGGATATGTCGGTGGAAGAGGCCGGATAAGGACGAGGTGGCGTGTTTCTCCACCAAGAACCGGAGTCAGAGGTACATGGGATTGATGCATGAAGAACAAGGTATGCCGAAGGGTGAATGGACTCTGAGCTGGAAGATGACCAAGACTGCAGCAAAGGATGTAGGCACTGAAGAAGAAGAAGAAGAAGAAGAAGAAGAGGAGGAGGAGGAGGAGGAAGAAGAAGAAGAAGAAGCAGAGAAAAGTTAAAGTTTTCTAAAAGCTAAAGGTTATGAGTTGCGAAGTACATTGTCATTTTAAAAATGACGGCGCCTAGGGAAGTCAGAGGGTCTGGGTCAAACCTTAAGACTTGGTACTCAATGTGTCCGTAGAACCATAAACTGGCATCGACTAGTCTTTGAGCAGATGGGTCCTGATTTCAGTCCAAATTTAGCTAATTTAAGATTGGACGACGTGCTTATATGTCTACCTGTGTTTAGACCAACGACAGGTTACTTGTTAATTTATTACATATTACCTAAGGTAAAAAGTAATTTACTTTAATAATTTTACTTACTTACTCATTACTCAAGAGAACAACATTGCAGTTTAACAAGCAGTCACCTACAGTTTTACTGACCATCCAGCAGCTAGCTTAACCCCAGTGACTGCAAATGGCTATGGTGCGTGCATAAGCGCATACATGTGCATGTGCATGAGTGTGTGGTACACCCTCCTGGTTCGGCGGTTTGAAAATATGGTCGTCCTACTGTAGTAGGTATGTGAATGTAGGCATACCCATGGGTAAAGTTAGCAAGCCAGCTAAAGACACACAACATGTAAATAAGCTAACTTTAGGAGAACAATTTTCTCCTCTTTTGGTAGAAGAACCACCTTCCCCTACCTCAAACCCCTTCGCCATGCTAGCAGCTAGGTCCTGGACCGATATCCTCCATATAATTCCTGGTAAGACAGTGACAAAGCTCAAAAGTAGTACCAGAGCGTTACTTAGATTAGTAATGGAGTTATGGAATTTCAAATTGTAATGCCTTACACTGCTTGTCATCTCGTCACAGTTAAGAAACTTCCTGTTGCAACTTTGTCTCACCATACTTAGCAAAGTTGTACAGTTTCCCTTTTTGTTCTTTTATAAAATGTAAAGAAGGAACTATTTCTTAAAGCACTATGTTGTTTTTCATATAGAAAGCAAGGTATCATACCACCACCGCCATTTACCACCAAACAAGGACACATCACTTTTGCGGGCAGTTTTTTTGTGTTCTTACAACTTAAACATTTTTAACGCTTAACACTCCTATTCCGCTGTTGAAAACACAACCTCCAGTTCCATTTGAGGCAGCAACACTTATAAGTTGAATGAAACTGTTTAAAGTGTAAAATAATTATTAATTATTAATAATAACTATCACACAAGGAGGTGTCCTCATAGAAAAGGTAATATTGTTGTCTCTATGTGGGCTAGTCTGTTCTGTCTCTTTTACCATTGTAGCTGGTTCCCCTGAACTATCCTCTATTGCTAGAAAGGTAGTGTTTGTAGCAAAGAAACACAAACACTGTTAAAGTGAAGCTGATAACAGAAAATGTCCCAAAAAACCACAAAGACGCATTTTGAGATTGATGTTTGACGGCTTAATGAATCCAAACAACAGACAACCAAAAAATTGTAAATTTAGCAAACACATTTCTACCCATCAACCAAACAGTGAGCATGTTGTCACACATTCTTGAGCACATGAGGTAGTGACAGTCTGGGAATATAACGCACTTTAAGAGGAGGAATTTGTTTAAATGTATAGAAAGTGTAATATGAAGAAATGTCACGTTCAGTGGTGTAGATGTGTAAGATGATGAAGAGCCAGTGTACAGTACAGTGATGTGTATCTTTACTGCATTGTTGTAAAGATAATGTATAAAATAAAGCTGCATTTATTAAAGTTATGAACCATATTTGTAAAACAAACATGTCTGTGTTGTGTTATGTGAAGCACTTTCATTGTATTTTATACCAGCTAGCCAAATGTTTTACAGTGGTTAAGGTCATTTTAAAGAAAAAGTTCAGCATTCTCTATTGACAGAAATGGAATATAAAATTAATAGGTATGTTTCAATGAGTGTATAATCACCTGAAAATTAAAAATTGTTTTTGATACTTTAGAATGAGCCGTTTTTATTTACAGAGCAGCGTATCTTCTGTGGAGTCTGCCATGTTGAACCGGCAAGTAGCCGAGAACAGACAAACCAAACACTGGCTGTAAATAGGGCCTTTCGTGTTTTTTTGCGAGTTTCACAACCACCATAGTTTCTCCTACACACTTCACAGCCCATTCTCACAGGCGTCAGTGGTATTAAGTTGGTTGCAATCTGCAGCTTCACTGCTAGATACCACTAAATACTCCACACTGGACCTTTAAGATGATATATGCTGACCTATTTTAGTGAACCGACCCTTTTTATGTTTTCCAAAGTAACAGTTTTATGTTGAATGTGTTTTACAAATCAGCCACCAGAGGGAGACACAGAGCCATGTGGTCCAGCTCAGCCTGCAGCTCTGTGGAGCTCTACAGGTTTTCTCTCCAGTGACAACTTTGTATGACAGTGAAGTTTTACAGCATGGATAAATTCATTGTTGGTTTTGGACTCTGAAACTGGACATGTGAAACACAAGTTAATTACTTTCTACTCTTATCAAGCTTTTTAGAAGATTTTTGCTCACAGCCAATTCTGGAATATATTATTCAGATAAAACTACTGACTTGAGAGTCAGTGCTGAGTGTGCTTTAGTCTGGATCCCCACTGCCAGCATCAGTCAGGGCAAAGACTTTCACTGTCATGATATAATGATAAAGTTGTGCTTTCCTTCATGGATCTGTGTCTTCCTCTTCCCCTCTGTGTCCTGCAGCAGTCTGAGAGCTTTCACATGCAGACTTCCTGTTGTGTTCAGATCAGGTTTCCCCTCCTGCTGCTGACTATCCCTGCTGTGTATTAGCATGAGATGAGACTGCATTGTGATGCTGCACAGATTACAAAATACCCATTTCCACCTCTGATTGTCCCTTTGTGGTCAAAGCAGAGGCAGATTAACCAGAGCTGGGTGGAGGGGGAGGGGGTCAGTCCTGGTGTTATGCCAGAAGCCAGAGTTGAAGGATAAACCTGAAAAAGGAACTGTAGGTTTTTTTTTAAATGGTTGAGAAATTTCTTTTTCTCACTCGTCCATTCTACACACACTGATAAACCTGTTGCTCACTCAGCTTCAGATCAATTAACATGTGAACGTATTGCACATTTACTGGCTTTTTTATGACTAATAGTTTTTTAGAATTAAGGGGAAAAAAGGATAAAATGGAAAAGAAAACATAAAAATAGAGGGACAAAATAGAGAAAGCACATAAAATGAAGTAATTTGAAATTACATCCCAAACCTGCCACAAAAAAGTGATTGTAATTCATTATTCAAAAATATTATTCATTATTCAATTATTCATATTATATTATGGCTTTTACCTGTCTCCCTTAAAACAATTATTGCTGAGAAGTACCACAACATGTGGATATGAGCGCCATTTTTCTCCAAGAAACAAAAACTACAGTCTGGTGATGATCTGGTCCTCCATGTGCAAAGAAAGAGATACTGTAGAGACTTAATGCCAAAAGCCTGTGTATGTCTCATGGTTTTCCATATGATTTACGTCTTATGCTTCATGTTCTGTATGGTGCTTGTGAAAGCTGGCATGTTGATAATACAGTTGATTATCTTTCAAAAGCAAAGCTAATAATTAAAATAAAAACAAACACAAAGTCCCAATATACCTTATATTGGTGTCTGGGTGTGACATAATGGACATTGTATATGAGTGAGGAAAAATAACATACACTTTGAGAGGCAAACTGAGTGGAAACAATTGAATCATTGTGTTCTCATGAAGAACTGAGTCATGTTTAACTCAGGAAAGTGACAGGAAGCTGTTTTAGTCATAGTTTTGAAAGTCTCTCTTTTTTGATTAGTTGGAGACTTTTCAAATGTTGTTCATTTAGTTAGTCAATCAAATCTAATTTCTGCAAATTGTATCTGAATGGAGCTGTTCTTGTCTCTTAGAAATTTGGAAATAACTTTTTTTCTAATTTTTCTATTTTCTTTGTAATTAGTACAAAATTATATTCCAGAAAACTTCTTAGGGAAATAATTAGAAACTTATTGAGCCATAAAATAGAGCATTACTATTTTATTTCTCAACATAAAGACTAATCGCTGTTTTAAATCCCTTTGCATGCTACAAGGAATCTGTCATTAATTTATTGATGTATTTATTTAGTTGGCATTAAAGGACTAGTGTGTAGGATTTGGCAGTGAAGTTGCAACAATTTGAATACATTACATTGAATACAATTTGCCTTCCTAGCATGCAGAAGAAACTAAGGTGGCTGCAAAGCTAGTGAAAAAACAGGAAAGCCCTTAGAGCCAGTGTGGTTTGTCCATTCTGGGAAATGGCTCATTCTAAGGTAACAAAAACACAAGAATTCCTATATTGAGGTGATTATACACTAAACAGGAGAGAGAGGTAAGTCTTTGTCACATTATATTGTAATTATATTGTACACTGTTACAATATGAGGTAGAAGATGGACTGTATGTATAAAGGAAAAATGAATAACAGAAGAATAAAGCTTCTTGTTGTTGTCTGCAGAGGAGAAGGAGGGGTGTGTTCCTTAAAGGTGGATTTCCTTTCAGCAGCAGGCTCATTAACATGTGAAGGCAGGGCTGGATGGGCGAGCGAAGTAACCATACATGTGTATGAAGAGAGGGAGGGGGGTCAGTGAGAGAGACAGAGAGGGGAGGTGGAAGGTGAGAAAGAGGGAGAGGAGATCAGAGAGGTTTTCCAAGTACAAGCAAAAGAAACATTTGAAGAAAAGTCCACATTTCCTCATAAAGCACAGGGAATGTGACATTTGTCAGCTGAGTTATATTTCAGTCTCTGTTCTTCTATTTATATATACAAATACTGTTATTATGAGATTTTCTTGTTTTTATAAATAACACTGCACTTTCATTCTTTGCACTGAAGGGTTTAGGAGAATAAAAGCCCCACAAAAAGGTTGCTGTAAATAGAGACATTCACCAGGAGCTGGATGCCAGTGAGTTATTGTATATTTATATTTGATATTTTTATTTAATTTTCGGTATTACAAGCATATTGTCCAGTGAAAACAATGTATCGCCAGATATTTTTTTTAAATTTGAACTAAATATTCCTTAATTGATTAGAAAATGCTGTCAACAAGGCTACTAGCTGAAGAATTAGCTACATGCCTTTTATAGGAAATCGACAATATGTTTTTCAAATGCACATTATTTATAATATCTGCAGGCTTTTAATTAAAAATCTCCAAAATCTCCAAAACTCATTTTATTTAGGTATTTTGGGATAGTTTCCATCATTGTGGATTCAGACAGACAGACGGACGGAAACGGAGAGCGATCGGGAGTGGGCGGGGCTTACGGGCCCCTCCCCCTGCCTGAGAGTCACCTGGAGAGCAGAAAGAAGCTGCGGGGGCCACAGACAGCCGCTGCAGGAGGACTCACTGCTTCATGTGTTTGCGTTTCATGAAGCTTTTTTCAGTCTCTTTTTTTTATCACTGAAGGGTTAAAGTGAGCTCACTCCGGATGAGAACTTTATTTATGGACACTTTGACCTTCCCCTGACAGGAAACAGCAAACACTGACGAGTCTGCGTTTGTATCGTTTTGGAAATATTTGGTAGTTTTGGTTGTGTTTATCCAGGACTACTTTACTGCTACTTTTACTGTGAAGGAAAAGGTACAATGAGTCGGACGCAGCTGCTCAGGTGAGTCTGAGGATCAGATGGATCTAAATGAGACTAATATCATGTTTTTTTTTTAAGTTTTAAGTTTTGAGTGTCCCTGATAATAAAGTGTGTTTTATCTGTTTGGATGTTGCAGGATCGCGTTGTGCGCAGTGATCTGTTTCTCTGCTGATGCTCTGCCTTCTTCAGGTCTGTTTCACACAATTCAGTTCAATGCAAAGAGCCTTTATTGGCATGGAATCAGACGTTTACTGACTTACTTACTGTCAAAGCAAGTGTAAAATTACGTATATACAGATTAGTAAGGTAAAAAGTAAATAATAATAATTATAATAAACTTAAAATTAAGTAGAAGAACTAAAAAAGGAGACTTGTAGTGCAACAACAAATACAACACAGTTCTGTTCTCACTGCTGATCCGGATTTCTTTTGTGTTTGAGAAACATTTGAATATATTTGAGTT
Organism: Morone saxatilis; assembly: GCF_004916995.1. NCBI lineage: Eukaryota > Metazoa > Chordata > Actinopteri > Moronidae > Morone > Morone saxatilis. The sequence goes on along the minus strand of NW_023339774.1, from coordinate 2,298,617 downwards.
CATGTGAGCTGTTTTGTTTTTGTCACATTATTTCAGTAGGATAGTAAGTAAGTAGTAAGATTACATAATTCAGTCCTCATAATTAAAAAATGTTGTAAATTATAAGATAATTTGCAGTCATTTGTGGGCCATTGTTGTCTTTTATCCGAACATGGAAATGAAGAGAGTAATGTTCTGTGATCCATTTAGTGACTTACAGTAGTGTAGTGTAAGTAGTGTGCAGAATGATTTGCACTGCAACAATTATGTCACCTTGATGCAATATAACACAGACTTGCTCACAAAAGTCTACTCATTGACTTACATGACAATGTATAAAAAGTCTAAGTTTAAATCAAACAGTTGAACACAACAGCATGAATAGTAAGCTGTGGTGTGAGGTATTAGATAGTTGTAGTAAATGGGCCAAAACATACAAAACTACTGGTACAGTTGCAGGTGAGCAGAGTAAAGAGAGGGCAGCAGACGTGTTCTCACACAGTGATGGTTTTCCAGATTCTGACTTTACCTTTTTTTCCTTTTCAGGCTGTGAAGGAGATGAGTGCAGCACAGACCAGACCTCCTATTCATCGCCCCCCTCCTCCTCTTCTATCTCACCCTCTCTGGTGGTGAAATCCCAGCAGCCGTCAGAGGACTTCCTGGCTCAGTTTACCCGAGTGAGCTCATCAAACAGCGGGGACCGTAAACACCGTGACGCCAGTGCCGTCCTGCCCTTCATCGGCCTCACAGGCAGTAAGTTCACACCCAGCCACTGTGTGCACACACAGGTGGTGAGCCCCGAAATGTGCACATGCAGAATTTTCTCGGTATGGGGGTGAAACTGTGTTTCAAAAGAAGGAAGCGTGGAATATGTACATGAAAATGAACAGAATGAAACTAAATTAACAATAACAATATACCGTATAATAAGTTGATTTAGACCAATATTGAAATATTTTCCCCGCACATCCCCGTTCATTTCCCCTAAAACTGCAAAAGTTTAAAAAAGTGTCAGATTTTTTTATTAGCGTAATTATTTTTAGGATTATTCTGTGTCTTTTCAAAAAAAGATATTAAATATAACATTAAATATTCTAATTCTTAGTTAAATGTGAATTTGTTTTGCTCCAAAATAAAAAAACTTGTTTTTCGTGTCTCTCAAACAAGAAACTCAGAAACGGAAGAGGTGTGACAGTCTGACGGAGAGTCTCTGGATATTTCAGGCCACCGTTAGTCAGTTTTAGTGTTTTTCTGTTATTTTCAGATGTTTGTTCTGAATCTCAGTGTTTGTCTGCTGATGTGAAGTGGAGGATGGCAGGAATGTGCTGCCAGATGGAGACTCTGGTTTATCTCACAGATACAGATAGAGGCAGAGAGAGCCCATATAGATTATAGCAAGATCTAATTTACACTACAGTGTTCCACACAAGGTTATATGATGCTTGACTAAATTACTAAGCTAAACAAAAAAATAGAATAAAAAGTGTAAACGCCTCAAAAACAGGAAGAATTTGACACAAGGACAATTACTAAATTTATAAAAAATGTCTTAAATATGATTAGATTACTGATGAATAATGAATCAAGTTACATATAAAGTTGCATTTTTCAGTTTGCTTTCAAATGTGTGTTGGGGGAAAACTTCTTAAATTTAACCCACTGAAACCTGCAGAAATCTTTTTATTGGTTGATTTTATTCGTCCAAATTAGACTTCATGTCTGAAATGTGTAAGCATTCATTTGAGTTGGATGCAAAAGGCAAAATGGTTTAAAAGTGCAGTGAGATTTGACACTGCAATCTGGAGTTAAGTGGCCATGTCAACTCCAATAATCAGTCACAGGAAATTCTTTAAACGGTGTGAAAGTAAAGGATGTTTCCTGTCTAAGCACAGTTATTTGAAGGACATTGATTTGGACGGTGAGTTTGAGGTGTTGTGGGTTGCAGCTCTGATGTCTATATTTTATCTCGTAGGTGCTGAGCAGAGTCGGAGCTGCTGTAAGAACGGAGGAACTTGCATCCTGGGCAGCTTCTGTGCGTGCCCTCCATTCTTCACGGGGAGGAGCTGCGAGTACGACCAGCGAATCAGGTAAACAACGAGAAAACAACAACACTCTGCCGCTTTCCAACAAAGTCTTATCTTCTATAAATCAGAGTCAGTCCCTCAAACTAGCAGTTATTGTTGTCTTTAGTTTAATAGTTCACACTCTGTCTGTCTGTCTGTAGGAGCTGTGGTTCCATTCCTCATGGCGAGTGGGTTCAGAAAGGATGCTCCTACTGTCGCTGTGGTTACGGTGTCCTACACTGCTTCCCCCACGTCTTCCATAAAGACTGCGGTAAGATACACTTTAGTTTACACTTTCTGCTGTTTCCTGCATCAGTTGCATATTTTCCAAATCATCCACCAGCGTTAGGTTGATTTATATTTCCCAAATGAAAATCAAACATCAGGGACTTGAAACTTCAGGCAATGTTCAGGGCTGGCAAGGTTTTTGTTATCAGCATGTATAACAAAAACTCATCCCTGTGGACCTGCACAGATTGTGTCAGAGTCTCTCAATGTGAGCTGGTAGCTTTCCACGCTGTCCATTCACCAGCTGTGCCGTTTTCATTAAAATGAACAGAAGAGGTGTTGACGAGCTGCCGACGCCCGGCAGTCAGACTGTCAAAAGCCACCATTCGCAGTAAACTCCCTCTGAGTGTGAACACACCTTAGAATACCCACAAGCCCTGCCTACTCCTTTACAGTTCAAGGCTTTTCTTCCAAAATGCAAAACACTCGACCTTTAACTCCTTCCCATACATCCCAGAAAAACGACACAGAGGGCTTCCACATTAAAGTTACTTTAAGTGATATTTTTTGGTAAAATAAGAACAACTTCATCTAGTCTATCGAGTCTTCAGTCAGTAACATGGGTCTACGTACATTTCCTGGTATCCCGTTCCCACTTTATCCAATCTGGAGAGAGAACTCACACAACTCACAAAGGGGTGGTCCTCAAGGGCAGGCAGCAAAATTTCAGTTTAGCAGTAGAGTAGGAGGAGACACAATATTGTTTAAATACTGGGATAACAGCATGCATTTTCAAACTATCTCACCTGGAAGACATTCATACTGTATCTTAGCAACAGCAGAAGTGCAAGTTAAGATGAGATGAGATATTGAGGGACAGTGAAATGTCAATGCAGCAAAAGGAAGTACAATAACGGATGCAGTATAGAGTATAGACAAGTAACCTTCAAAATCTGAATACTGTACACATTATGTGTATCTACTATATTAAAAATGAAGAGTTTGAAAAGAAAGCTAAGCACTATATATATCATACAAATACTACTACTACTACTACGTTCTGCACTGAATGATTAGTCCAGTTCTTCATTAGTTTCTGTCTTTCTCTACTTCCCAGATGACTCGGAGGAGGTGCGTTGGTATCGTTCGTCGGCTGTCAGGACAGTTCGGACCGGCTGTTTCCTGTATCTGACACTGTTTCTTCCTCTGCTTCTCCTCCTCCTCTGATGTTTTTTTCCAAAGTGGATGCTGGACACAAACACCACAATTTATGTGAAAAACTATGCTAAGATTTCTCATGCTGCTGCTTCATGACTAAAGATCCGTTTCCAGATACAATCAGATCTTGATAAGCTTTAAAAAATATTTATTGTATTTTGTCCAAATGCTACAGTAGTGAAGGAGTCAAATATTGGTTCAAAACTGGAAATCAGGAGTTGTGAAGACATGGTACATGCTTACAGTCTTTAAAAACAAAATTTCTTGACTTTTAAACTCTGCAGTTGGACTGGGTTGTGGTTTAGGGGGACCTACTGTGATGTTATAGTTTATGGGGACATACTGGTGGTCTTTGGCACTAAACTGAGCTATTCATTGTTGCCTATGAAATGGCAGCAATTAAACCTTTTGAGGACTGTAGGTTAAATGATAATACACCACTTACATTTCATGAGTTCAGTACACACAGTTGACCAGTTTCTTCAAAGAATGAAAACAATTCTGGTAGTACATCTGAACTAACTACATTCCCCCAATTCAGTTCCACTTGTTTTAAGACATTTTGAGAAATGAGTGTAAATATATTTAAAATCGATCACTCCATTGACAGATTTGAACATTTGAGGATTCAGTATTGACTTAAAAATATTACAATGTGGATTTTAATTAAAACCATAGAAGGCAACAGATGCGAAATAATAATGATTACAGCAGGGTATTTATCTATTTATAACGTCATGCGCAGTCCCTCTAAAAAAGTGAATCAGCAGTTTAACAGTGAACGCAGCAGCGAGTGTGTGTGTCTCTGATTCCTAAAGCTTATCCTTCCAGTGGAAGGTCGTCTGTGTGTCTACGATGTCTTGAAGAACAAAATGTATGTGAAGGAAGCTGTACATAAGATTTTTATGAAATGTATGTTTTTTTTTGTCATTTTAGGATCTGTGGCTCAATGTGATTTTTTTTCTTTGTAAAAGAAGATGCAGAGTTTCTCGTTTTTAAATTTGTGTCTTCTGTCTGTTTGCACAAACTATGAGCTTATGGGACATTTTGTCTCTTTGAATAAACATGTATTGATTATGTGTTTACAAAGTTGCACAAGTTATGTTTGTGTTATGAGAAACAGGAAGTATGTTGTCTCTAGAAAAACATGTGTTAACATCATTAAAAGAAATATAACACTAGAAGTAACATAAGAGTAAAGATTTATATATAGATATGAAAAACCCATCAAAATTATACTATCAAATAGTTATTCAAAGTAAATATTAAACAAAACATCTTTAAATATCAAACAGAATCTTTCTTCCCTTAAAACTCTCTCTCCGTTATCTGTAGGTATTTTCAGTGGGAGCTCTCCCTGTCTCTTATCTCCAGAGTTTATTGATGAGGTTTGTATTGATTATCAGCTGCTTTCTTATCTTAAACAAACACATCAGCTCTTCTGCAGTCTGTCGGCCTGCCAGCTGCTACAGCTCACAGCTCTAAACTTAACAGGCTGAATAAAATTACAAACCTTAAAATAACCTTAAAGAACAATTCTTGATTATTACATAATTTTATCTCATGTTCATAGTTTGTCCAGCATTCTATCTGTCATAACAACATTCCACCAAATTATCCCTGGTTCCATTCAAGATTCTTAAACCGTTGCTGCACTTTTGAGTGGAACCCTTGTAATCACAATGCAAAACGATCTGTAGAATATGACACGCCCACTTTGGTCCCTATGGAAATCCTGGTATATTTCGTTTCAACTAGGAACCAACTTTTTCGTTCCGAATCAATAAAATTTTGGTTGAAATGCTCCAAAAGACTAGGTTCCCGAACCAGAACGGAGCCGGTACTCTGTCGGTGGAAGATTTAAGTTTCAACAAATAATCACATTTGTTGAAACTTAATCTGTGAAAGAATCAGGTTCCTCTGGCTCCTCCTAATGCTCCTAATAACATTTGTAACAATGCACTGGGCTTGGACGAAAAGCAATCAGAGCTGAGAAAGACATAAAGACGCTTTTGGTTGGTGGCTTGAAGTTGATTGCTGAGTCTCATTTCTAGGTCCCAGAATCTGTATTTGACACCCTGGGAATGAGACCTAACAGTCAACTATCTTTCTTGGTTCTGATTGGTTGTTTTCGTTCAGGCCCGGTGGGTTCTTGTGAATACCATTAGGAGCAGTAGGAGGAGATTATCTGTCTCATTAACTACTGTCAGGATATAGTGAAAGTTTCAGCAAATATGACAAATAATGTTTTTTATAAAAATGACCTACTGCAGCTTTATGAAATCCAGTAATTCAGTTCCAGAATATTGTGTCTTTTGACCTCCTGAAGAAGATGTTAAAAGGATTGGAGGAGATTTAAGAAGCTGCAGGTAGAGATGAGGGAGCTCCTGGAGTCTGAACAGAGGAGGAGCAGCAGGAGATGGGAGCAGATTTAAAGGGATTAAAGTGGTTGTGAATAAGAAATGAGAAATGTGAAATGATTTTAACCCACGTTTCCACGTACTCTTGTGACTTCAGCGACATCTTTGCATGCTTCAGTGCTCAACTGTTGTCACCACTAATGAACCCAGTTAGAGAAAAGGCAGACATCAAACTCCATCTGCTGCAGTTCAGCAAAGGGATTTTGTTGTGTTTAGCAAAGCAAACAAACTGGAAGAGAGAGAGTGAAGAGATACATCGAATGAGGAAGAAACTGTGTGAGAGCGTGTGTGTTTCTTATCTCTCCACTTCACTGCCTGATAGCAGCAATCAGAACGAGGGAACCTCGAGGACATTGTTTCAGGCATTCCCCAGCCTTTACCCTAACCCTAATCCAGTGCCTGAACGGGATAAAAAAAAATTGCCAGTACCCAAATTTAGGACCACCCTACCACTACCCCTAACCACAACATACAGTACCTTTACCCTAATTTCTATCCATTTTCAATGCTGTATTCTCAGTGTTAACCTAGACCCTGGCTCTTTTCTATGAGACTCCTGGCTAAAAACCAAATAAACCAATGAATACAACAAACATTAGCTAAAGTAGGGTGTAGTGTTAATAGTCAAGTGTTAAACAGGTGTTTAGGGCTGTGCACCTAGACTCATCAGGAGGTGGCTTATGAAATAAGAAAGGGTGCTCGTGGACAAAAATCAGTGGCGGTACCTGTGAGTACCAACCCAGGCACAAACTTGAAATTATGTGTAAATAAGTACCACGTCTTACTTCTGACTTTTTACTATATCCTAACATTTTTAAACAAATATCTGTACTTTATATTCCCTTTATTTTACAGTTTAATAGACTATTTATTTTTGCATTAATCGACATCAGTACCAGTGCAAATTAAGCATGATAGATGTAATATGATGAAAAAAACATAAAAAACATACGTAAAAGACAAAACAATTCAAAACAGACAATAGAGGGAGACTATATTTGAAGTTTCAGTTAGCTTTGCACAGAAACAGCGGGTAGAAATGTCCTTCAGAGAAACCAAGACAGTACCATTTACTTTTATACTCACTTCATTTTTATTTGAATAAAGAAGTTGAATCAGTACTGGAGTAGAAGTATATCTACTTCTACTTGTATGAAGAATGTGTGTATTTTTGCCACCTCTGGTTAGGAGTCACTAGCAGAGACACACTTTCTAACAAAGAGAAGAGATTTTGGAAAGGTATGAAGATAAGTTAAGGGGACACAAGCATAAAGAAATTAGTGCATGATGGATTCAGCATGAATACGATCAAATATTTACAGTGATTCTTCCTCATGTCTATTTACATTGTAAAAAGTGCACTTGTATCCACGGTGTCAGTGACATAAAATAAAATAATTCTCTTTGTAACAGCAATGATTAATAAGAAAACAGAGCATAGATACATTTTATCACTTCAGATAGTTCATATAGGTCAGTTGAGAGAAAAAAGAGCAAGTGTGTAAATCTGTGTAATTTAAATCACAGCGCCCTCTGCTGGAGTAACTTTGCAGTTACACTAATATATACCACAATATGTCTGCAACAGGACACATTGGTTGTCACACTGGCCGACCAACAGGTTTCAAGATTAATAATGCTGTTTATGCCAAATGTGATGTGTTATATAGCTTAAAAATAATAATAGACAATTCTTTTTTGGCGGCAGGAGTGAAAATTAGTCATCCTCAACATTTGTTCTGTTGGAGAACATTTTCATTTTCAGAGAATGTTTGAAACTTAAAACTTGAAAGTTTTGGGGCTGGAAATCACTTTAAAGGTCCGGTGTGTAGGATTTAGTTGCTAGTGGTGGACAGGTGGTGTCTGTAGATAAAAGGCTCATTCTAAAGTAACAAAAACACAATGATTCCTATTTTCAGCTGATTATACAATAATGAAAACATACCTATTAATATTATATTCCATTTCTGCCAATAAATCCTCCTCAATGTTACACACTGGACCTTTAACAAGTAAATATAAAACCAGTGCAATAGTCCTTTAATAACATCCTGTTTTATTAACTCCCCACACACAGACACGCTATTGTCAGCTGTTTTAATCCCAGCAGGGAAGTTCGCACTGTGGTGCTGATCAGCTGTTTGGATGGATTTGAATAAAAGTCATTGGTGTGTGTGTGTATGTGTGTGTGTGTGTGTGTGTGTGTGGCATGATATCAAAGTTTTGTAATGCCTTCCATCTGACTCCCTGTCGAGGGATTTTGTCAGCAGCCTCAAGAAGACGCACATTAAAACGTTATTCACACACACACACACACACAGGGAGGAATACACAATGAACTAATATAAAATACTACATTTTTTTTTTGTAATCATACCTGTTAAAGGATGAGTCACCATGTTTCATTTTATCATCAAGCTCTCAGCTTTTTGTCTGAACACTAACTTTTAGTGTGTTTTCAGCTGTTGATCTGCACAGAAGTCAAAATTACGAGTTACTAAGTCATGTTACAGTTATAAGATACTAAATCAGAATTTAGATTTAAGTCTATTTTTGTCCTTTCTTACATTTCAGCATCCATTTGTTTTAAAACTTCTGGTGGAAATGGGCTTCCATAGAATAGGAAAAGAACACACACACATACACACACACACACACACACACACACACAGGGACCATGTGTGCATCATGTCATAGCTATGACATTAGATGATATTGCTATTAGAGTATATAGTAGCTTGGGGAACACACACACTCGGTGTGTGTCAATACTGTGGCATTAACATTCAGTTTAACTCTAGCAGCTGTGGTGTTAATGAGAGCGAGAGAGCGAGAGAGCGAGAGAGCGGAGCCATGTGAGAATAAAAGTAACAAAAACCAAACCCTGTCTCCTAGAAATTATTTTTACATGTCACTAGTTAGTGATGCCAAATGAGTTTTGAAGAAAATGTAATTGCTGCCTGGATTATGTTCAGTTGCAAAATGTATCCTAATGAATATAGTATGTATTTGTTGAGGTGGATGGTGGGCGTACAAAGTGCAGGACCTTCACTCCAGAGACCAGGGCTTGCATCCGAGACATTTGTGTTCTGAGTTAAATGTTAGTTTTGTTTGTTAAAGTTTCAGAAATTAATTTTGTGTCTGTGGCAACAACAACAAGAAACATAACAATTAAGGACAGAATAAAACAGCATGATGTAAATGGCTTAACCATCATATCTCAATTATTTGTTTAACAGAGCGATACTGGAAGGTAAAGGTTGGTTACCGGTACCTCCTCATGGTAACAACTCATATTATAATGCAGGAGGGGATATTATAGGGGAAACAATTAAAATACATTGTCGATAATTTGGGTGCCATTATGTTTCTCGCAAAGACATATTTGCTGTTGCACATTAGTAGTATAAGTAGTAGTAATTTCTAGGATTGGTTGGTTTCCAGACTGAAAACCTACAGTCATTGAAAACCGTAAAACTTCTATTAATGTCCTGGGCTTTTATTTGCTTCAATCGCTGAACTCAACCTTCCTTTATTTGGAACAGGCCTATATATGGGGCAGGCCTTTAATTCCTTTTGCACAAAACTCAGGACAGATGGAAAAAATATCAAATTGTTTATTTAAATCAGTATGAATATTACTTTAATTCAATTACGAATCACTCATTTGATCATTTGATCCTTTGGTGCTCATGGTTTCTGTAAAATAATCTGAACGATTGACTTGTGGAGAATCTAACTGATCTAATCTGAACAAATCTATGTTTAAACGTTTCTATTTGTGTAGGCAATCTAAGCAGCTTAGACCTCACACATGTGGGCGACCTGGTAGGTTTTATACAGGCAAAGAACACAGATAGGTTACATTGGAGTTAGATCTAAGCTAGGTGTGTCTCATACAGATACTAAAGGGAACATTGTGTGTCTGCATGAGACACTGAAGGGTGACAAAATGTTGGTATTTGATGACCTGGGAATGAGAACAGGCCTCTATGACAGGATGCGTCTGGATGCATTAAAGTCAAATATCACCACCAGAAAATACAGACTGATACTGTAGTCTCTCAATTATGTTTTGGTGACAAACAGAAACAAATATGAATTTTCTATTTGAGTCCAACTCTGTAATTATAGATAACATATTAGGGCTTTTTACTGCATGATGAACAGCACTGTGGGAAATTAAAATGGTGTTTCCACAATGTCTTTCACTGTTGTGTTCGTGACGTACTGATCTGTGACCTGTGTTGATTCTGGATTCTGGAGAAAGTAGTCGCCAAACAGTTGTGTGACTTTTTACATAGCAATAATTTATATGAGGATTTTCAGCGTCAGGATTTTATTTGAGTTCATCACAGGCACAGAGGGGAGCAGCTCTGGGGGCTAAACGTTTAGTAGATGACCTTGTTTGATTTGGCTATGCTGACAATGGGATCTTGTCTGTTCTGTACTTGGTAGTTATTAGATCTTTTAGTTTGCCTGGCATTTTGGGACTCTCAGCAGTTGACCGATAATATTTTTTTACGAGGACTTGGAGCATTCATAGATTTGGCATTTTAAAGGAGACCGCCCACTGCAGGCCGTGGGTTTAGAGTCATGATCTGTATCGAGTAAGTCGTTTGTTTCATGGTTAGGAATTGATGAATCTTTTTTTAATAAATAGTTTAGATGAAGTTTCATGTGAGTTTCCACAAGGTTTGGTTTTGTCGTTTGGTACGGTGTGGACCAATGGTCTATGTAAAGGTGTTTATATGTGCTCCCTTTTTTAGGGCAACGATTTATTAGCGGAATCGACTCCATTGACTGGTGTGTACGGGTGGTGGTGTATGCAGAATGATACGCCAGTTGTATTATCTTTATCAATCAAAGGGCCTGGATGAAATTTAATCAGTGTATTCTTAAATTTTAAAGACATTTTCGTTTAAGGACATATAATTACCTGTGTGTTATGAGCTTGCAATTATTCTGATGTTTAAACTTCAGGAATAAAATTTCTGATAATTTCTGTACTTGTTGCCGTACAAATCTTTGAGACTCTACGTTGTAAGATGATATGTTACTCTATTGTATGGCAGGTACTTAGCCTTCTGAGCATCCACGTGGTGGCAGGAATCTTTGGAGTTTTTTTTTGATCTTGGAGTTAGGATTTGGTCATTTAACTCCCAGTTATAAATGCAGGATCTTCTATGGACTGCCTTTCTTTTCATTTAGTAATATTACAAGAAATTAGACATATTCCTTTGGTCACAGACAGGGGATGGCAGAAAAACTAATCCATGCATTTTTGTTACTTCTTAGGCTGGGATTATAAGCTCTTTATTTTAATCGAGTGGTTTGCCCCTATAAGTCATTTAAAACACTCCAATTAATCCAAATAGCGGCTGGCAGCGACGGTACTGGACAGGAACTAGGAAAAGGAGGATCACATCGTTCTCTCTGGTTTATAGCTGGTCTCTGCATTTGGGGCGTCCACGTGTAAAAATTTAGAATAGAAATTTAAAATTCTCCTTTCCCCACTATAAAAGCTCTTCGGATGGGTCAGGGCCCGTTTCTTTCTTGGAAGAGGCTCATAGTACTATTACTCTCTATGAGCACGTACATTCTCTGGAATGGGCTTGGGCTTACTTTGTGGTTTCCTTACATGTTCTTGCTAAAAGTTAGAACAGTTTAGCCTAGGATGCCGTTGCAGTTACCGAAAGCCTCCTCCTGTTGGGAACCAGCTTTCCAGTTGTGGGTTCGGTGAGGCAGACACTCCTCTCCAATTTAAGAGTAGGCTAGGCTTAAGGACGTTTTTCCTCTGTTGATTAAAGCTTATGTTTAGGTTTTTTACTTGGCGGCGTCAGGGTGGGAGTCCTGGAACCATCTCTTTAGTTTTTATGTGTGTATAGGGCCTAGACTATTCGGGGGGGGATTTCCCATGGTGGCACTGAGGCTCCTCTCTTCCTCTCTCTTTCTTGCACTAGTTCAGTGTCCCATTAATGGCAATGTTACGTAACTTTTCACTTCTGTCCCGGAGTTTCTTGTGGCTTTATCGTTCTTGGCCAGTGTTCTTTAATCGATTCCTTTTTGGGGGTGGAGGGCCTCCTGCCATTCGGTCCTGCCTTTGGATTGCCATTACAATACTGTTTTGTTGGCTATTGCCACCTGCTTCTGTCTGTCTGGTGCTGGTCTCTCTCTTCTCTCTTTTCTCTTCGCTCACCCCAACTGGTCGGAGAAGATGGACCACCACCTAGTGTGAGCGGAAGGATCTGTCCTTAGGTTTCTGGGGCCTGTGGTAAAAGGCAGTTTTTTCCTTGGTCGGGCCAAAGTGCTTGCTCATGGTTGGTACTTGTTGGGGTTCTCTGTTAAATGTTAAAAGGAGGTTCGGTCTAGACCTGCTCTTATTTGAAAAGTGGTATAGCTTCTATTATGAATTGCCGCTATACAAATAAAATTGAATTGAATTGAATTGAATTGTTGTTGTTCACATCATGAGCTCTGTCTCATTTATTGATCCAGTGCAAATGTAACTGGTTTTAATAATAATGTTAATTATGAATGTTTGCTGCTCTCTTAAAGTTACACACACACACACACACACATACACACACAAATACACTGGGAGTGTAAAGTGTAGAGACGACTAAGCTGTGGTTAAGATCCTGGTGCCGTTTGGTTAAGCCATGGGATGTCTGTGTCTTTATGTATTCTGTATGTGCGTATGCGTAATAATACTACTGTGGACAGATGAATAGAAATGGTAAAAACCAAAATGGCCTCTCAAGAGAAGAAGACAGAAACATCCTCCTGGTGCTGCATTTATTAAAAGGTGTTGAATGAATCTAAACCATCACTAGTAAGTGTCAGGTATTTTCATGACTCACTGAATCAAAGAGCGAGGGCTTCATCCTAAAGTTACCTAGTTGAAACTTAGATTGAAAAGCCATACAGGAGCAGAAGAAAAACAGAGGAAATTTGTTGCCTTCTTACTGGGGGAGCTGTACTATCAGTATGTTAAGCGGTCTCTCAGCTACATTTACAGGGGTACTTCAGTGATTTCACTGCATAATGCTGCATTCAAATGGAATCAGGTAGACGCTAGACAGCAAACCAGATGTCATGTTAGTGGATAAGAGGAGGATGGTAAAATAGGTGAGGCTGGCACTGGAACAAGTGAGTGTTTACATTGAAATAATGCGTTGAAATTCATATACATTTTTCAAAAACGTTTGAAGATCTAATCACTAAAGCATATGCCATGCAAGAGAGCCAATAGAAAAAAATGGAATGGTCAAAGTTGTCTTATTGACAATAAAGGTGTGTTGATTGATTGATTCAGAATGTCAACTCATAAATTCCACAAACCAATGAGTGATGGAGCGATAGATTCACACTTGCTTTCGTTAGACATCCCGTGCCTTGTAATTACCCACTGATCAAACTGCTCACCCCAGTTTTTAACACAGGCTTTTTGTCCTAGATTTGTAGTCTCCAAGCCAGAGCTATGACAACATCAGGGTTATTGAGACTTTAAGAACCCTGAAGACTTTGGAAAACTCTCTTCAGCACTGAGTCCTAATTCCTCTAATGGTTAACTAATCTTCAAATGTGAAATCGAGTTCCCCTTTAAATATTACAGCTCAAATCAAAAGCATGCCCTTGAGACAAGTCAGTCCTAGTCACTCATATTCTGATCTCACATAACAAACCAACACCATCCCAAAACTGGCACACAGGGGCAAAACAAGAAGGGAAGAAATGTTACAGAGAAAGTATAACATTCAAAGAAAAGAGAGAACATACAAGAGAAGGAAATACACAATAAAAAGAGAACAGAAAAGAAAATGTGAAAGGAAGGAAGAGAGGAAAAATCAAGAGAGGAGAGTACAGGAGGATAGAAGGCAAACACCAAAAATAGAAAAGAAAAAGGAATGAAGGTTGGAGCGGAAAAATTGACAATAACACAGAAAGGTGGAGAACAGGGGAGGAGTTAAAAGAGGAGATAAATGAGGAAGGAAAGAGAGAAGAGGACAGGAGGAGACAAGAGACAGAGAGATGTAAAAAAGAAAGAAAGAGAGGCAAGAGAAGAATAAGAATAATGAGGAATTTCTGGTAAGTGAAATTGAAGACTGAGAGAAGAAGAGAAGAGAGAGTAAAAAAAGGATAAAAGGAGAAAGAAGAGTGAAGCTGGAAAGCAGCAGTAAGTTTATCAGTGTTTCTGGAACAATGGGACAACTTTTAGAGTCTGCAACGAGGGTTTGTGTGACTGCAGCTTGTTTCCTGTCGTCAGGTGATGAATGCGGCTCGGATTCATGACAAACACAAGCTGAAGTCGTTCTGGGAGCAGAGGATCGTTCAGCACAGCGAGCAGATGGACGAGGAGGAGAACCGCATGAGGAGCAGCTCTCTGACACGGTCAGCAGCAAAGCTATTAAAAGGACATACTCCACCTGAAATCTGTAGTTCTGGAAGTAGTCAGTTGCATGTCTTGTTGGTTACAATTACAGCTAAATTTAGCTCGATAGGTTTGTTTTAGACATCTTGGTCCCCCGTTCATATTTCATGCCTCTTGGGTGGAAGTGAGTGGCTCTTGAGCTATCGGGTATCAAAAAAGGCTGCAGGAAAGTGCATCTGAGAAGCATTCAAGAAAAGGTGTTGAAAAGGTTTAAATGCATCCATCTCTCTAAGCTACATACACATGGGAAAAACCCACACTCACACTTTGGAGGAGTGGGGAGTGAGTGTGAGAGAGAAAGAGTGTGTGTGGGTGTGCGTGTGTGAGACAACTGCAAGTCATATGGAGGTTGGCTGCTGGCAAGTTCTACAAACTTTGTTGTTGCGCTGGACAAACTGAAACAGTGAACTTCAATACAACACCCAACATGCTGCCCACATTATTGTTATGTGAGTGTTATTACAATGTCTTGGTGTTCACCTGAAACCCGCATCTTATCTGTCCGCTTTCTGTGTGCCTCTTTTGCCATGAAACTTGCTCACACATGCTTGCGTGTGCTGGGTATCATCTTTCTTTTGTAGTATGGGACAAAGTACAGTGAATGCTGCCTGGACATTTGGTCCCTGCTGCAGCGGACATGGGTTTGAATCTGACTTGTGGCTCTTTGCTGCATGTCATCCCCCTTTCCTGTCCATCTTTCAAGCTCTCCTGTCAAAATAAAGGGAAAGTAGCCCCAAAAAAATAAAATAAGCAATAATGGGCATGAAGTAACAAACTAGTTTGTATATTACATTGTGCGTCCAACCATGACTTACAGCCTTCATGTGTTTCAAGTTAAAGAATCAAATTTGGCAACTTGTCACACAGAAAGAGAGATTAAATGATCTGTTACTGATGATTTTTATGTTCAGGGGATTACAGCTGTCGAGTTTACTAGCAGCTGTAAAGTTAGAAGAATTATGTTTCTCCGCTGTGTCTGACAGTATCATATACAGATGGATGACAAAGGAAAAACTGAATAAATGAAAGAGAAATGCAACTAATACAAGTAAAAAAGGGGTCACTGATAAGCCTGAAAATCGTTTCCTATGGCCTATGCAGTCGCCAGATCTTGTCCAAACTGAGCACCAATGGTAAATTTTGGACTACCATCATCAACAACACCCCAAATGAGGGAATATCCTTTGGATGGATGATGCTCATCCCTCCAGTAGACCACTTCAGAGACTTGGCATAGACGCTTAGATTCATAAAGGGAAAATGTATGCCAAGCATTGCAGCTGTTCTGGAGGCTTGTGATGTTCCAATACCTTAAAAACCTTAATTCTGGCTTTTCCTGTAATTTGTCACCCATCAGTTTCCTCTGTATAATGTTGTTCCAGCTCTTTATTGAAGCTGTAGGGTGTTTACATGGAGTGAAATATTCAAACCCAAACCTTTATGACTGCACCATTTAATCAAAATTAATGTAATCAAAACAGGTAGTTCTGTATGTGCATCATTTTAGACACATTTCTCCAAATATCAGCCTCTTTAGAGACTTTATTCAAATTTAAAACAAAGTTATGGTTGAACTATAGAGTCCAAAAAGGTCAGAAAGGAAAAGAAAAGAATATTAAAAGCAAACTTTTTTTTACTGTCCTTAGCCCTTGTCCCCATCTCTGCTTCATAACTTGATTAGTTAGAGAAAATGCCTCGGTTATGTTTACAGCTCATCTGTCTGTCATCACATAGTAGCCTGAGAATGTTGATTAGAAGCAGCTCGACTATACGTTTGAATCCTGGAGATCAGTGCGAATAACTGAGGACGGATGAACAGAACGCTGCAGATTAGCCGGCACATGGTGGAGCGTGCTGACAGACGGACGCACGCTAACACAGACACAACAATATTAATCCTGTCACAGCTAACACGGCCCTACACTCACACACTATGCCTTATTTTCCGTAACACAATTAGCCCTGACAGTGACGACTGCAGATCAAGTTTCACTGGATGTCTGCATGATTAATTTAAGCCCAGGAGTTATGGTGTCAGGGTAAATACTGGCCTCTGATGCTGGGACAAAACCGCCCCTCATCTCTTCCTCCCAATCACTGAATTCAGAATACACAAATGACTTTAGACTTTCTTCTTATTTTCTCCTCTTATTTTTCCCCTCATCTTTAAAGTATCTTAACCACTATCTTAAATACCACCTATACAGTGTAAGAAGTTTTGGTCAGGTTCTGTGTGAGTCTTATTAAGCACTGATTTGGTGATTTGTGAGTTAAAACAGACACTTTCAGACATCATCAGATTAATTTGGAAAGGTAAAAATCTTTTTGGTCATAAATAAACATAGTTTTAACAGCATTTGCATGTTGGTATTCCAGTTCTACCTAACCCAAACTTTAAAGGTCCAGTGTGTAACAGTGTGATCTGTTGGAAGAAATGGAATATAATATTCATAGGTCTGTTTTCATTAGTGTATAATCACCTAAAAATAAGAACCGTTATATTTTTGTTACCTTAGAATTGACAATGACAACATTTTTATCTACAGAGGGAGCGGGTCCTCTTCTATGGAGTTCACCCTGTTAAACTGCTACGTTTACAATAGCCCAAAAACGGACAATTGAAAAAACTGGTACTACACTTTTTGACAGCCAGTTCCCATACCCAGGTCGTCAAGTACCAACACCAAGCAGTGTTCAGTTGGTTGCAATCTGCAACTTCCACTAAATCCTACACACTGGTCCTTTAAAGAAACTGTCATTTTTGCTCTATAGCCTTTTTACATCCAACAGCAACTGTTTTGCAAACTGAAGTTCTTTGTTCTTAGTGCTAATCAGAAAATGTGGGCATGCAAACACACTAAACTAAGATTGTGAACATTATGCCTGCTAAACATTAGCATATTCCCATTCTTATGCCAAAGTTAAAACCATTCTGTCTCAAAATTGTGTAATAGGTCAACTGGTCACACCAGAAAATGGCTAAATGAATTGACGCATTGTTGCAAAACAGGTGATGCTATCAGTTTGGTGACTCTTGGGAGGTCCAGTTAGTGAACTTCTGTGGCTGCCATGCTAACCACTAACATGATATACTAGTGCTGTTTATGCAGAACAGCTCTATGGAGTGAACTACCTTGCAAGTTATTTAGAAAGTTCACATTGTACCATCAAAAATCTGCTGATCACAGTAAATCCACTGGAATGATTTTAATTTAAAAGCTGGTTTGACCGAGCTTTTAAGTTGCTGTCAGCAACATTAGCGCTGTGTTAAAAACTCCTCATTCTGGAGAGTCACGTGACGCGGTGAAGCGGATGGCTGCCTAGCCGAGCCCTGCCCCGCAGTGTCTGTTATTTTTATCCGATATTCACATTCTGAGTCGGCATATCTCCTTGAATTAAAAGTCAGACTGTAGGTGATATACTTGGCTGCAATGTCGGGCACGCAAAAGAATACAAATCGACCAAACACAAGGCACGTTGCAGGGGGCCAAGCGAGTGCTAGCAAAGGCGCTAGCGTCGGCTCACCAACGTGCCAGAATGAAGACAGCGACAAGCCGTCAGGAAACGTAGCCGAGGACATTGCAAGTATTTTTACAGTCCTGAAACATATTTCTGGTGAGATGCAAAGCCTGGGAGAAATACGCAAAGCAACGTCGTCAATGGAAGAGAAACTATCAACTATTCGTAGGCGAGAATCAGCGACGTGGAAAGGGAGACTCTGGATATCAATTATCTTGGGGATGCAGAAACCGAGCGGAAGGCTCATCCGCCAGCCACTGGATCCGAACTTGAAGCTCTTCGTGATAGGATAGACGACATGGAAGACCGGAGCAGGCGTAATAATCTGCGCTTTGCTGTGAAAAGGGCGGGGACCCACAATCGCATTTCCTGGAGAAATTGCGTATTGCCTGACATGTTGTATAGATTACCACCCGGTCAACGGGGCTGGTTTAGTTGAACGCGCGCACAGGATTAGGCCCCGGACCTCGCTGCCCGGAGCCAACTAGATGGGTCCGGACTTATGATGAAAAGTTTTATGCGGTCAGACCGCATCCTACGCGCATCCCAGGAGAAAGGCGAAATTCGGTGGGAAGGGAAACGAGTCATGATTTTCCCGGACTTCTCCAGGGGAACCGTAACCAAACGTGATGCTTTCAGGGAGTGCAAAAAGATGCTTCATCAACGCGGGGTGAAGTTTGCTCTACAGTACCCAGCCACGCTCAAAATCAACACAAAAGAGGGACCGCGCCGCTTCATGAACCCGAGGACAGCCATGGACTTCATCAGGAACGAGCTGCACTAGCCACCCGAAGAAGCTGACTGACCACTCATCTCTACGGATGTGGCTTTCTTTTCCTTTACAACGTGAGGGACGGACAACTTTTGTTACAGGGGTATGATCGAACTGTTTCTTCTTTTTCTACACCACTCAGCTCACCGGCCGATTATCTGATAACAAGGTAAAAACTCAGTCACATGTTAAAGGTGCCGCAGCTTTCATAAAGACACTGTTAATGGGCCTGGTTGGTCAGAGTTACTTTACTGACAGATCACGGACCTGAAGGGTTTTAAGATGCGCTGTGTTCAGAGTTTTGCGCAGTTTTTATTTTCTAATGTAAGAGCTATGTTCATAAAGTTATGTTCTTATAGAGCTCACCCAAGGTATATCACAGCCCTGGTACCACTGACCCATTTGTCCACATTTTACTACTATGTCTACGGTTGATAGTAATTTGCGCCTAGCCACATGGAATGTGAACGGTCTGGGGAACCCCAAAAAGAGGAATAAGATACTTCATAGTCTGAAATCGGTCAGATATGATATTGTGTTTCTACAGGAGTGCCACTTGTCTTTAAAAGATGCGAATAAATTGTGTAAAGGATGGGTGGGGAAGGTTTTTTGCAGTGCTGGCACAAGTCAAAGTAGACGTGTCATTATTTTAGTAAATAAACATTTACAATTTAAATGCTTAAAGGAAATTAAGGACATAGAGGGAAGGATGCTTATTATCCTAGCTGATATACAGGGGAGAACATTGATATTAGCAAACACCTATGCCCCTAACAATGATGTTCCTGGATTCTTTGCCAATTTGGAATGTAAATTGATTGATATGGGCAGCTACCCAATCATATGGGCAGGGGACATGAACATGGTAATGGACGCAGTCCTTGACAGGAGTAGCCCCAGCAAAGCTAGACCACCTAAGTCGCTAAGTGTTGTTAAAAAATTGTGCTCTGCTCTTGGTCTCGTGGATGTATGGCGGCTGTTTAACCCTACTGGGAGGGATTATACATTTCTCTTGGCAATGCACGGCGTGTTTACCAGGATCGATTATTTCTTTATTTCTAAAGAAATGCTCCCATTTACAGTGTCGTGCATTATTGGGAACATATTAGTATCCGACCATGCCATGGTGTCGCTCAATTTGGTTCCTGCTGACAAAGTTAAAAAATCAACTAGATGGAGATTCAACTCATCTCTCCTGCAAGATGATGCCTTCAAAGCAATGTTGAAAACTCAAATTGACCTTTTTATTGATATAAATGTTCCCTCTTCCCCGTCAGCAGGTACAACTTGGGAAGCCTTCAAAGCTTTCATAAGGGGTCATGTAATTCAGTTTTCATCCCATAGGAAGAGACAGAATATGAGAGCAATGGCAGTACTGGAGAAAAAAGTGGAAGAGGCTGAACAACAATTGAAGCAGAACTTCACCCCACAGAAATTGAGAGAGCTTACAAAACTGAAATATGAGTATAATCATATACTTTCACAAAAGGTGGAATTTGGACTCTTTAGAGTCAGGCAAAAATACTTTGAATCTGGGGATAAGGCAGGGAAGCTACTAGCCCGCTATATTAAGCAACAAGAGTCCATGGCCACAATAACCGCTGTTCAATCAGAGGGAGGAGCTCTCTTGACAAAGTCAGCTGATATAAATGAAGCATTTAAAAAATTCTACATGAAATTGTATACATCAGCCCCGATCACAGAGAAACTATTATTCTTGGAGGGGCTGTCTCACAAAAAAAAATCCTGATCAGCGGTCCTGATGGTCTCACTGCTGAGTTTTTCAAATGTTTTTCAGAGGAGGTCACTCCACTTCTGCTGCAAATGTATAATGAAGCCTTTAGCCTGGGAACACTGCCCCCTACCTTGTGTCAGGCCCTGATAACCCTTATATTAAAAAAAGGCAAGGACCCTACTGACTGTAAAAACTATCGTCCAATCTCTCTGATATCACTTGATATCAAAATACTCTCTAAAATACTCGCAAATCGCCTTAACAGAGTAATTTCCACACTTATACACCCTGACCAAGTAGGATTTATTTGCAATAGATTTGCTTCTGACAATATTCGGCGATTGATAAATGTAATGTGGACAGTCAGGAACAATAACTCACCAATAGCAGCTGTTTCCCTTGACGCAGAAAAAGCTTTTGATTGTGTAGAATGGCACTATCTTTTTCAGATGTTGGAGATTTTGGGCTTCGGACAGACATTTATGAAGTGGGTGAAACTATTATA
>NW_023339774.1:2274832-2277644 GCF_004916995.1 Morone saxatilis | reverse complement strand
CAATGCACCTCAGGCAGCTGTTCAAACTAATGGAGTGGCCTCCTCTTATTTCAGACTCGGCCGGGGGACCCAGCAAGGTTCACCGCTTTCTCCCCTATTATTTTGCCTAGCAATAGAACCCCTGGCTGCAGCAATCCGTAAGGACACTGATATCCCTGGTATTACGATTGGAGGCTATACACATAAACTTTTGCTTTATGCTGATGATACTCTAGTCTTTATTACAAACCCAGACAGATCTGTTCCCGCTCTACTCCGAATTATAAAGTTATTCTCAAGCTTTTCTGGCTATCGGGTGAATTGGACAAAGTCGGAGGCCCTCCCCCTGACCTCATATTGCCCTAAATCGCTATTCCAAGCCAGAAGTTAACCGGACAAACTACATCTTACACAAAAAAGAAGAGCACCCAAGGCAAGGAGGCGTGGGTTAGGTAATCAAGGGGTGAAGACTTTCAGGCTCTATAGAGATCCTTTGGGAACCGTTTTTTTGGCGTTTAATATGACAACTCCGTTTTAAGAACTAGAATAAGCTGTAAGTAAGCGTGACAATAAACTTATTAAAATGTCATTCTCCACCGTGAGTCAGTTCTGACGGCCTCTTCTCTCGCCTCATACCCTTCTCTCTCTCTCCTCTGATATAGATCCGTCGTATAACGGTAAAAAAAAAAACAAACAATAAAAAAAAAAAAAAGTGACAGTCGGAAAAGAAAATAATTAAAAATAAATAATAGACGCAGAACATAAAACGTTGAAATAGAACAAAAACTAACCGCAGTTCAGAAATTGTCTATCAATATATTGCTAGTACAAGAGATAAGTTTAATGTTAATAAGAAGAGGTTAACACAGATAGATGGGAAATACAAAATTAATCAACCAAATAGCATAGGATGAGGTGAAACAAAATCCAAAGAGAGTCTGGAAATGAGTTCCGTTAATCGGCATGTAGATGAGTGAGAGATTGCAAATATAGCTGTGTCCCCATCCTATTAATTCGAGTATACGCTTTTGAATTTCTCGCAACTTCATTTCATCAGACTGTAAAGATATTTTCTCAAATGCGCCCTACCTGGAAAATCAATAGACCACAAAATCTATCCGATCATTTGCGCAGTTCTTGAGACCCATTCCTGAATAATGGGACCTTTCAAGCATCTATTCCATCATTCAATTATTATCTGTTGCGCAATCTCATAAGATGCAATATGGGTCATGGACCCAGTAAAATGCTTAAGGGATTCTACCATCGCAATGATTACTTAGGCTGAAGGAATTAGGCAAGGTTACCGATTAGAAATGATCAAAGGAGAGGTTATCCAGGACAAGATGTTTCGTAGTCCCGTCACTTCAATAGCTATACTCTCTGATATAATACTACGTATCTGATACAATTCCCAATCCATAAAAGCCTGTACCGAATCAATGTGACATTTATGGGCATGACCGACAATTCATCCACACAAAGAAGCTCCCGCTTAACAACACCGTTACAGAATCCATACACAGTGACTACAATCTGAAGAGTCTTTCAGCCCTAGTCTAAATAAACACCTGGCGGTAACATATAGTAATAATCGTGAAACAAATAGTTTTTAACTGTTACATTGGCGATCCAATCATATGAGATTGTGAAATATTCAATACACTGAGACATGCTTAGTAAATACCAAGATAAATATTACTTTATCCCATATCCTTTATATCAATAGAGCAAAAGCCCATAGAAATCTTGTAATTCCTCCATGGAGATATAAGCTTTTCAGTAGCAGCTGGTGATATCATATCAGGCGAGATTTAGTTTAAATGCATAAAGCTATTACGATCAATGTGATCATATAGGATACACATGGGACTCATGTCCTATGTGCTCTTGCAACTGGTGTAAAATAACGTGAATTCTAAATAGAAGTCACAGGCCCAGTTCTGTGGGTGGTGCCGTCACGCATAGAAGCTTAGGTGGTAAAGAGCCACTAGAGATGCCCCTCCAGGCGAGTATGCTTTAATTTGTTGAAGGTACCAGATTGACTCCAAATGATTATTTGCCCAGGACGAGATGTGCCACCTTGGAATCAATAGTGCCATAAGCTCTCACAGTTTATATCGGCCCTGAGTGAATTGCCTTTTTCACAAGTGATCATGACTCAGAGTAAGGATCGCCTCTTATTCACCCTCTTTCAAATTACTTCGGAGAGAATCTTGCACCCTGAGGATTTTTCAGAAGTGAGTATGTCCACAAAATCCCAGAACATAGTTATAAATGGTTTGATTTTAGTAATACGGGCTATTTTACTCCAGATTTCCCTGTAAAGTGATTGATGGGATGAGATCGACCATTTGGTGGCAATTCTGGCAGACAAGAACACAATGGGGGAACGATGTGCAAATTGACTGTTCCATTGTACCATGGAGGAGCTCTTTCAGGGGAAGCGCCCAGTATGCCAGGTGTCTCAAGCTAAAGGCATATAAAAACAGCATATTTGAAGACCCAAACCACCTCTCGGTTTTCGTATTTCTCAGATGCATTCTAGGTTTTTTGCCGTTCCAAAAAAAATTTTTACAAAGTACATCAAATTGTTTAAGTATTTGGTAGGATATCCAGGGGAAGGACTGAAGAATATAATTTATTTTGGGAGCACAGTTCACTTCATAACATTAACCTTGCCCCAACAAGAGAGAGAAAGCGGAGACCACCTCTGCATATCTGTGTTGTTTTTCTAGGAGCGGTTCCAAATTACATTTCACTATATCACTAAGTTGTCTGGGAATAAGTATTCCTAAGTATTTAATTCCTCGAGAGGCACTGGAAAGGAGCC
>NW_023339774.1:2273503-2274732 GCF_004916995.1 Morone saxatilis | reverse complement strand
GGTACAGGCTTTTTGGATTAGGATCCATAAGTATATCTCAGGGATAGGGTCAACCTCTGTCTTGACAAATTATCAGTACTAGCACTATATGTGTATGCATTTGTGACTGCGTGTGTATACTATTTTGTATATACTTTGTGTATACTATTTTATTTTTAACCTATTTTTCTTTTAGACCTGTCACTTTTTTTTTTTACTATAGAGGTAGGATGAAGGTGGTGAGGGCGCTCCAGAAGTAATCACGTGGACATTATAATGTGGACGCTACTCTATTTAAGGATTGTGATTCCTCATATGCCAATGGTACAGTGGTTACCGGTCAAATCTCTATGCTGAAGTTTTACTTTGGATACACCAACGCTGCCTTGGGCTCCTTGTTTTATTTTGTTGTTGTTGCTACTGTCGGGTCATCTGGCCCACAGCCTCTTTAATTTGTTATATGGTTGGAACTGTATTGGTTCGCTTTTGTTTGTATTGTAAAACAAAATAAAAAAATATAAGTCTCAAAAAAAAAAAAAACTCCTCATTCTTTTCAATCAGACCACTATGTTTGCTCAGTGGGGGTGCCAACATAGGGCCCTGGCATAAAAGCTGCCACAACAGCAGCACACTGCGTGGACTACACAGCACATCACATACATTAAGACACAGATTCCTGCTAGCTTACTTTGTACTGTGAAAAAAGGCAGGTAACTCTTGATTGCAGAAAAGTGAGATAATTTAATATGCTCAATATGTGCACAAATACAGGAACTCAGTGGCATGAAGAACACAAAAAAGAAACGCCTTAATTGGCACTCTTCCTTAATGTGTTGCAATCCAGCTGCCAATGTAAGCCTTCTCTGTGTTTTTTATTTCACTGAGTGTTTGTATTTGAGCACATATTAGGCATATTCAATTCCCTTACTTTTCTGCATCCACATAGCTCCCCTCTCTATTTCTGTAGTTTATCACGGACCTGCTTGGGAAGCCTTTTTTTTCAGTATTTAATTTATACATAATTCATAATTCCACAGTTTTCTTGGTGATTGTTGTTAAATATTCTTATCATACTGTGCAGTGTTTTGGAGCTCGATAAACCTTCAAACTCATCACTCTAGGGGTCAAACCTAAGTTCCATCATCTCATTTGTGACTAAAGTAAGTTCAGGCAAGCTAGTTCAGGCAGTCAACTCGAGCTGTGCTGATAGACACACATGACATGCCTCATTCCATAATCACTAACCAAGC
>NW_023339774.1:2270140-2273382 GCF_004916995.1 Morone saxatilis | reverse complement strand
TAGGCTCCGGCTAGGGGTTAAGGTATTTGCTCATCACTCCCCAATATCTCTATGTAAACATATCAGTGGGGAGTGATGAGGTCGGAGCCTAGATGCCAAAATCTAAATATGCTATACTGCTGTAATAAAAATTTCAAACGTGAGTTATCTGACTGAAATTCCTTTATGCCCCCTCCCTCTCTCTTTCTCCAGGCTGAGGGAGCAGTGGTCGGTCAGGTTGGATCAGAGGAATCAGCACCAACAGAGTTTCTTCGAGGAGAGAATCAGACGAGCTCAGAAAGCTCAGCAGAGCCTCAGGAAGCTCAGCTTTCCCTAAAAGTTCCAGATCGAGCTGGGGAAGGTTACAAAATCCAAAATCTATCTTTTTAGAAAACACATAAAATAGGCACCTTCTTAAGGAAGGTTTACCTTCTATGTTGCATTTCAAACTAGCATGGTAACATTGTTTTGTCATTACTTGTATATATTAAGGATTTTCCATTGGCCTGGGTTGGTCCACTTTAGCCATGATGGGCCAAGTCATGTCGTGATGACGTGTTTCCACTGCCTCCAGGAAGAGCACTGGCCTTTGAATCCAATTTGACATAGTGGCCAAACCATGTAATTACAGCAAAAAGCTTGTTATCTTATAAGCTTACATTGTAAAATGAGCAGCTGTAAGATGGCAGATTTTTTGAGCATCACAACCCTTGACGAAATGACATCAGAATTTGATCAATCCGGTCTGATAACATTTGTAAAGTCGGCTTGGTCAGCAGTAGACTCTAGTGCTTGCTCTATTGGCTGCACGATGTGAAAGCAGATGTGGGTAATTTTACACTGGGAAATCAAACTTTTTTGACTTCATGTGCCACTGAGCAGCTTCCATAGGATTTAATGGGGCCCCACCTCCAGAACTGTATCTATATGTGACTAAGGTGAGCACAAAAGGCAACAACTTTTACCACGTTCCCACGTTGTGTCATCAAGTCAAGAAAAGTTGGGGCAACATGGTTGCCTACTCATGGCTCTTCGCAGCATGGCTCAGTGTGACAACCTCCACCATAATAGAAAAGCCTATATGTTGATGTTGTTACTCCATAACCACATAATCCTTGGTTTAGTAAAAGTAAATAGATAAAATCTCCATCTCCAAATTAGTATCTTCAACTTTACCTGCTTGCTTTACTTTTCATCCTTGCAAAGATGTAAATTAAAATTTAAAAACCCAATGAAACTGTTTGGAAAATGTCATTCAACTTCAAGATTTGTTTGTAGTGTTGAATCATTTTATGCTGACACCAGACTTGTCATAAAAGTCACAACAGTGAAGAAGCTGAGGTCGATCCAGGGAGGGACTGTGATCGAATCATTGCTGTTCTGGAGAATTGATGTGGGCCAGTGCTGGGAAATGTGCTGTTGGTATGTCTTTTTCAGTTTTTAGCAGCCACATTTTTAATAAAGTTTGCATTAATAAAATTATTTTTGTGTTTCACGGGTTATTGAAAATGTCGGCAGCTTATTTATTATCAACGTAGTAATAGATCATTTAAGGCTGTAGTTGAATGAGGTCAGGGGACCTCTGGTGAATGTGTAAGTGGTTAGCTGACTGGTGGAGGTTCAGAAAGAGGCCCTGGAGGTTGCAGTAGGAAGAGACAGAGGTTTAATGAGGACAATAAGGCAATATGATTGGTTGTTAAGCAGCAGCCACAGCGTGCTGCAGAAAGGCATAAAAGGAAAGTAGACATAGGCCATATGGGTAATGTGAAATAAACTGCCAACAAAAAAATATAAATATTTTAAACATAATGTAATTTAAGGTGGGAATGAATTCAACTCCCTTAATTAAACTTAACGGTCCCTACAGTCCAGACAAACAGCACAGACTATACAAGCCTACTAAATGCCAGTGCATCAAACTAAAGATGAGGCTACATCCACACTGCACAGCCCTGCATCAGAGTAAGGGTCACAGCGAATACAATCTGAACTTAAAGCCTAACTTAAAGGAACCAAAGGTATCCAAATTCATCATTCATGAGGTGTTTTGTTCTTCACACACTCTAGCCAGGAACAAGTAGAAGAAACAAAGCAATGTGGCTTGGCTTCATGTGAGTGTATGCGTGGACTGCAGTTCTCAATCAGAAGTAACTGAGTGCAGGTGTCTCCACTTTCCACTTGGAGCTGGGGGCGTGGCCGGCCAAGACGGATCAGACAGCAGATACAGAGCTGAGCCATTTGTGCAGTAGTAAAATGCTTTTTTTTACACAGATTGAGGACTGTGCGTTTTCCATCTCTTAAAGTGCAGTCATGTTAGGAAGCGGTGACTTAGACGATGATTATAGTCACCAGTAACAGGCACAGACCTCCAGTCCAGCCTGGTATGGAACACAACATTTGTATTTCTTCCATACCTGCTACATTTGTTTCTACAGTGATGTTTGAGGTGGCTGTTACATGTTTCTGTATGTTTAGGCACACCATTACAACAGGTTTGCCCAATCTACAACAAATTCAGTTAATTTTGCCATTGTGTTGCCCTGTGATTCGATCTGCTACAAAATTTAAAGGTCTAGTATGTAACATTTAGGAGGATCTATTGGCAAAAAGGAATATGTTTTCATTAGTGTATAATAACCTGAAATAGGAATAGGAATTGTTGTGTTTTTGTTACCTGAGAATGAGCCTTTTATATCTACAGATGCTGTGGGTTACCTTCCATGGAGTCTGCCATGTTGAAACGCCATGTTTCTACAGTAGCCCAGAAGGAACAAACCGAACCCTAGCTCTAGATAGGGGCGTTTGCATTTTTTGCATGTTTCAAGGCCACTGTAGTTTGTAGTGAAGCGAGGGAGTTGCGATCTGCAATTACCCCACTAGATGCCACTAAATGCTACACACTGGACCTTTACTGGGTTCTTCCTTGGCCCATGCTACAGCCTTTTACCAAGTTTCATGAAAATCAGGCCAGCAATTTTTGAAACCCACAAATGGCACCAAAAACATAATAAACACACACTGTAAAACTGAGTTAGTTCAACTTGTTGCAAACTCAAACTGTTTGAGGAAACTGATTGCCATAAACCGTTTAAGTTTATCTACTCAAACAATTTCAGCATGAAAGATATTTGATTTGAGTAGCAGTAACTCAAGTATTTATTGTTAAGAGAGGTAAGAGATAAGAGATTTTTATTTGTCACATGCACAGTTATACATAGTACAATGCACAGTGAAATGCTTCTTTGTACCTGCAGCCAGTAGTA
>NW_023339774.1:2263435-2270040 GCF_004916995.1 Morone saxatilis | reverse complement strand
ATTTCATCACCACAGATGTGAGGGCTATGGGCCTGAAGTCATTGGAACTGCTGGGGTGTGGTTTCTTTGGGACAGGGACTATTATGGATTTCTTAAAGCAGGTTGGAATCACACACTGTCTGAGTGAGAGGTTGAATATCACTGTAAACGGAGGTGCCAGCTGATCAGCGCAGGTTTTGATGACACGTCCACTAATCCCGTCTGGTCCAGCCACTTTCCTGGTGTTCACCCTCCTCACGTCACGCTCCGTCACGGCAAGTGTGTCCTCCCCTCCGGCTGGCAGCGCAGCGGGCAGTCGATTTCCTGACTCAAAGCGCGCAAAAAAGTTGTTGAGTTCGTCAGCCAGCGAAGCATCGGCACTCACCGGGGGGGTGTGTGCTGCTTTGTAACCCGTGATGGTGCATAGTCCCTGCCACAGTCCCCTGGAATCAGACTGTTCCATCAGTTTCTCCAGTCTTTGTGCGTAGCGGTGTTTAGCCTCTTTCACCGCTCTGCGGACACTGTAAGAGGCCGACTTGTATTCTGTTCCCAGAGCGAGTCCCGAGTTATAGGCAGCGGTGCGGGAACGCAGAGCGTCGCGGACAGATCTATCCACCCACGGCTTCTGGTTGGGAAAAGTCCTGATGGTCCTCCTTGCCGGTGGTATCATCCACAACTTTTCCGATAAATCCCACAACCGCATCCGTAAACTCCTCGATGTCTCCACCCGCACTGCTGTGAAACATCTCCCAGTCGGCTGAATCCAGCGCACCCTACAGGGCAGCCTCTGATTGATCGGTCCACCGCGTCACTTCCCTCACTGCAGGGGGTTCCTGCCTCAGCCTTTGTTTGTATTTAGGCATGAGAAAAACAGCGGCGTGATCCGACTTTCCAAAGGGGGGGAGAGGTTTCGCTTTGTAGCCTTCTTTGAATGGAGAATAGCAGTGGTCTAGGGTCCTTACTCCTCTGGTGGGGCAGTCGATGTGTTGAGTAAACTCCGGTATCACCTTTTTCAAGTTAGTTAAGGTAAAAAATGAATTGTACCAAATCCATTCAGTTAACTAAAGTTACACTCATATGCAGCATTTCTCTAAACTTATTTAAAATGTGTGAACAGAATTCATCTGAATAAAGTAATTTAAATGCATCTTCTTCAATCAAATGTTAACTTAACTTGAATTTACTCCGTTTTTTATACTAAAGCAAATTATTACATGACCTGTCAAAACAGCTGATGTATGATCAAAACAATTTAGAATAAATTATCCAAATCATAGCCAAATAATTTTTAGTGTTTTGTTATGTGACTAGCATCTTGACACGTTAGGCTATCATTAAGAATAATTTGGATGCATACTTGGGCTTATGGTGATTAATAAACTGAAACAAAAATTGAAAAAATCCTAAGCTATACAGCATTATAATGGTTAGTCAGTGGAACAAACTGGAATTATATCGCCTGTACTTAAAATACTGTATACATTTTAGGGCACTCCAAACAAATGAGTTGCTTCAACAATTTTGAGTTGAGTTTAATTTATGTGAATGAGTGACTCCAATTTGTTTAGAGGGTTAAGTTACGTTAACCCTAACCCTAACTCATTTATTTTATTAAGATGTGTTGTCAGGTTTTACAGTGCATGAGATGTGGGTAGGGTGTTGAAAAAACATGAAAAAATGTGGACCTGTAATAACTGTTTTTATCCACTTTGGGGCAGTGGTACACAACATGACACATAATTAATAAACTTTTAAGTTGATATTGCGAACAACTAACTACTAAATATGTTCCTGTAACAGCTAAATGCTAGTTTCTGTAAAAACTGTAAAAAAGACAAATCTTGCATGCCACCATGTCTTTCTTTAAGTATCCAGGTTCACATCAAACGTTTTTATGAGGAGAATTAAATTAAGCTTTTCTCTTGGAAGGGAAAGACTGGAATTTGACACATTCGTGGAAAATGTAACTTCTGGTGATCCATTTAAGTCTGATCTAAATTGTTTATGACTGAAGGGTTTTTTGGGGATTATTGTTTGTTTTTGTAATACTCCTTTTGGCCACAAGAGTGAGTATTACAAAAAGTCACCTATAAAAACTTATCTTGGCGAAACTTTTTTTAAATTTATTTTGGCCATTTAAAGAATATGAACTTGTGTCTCACTTGTGTTTCCCTGGACAGTTCAATGTCTCTACTTTCTGCTGTGTCTCATCTCCTATCCATTTCTGTGTATTTAAGCTTAAGTATTTAGTCAAAGGCCTCAAACTGAAGTTTGAGACACAGTCTAGATGTCTGTCTTGGTTTTTGTTCCTAAACCCTTCAATGCAGTTCACACACACAGTCAAGTTCAATCATCAGATCTGCTAGTTGCTCTAGTTCCATCATCTGTGGACCTTGTAGCTGTGTTTTTTGGTATGGAGTCTCTGTTTGGAGGGGAGCTTGAAACCAGCAGGTTTCTGTGTGTGTATTTGGAGGAACAGTGTGTACTGCAGGGATGTGACGGTCTGTTCCTGAGGAGAACTGCCCACACACCAAAAAATCTGCTCGGCAACGATCCAAAACTGGAAGCACGTCCCACCAGCCAGCCACGCTTCACACACACAAACACACACAAACATGTTTTGAAACAGCTCTGAAGCAGATGCTGATTTACCAGTGAGATTTCATTTTAGTCACAACAACTCAAAGAGAGTAGTTTATTAGAAAAGGTTGATGGAAATGGAAAAAAAACATCCTCAAGAT
Organism: Morone saxatilis; assembly: GCF_004916995.1. NCBI lineage: Eukaryota > Metazoa > Chordata > Actinopteri > Moronidae > Morone > Morone saxatilis. The sequence continues at coordinate 2,267,320 of NW_023339774.1, read as the reverse complement.
TTACTCTTCTTTTTCTTTTTTTTCTGACAATGGTTACAAGTGTAAAGTCGAAGGTTTAGTGCGACTGATTATGTCGGAATTCTTTGGTGCACTAAAAACTAACATGATAAAATGACAGCATGAAATCCAGGCAAATGCAGCTGTGGTTCCACAATGCAACATTCAACATAAATAATGGAGTTGGTTATTGCTGGAATAATGCAGATGCTAATACTTCTCGTAACTGCAAAAACAAAGCACAGTCAACACCAGTACATAGTGTGTGCTGGGATTATTATTATGTGAGGACACATTGATGATGTGCAGTCTGCAAAAAGATGCTGCAGTTCTACTCTTGACCACCAGGCGGCAGCAACACACAGTAAAACATCCAGCCAGCAACTGGAACAACATGAGAAATATTCTTCTTATTATTACTATTACCAAGCCAAATGTATATGGACAGCCTTTTCCACATTATTTAGTGTACTTTTTATCTGAGTCTGTTATGGTTTATGTGAAGCTCCATAGCTTTAGAAACAGAAACCCTCATTCTACACTGTACAATATTTTTGTCAGTAGTGTTCTTCATTTGGGCCAACTCTTTGTGTTTGGTCCTTTCCTGTGTCAACATGACACTTTCCCTGTGCACAAAGCCAGCTCCATATACAGTAGAAATCATTTTCCCAGTTTGGTGTGGAAGGACTAAACTGCACAGAGCCCTGACCTTAACCCAAACCAACACCTCTGGAATGAACCGGAACAAAGTATTTGAACCAGACTTTATCCTCCAATGTCAGCGTCCGACCTCACTAATGCTCTTGTGTCTGAATAGGAGATAATCCTTGCAGCCAGGTTCAACATCTGGGGGAAAAGAGTGGAGCAGCATATTAATCCCATGGTCCTTAAACGACATGTTCAGCTATCACATATATTCAGCTGTCCACATACTTTTGGCCATGTAGTTTGTAATTTTTCTTTTTTCTTATCAGTAAATACCCTTTAAACTCTTGATATTGACATACATTGCTGCTATTAATTAGTACAATTTAAAGGCTAAATCATCTATTTTTTGATCTTATAAATTAAAGATATATACAGTGATAGATATATACATATATATCTATCACTGTAGAACTGAAGAGATGACCAAAATGAGCACTAAGTTGTTTTTCTATTTCCTGATGACGAAGATCCTGGAGATTCTTGTTGGAAGCCTCTGTTTACATTCAAAGGATGCTTGACCATCATACTGCTGAGAAAACAACACTGCATGTGGGGTCACCAGCAGAGAATGATGTCGTTCTCTGTGAAACCTGCTGGTTTTAAAGGACTTGGTGAATAGATGGGACTGGACGTGACTTGCTAAATATAAACACTGACCTCGCCGCTGATGCAGAGAACAACCTGAGTCACTGTGGCTGCTGCTGCAAACACAGAGAGCGGAGAAAAGTGAGAGAAATGTTCCGCGGTTACAAATAATGATGATGACAGTGGTGATGGTGCTGATGATGTTTTTGTCCTGCCGGCAGCGAAGCCTGGGGCCTGTTCCAGAAAGCAAGTTTAACAAACTCTTGAGCTGAGCTCCAAACTTGGAATTTTAGGTTCAAGAACAGCTGGTCAGCATTAGCCCAATGAGTGCCTGTGAGTTATGCACCTGTATGGTGAATGAAAAAAAGTCATCATCATCTTCATCGATGGAGCCATTCATCATGGTAAGGAGTCAAAAAAGGGAAGAGCTTTCATTTTAATTACATGGATCTATAGAAATATTAACCTGTACATATGTTAAAAGGAGTTCGGTCTAGACCTGCTCCTAATTTGCAAGGCCAACGCTGTCCGAGATACAACTTCCTGTTAGTGAATTGGCGCTATACAAATAAAACCTTGAATTGAAATTGAATTGAAACTGTACATATGCAGATTTAAAACAGACCTAACATATCTAATTATACAGTGTCGCTAACATCAAAGAATGCTAACCATGCCGATGTTTAGCAGGTATAATGTTTATACCATGGTCACAATTTTAGTTTAGTATTTAGTAGGCTCACATTAGCTAACTAAAAAACGATTTCTGCTGAAAGAGGTACAACAAGACATCATATTTACAACAGCAAGGTCACTATATAAACTCAATAATTGGCCTGTCCAGGGGCGTTTCCAGACTTTTTGGACTGAGGTGGCACAAGTGGGGCACTGACTTATGCAGGGGCGGCATGAAGTATGAGGCCCTGCTTTCCATTCATTCACAATTTATGCCATTCCAAATCCCAGTATGCAGATATATTCAAATACACGAGGCGAAAATAAAACATTTATACCACATGAAATAAACTACAAGGTTTTGCCCCAAAACTGCATAGGATTAGCATAAAGTGGACTGCAAAAGGGGACTTGTGGGACTATTCAGATATCTTGAGGTCAGAGGTCAAGGGATCCCTTTGAAAATGGGAGTTTTTCCATTGCTACGTGCTAGCATGACATGGTTGGTACCAATGAATACATTAGGTTATCTAGTTTCATATCATACCAGTATATACTCACAGATTATAACAGCCTCTGAAAGACAGTGCGGAGTGGAAGAAGTAAGGATATCAATAAAATTAATCCTATTCTGACATTCTGCGTGAAGTTCATGAATAATGAACACAAACGTCAGTCAGTATGGTAAATGGTAAATGGACCTGCACTTGTATAGCGCCTTTCTAGTCTTCAGACCACTCAACGCGCTTTTATGCTACGTGCCATACACATTCACACACCAATGCTGTGCATCGGGAGCAATTTGGGGTTCAGTATCTTGCTCAAGGATACTTCGACACGTGGCAGGAGGAGCCGGGGATCGAACCAACAATCACACTCGATTGGGGGGACGACCCGCTTGCCTCTGAGCCAGCTGTATAGCACATAAAGCCTCAAGTATGTCGCGTTTGCACCTGTCGCGCGACTCGTGAACGTCCAAAAAACAGTAATGACGTGGACTCCGCCTCACGGCCGGGGTCACCACACTATTCTTTTTTTTAAGCTGTGAGCGCGCGAAACGGAGAAGAAGCTTCCGAGCAAGTGCTGCGCTCTACAGGCATCTGTTACGATCCTCAATAAAGGAACACGGGCGTAGCTAGAAGCGACAAACCAAACCTAAACGCTAATGCTTAAATTCCCTTGGATCAAATAAAATATATCTATCTCATCATCATATCTATCTATGCTACCTATCTATCTATCTTCTATCTAGTCTTCTATCATCTCATCATAGTTTCTCTTCGACTTGGTTAGTCGAGTGTTCAGTTGGTTGCAATCTGCCAGTCTTACCCGCTATAGACGCTTAAAATCCTACAATCCAGATACGGCAGCAAGTTGCATGCAAGATTTAGTGACCATTGAACATTTTGTCAACTTATCATTACATATTCTGTGGACTGACAGTTGTGACGGTCTCATAGATGCTGACTTTATTGGTGATAGAGTACTCACATTCCTCCAAGTCTAAGCTTCCCCGAGTTAACATCATGAGGATGCAACCAGCGGCACGCTATGAGAGTTAAGTCAGCGGGGATCCGAGGCGCGCCGCTCTCTAGATGAGCTATCTGTACTCAGATTCAGGAACTGGACGGTGCAAGCGCTGGTTTCTCCATTATCTGCGTAATCTGTATAGTGCCTGAGTTAACGGCAGCTCCCCTCCCCTCATGATGGCTTCTGTGTTGCTCTGGATTTTTCAGGCATGAAGCTCCCAGCAGCCTCATTATGGGAGGGCCTGTTCACACACAACAGCTCTCACCAGTAGAGTCTTTGTAAAGCCGCTCAGCCGTGACCCTAATCTGCCAAATTTCCCTCCAGCACACTGTTGGTACTTACAAAACTCAAACACAGTTCACAAGTGAGGTGACAAAGCATTGCCAGTCA
>NW_023339774.1:2253558-2263410 GCF_004916995.1 Morone saxatilis | reverse complement strand
CCTGGGATCTTTAGTCCTGATCAACATTGATACCAGAGAAACAACCAGTGGCAAGAGCACAAAGAAAGACAAAAAACAACAAAAACAGCATAGATGATACACGAGCAGCAAACAAAAACACTAAAGACAAAAAATGTGACAGAGGCAAAAAAAACAAACCCAAAAAAACCAGACAAAAACAAAGAAAAACAAAGCACTGCCTAACACAAACAAGCCATTTGCTATCAGCGCCCTACTGATGTTACTAAAATGATGATGTCTCGTATAATGTTACGTAAGGAAGTTTGGTCCTAGACAGCTCTATTGTACACAAGTGTCCTAAGATAACTTCTGTTATCGAATGGCGCCTATACAAAATAAAATCTAATTAATTCAAATGTTTTATTTTACCTTTTATTATTGCTCCAAGACATTGAAAAGACCAAAACAACAATGTTTAGTCCTGTCTCTCAACTACCTGAAGATGTAACTCTTTAAAACGGTTAAAAATATATAGTTTCATTTATAACATTTAGACTGCTCTAGTCGAACGTATTTGGCCAGGCCAGGACAGTTGTATGTGCTGAACCAAAAAAACTACAACTTGTGCGTGTTCATGTAATGAACGGAACATGTCAGCCCCAGCTCAAGGTTATGTAGTTTCAGGAACAACCAATGAAGCCTCAATGGCACTTAGGAAAAGAAGATATATCAGCGGTTTAGTGATCAGGATTCCTTGTAGGATAGACGGAATGAGGGTCATTTACTGGACGGGATGACAGGTACTGACCCATGGAACTAGAAAAGGGATCATATCCTCCTCCCTGCTTCTAAGCTCTCCTGCATTGGCCCCGTCCCTGTCAATTTAGAATCAGAATTTAAAAATTCTCCTCCCTCCACCCTATAAAGCTCTTGCATGGTCAGGCCCCTTCATATCCTTAACGAGTTCATAAGTACCCTATTACCCCTCCTAGGACACTGCGTTCTCATGAATGCTGGCTACTTTGTGGTTCCCTATAGTCCTCTAAAAGTAGAATACAGGGAGCCAGAGCCTTCAGTTCGCAAAGCTCCTCCTCCTGTGGAACCGCTTTCCAGTTGTGGTTCGGGAAAGGCCAGAACCACCCTCCTCCCCACCTTTAAGAGCTAGGCTTAAGACGTTTCCCTCTTTGATAAGCTTATAGTTAGGGCTGGATCAGGTTGAGTCCTGACCCAAATCTCTTAGTTATGCTGGCTATTACGGCCTAGACTATTCGGGAATTTCCATGGTGGCACTGAGCTCGCTCGGGGGGGGGGGGGGGGGTCAATTGCACAGGGGTGAACAGATGCTGATTAGAATCATGATGTAGGCAGAGAGGCTAGGAGCCTGGGGGTCAAGACTCTAGGGTTGGGACACGTCTTGATGAGCTTATGGCTTCATTATCCCCTTGTAGTTCCTGCAATAGAAGAAGAAACTTGGATAGAAGTATTATCCCTAACACACATATGTCCTGATGGTGGGAAGAAACACTGGCCTGAAACCCACACTAAGACAGGGAGAACACGCAAACTCCACACAGAAAGAAGCTGCGATGGCCGAGGTTCAAACCCTGGACCTTCTTGCTGTGAGGCCACAGTGATGATCACTGAGCCACCGTGCTGCCCGCTGAGAAGGGAGAGAGGAGAAGAATGGGATTTTGGGGGGAGGGTCATGAGACTGAGACCAGCGGAATATAGAGGGGTTAGACACACATATACAGGTGTGCAAGATGATTGAAATTCACCCTGATTTGGGTTGCGTTTATGCACATATAGAATGCCGCTTTTAAGAGGCAAAAATCTCGAGCAGACACCAGTTCTAGGTGGGCAGACGTTCTGCATCTCCCTACTAAACAAGAACGATTCACAGCAACAATAGTAACAATAACAACTAAAATAATAGGAATACAACTAATAACAATAATAGTAGCAGTGGGTGTCAAGAAGGACCATGTTTCAGGCACAACCACTATCTATGGAAACCTGCAAGATGAGAAAGCACAAAAACTGCCAGTTAGAAACGATGCCAAGTTAGAAAGATTTCTTAATGAGATATGAGTGTGTGGAGGAGGACAGAAAACCTATATACAAGGTAAACTAAACATTCCTTGTTCTGTGGATGTTCCCAAGCCTAATAGCTTCTGGAATAAAACCAAACTTTCTTTTCTTTGTTTTACATAAAGTCAATCTAAAATGTATTGATGGCAGTAGCTTAAAGCAGTCATAGCCCTGTAAAATGTATTTCTGAAAACATTTTAGGTGAGAATTAGGCAACACTATCAGAATTTTGACTTATATTTGATCAGCACTGCCTAGTATGAGTATTATTAAAGTATTTAATCTTTGTTTTGTGAGGACTGACCTACATGTGACTTTTCAAATCTTGGCCACCAACATTCTCATGCTTGGATGGAAGGTTGGCCAGACGCATCTGAGCAAATGAAACATCATGAACTCGGCAGATTCGTCTGGTTCCCAGGCAAGAACAACCCCAGAGTCTAAAGAGAGCTGTATTAGTCTTTGAAATACATCACTCAGTTCATTGGCACAGTACCTTAATGTCCTTCCACATATTCCATCTGGCACTTTAATCTTGTTTACTGTGATCCTGTTTTAAATATTTAGCTACAGATTGGGTGGAAAGTTGCAGTGGCTGCCCAAGTAAGAGTGTCTCTGATAAATTCCCAAGTTGGGCACTATAATCCAATGTCAAAATGAGGTTCACAAGGAGGCAACATATTAGACATAACAGTCGGCCAATTAGAGCTCCTGCTATTTTAAATCTGATAATTTATTATTGGATTATAATTTAAAAAATGATGATCAAACTCTCATATCCCCTCTGGTATTCTTGAAATAGTTTACATGTACTTTATCAACTTGGAGAAGCCAGTGTATAACATTTAGGAGGATCTATTGTCAGAAATGGAATATAATATTCATAGCTAGGTTTTCATTAGTGTATAATCACCTGAAAATAAGAACTGTTGAGATTTTGTTGCCTTAGAATGAGAGGCGTTTTTATCTACAGAGGGAGCGGGACACCTTCTACTGAGTCATGTTTCTACATTAGCCCAGAACGGACAAACCAAACAATGGCTCTAGACAGGATCTTTCACAGTTTTTGCGAGTTTTGCAGCCACTGTAGTTTTTCCTACTTGCTGAGAAGGCATGCGGTGTTCTGTTGTTTGCAATCTGCATCATCAGAGCTAGATGGCACTAAGTCCTACACACTGGTCCTTTAAGCTCTCAAAATGCTCAAAATGGACAAGTTTGTATGACATGTTATCCGATCTAAAGCATCTAAAGTCAATAGTGTTTCTACCTGTTCTGAATGAGTGTATTTAGAGGTTGCGTTAATGGCCTGTCATTTTATGATGAGTTGTACAAATGGGGGTCACAGAGCACACTTTCAGATAGTCTCAGAAAAGTGTGCCAGCCAATCAGAAACCAGGATTTACTCTTGCCATGGTATATGTTAGATTAACAGAAAGAAGCATCAGGAGGACAGTGACAAAGCAGACTAACAGCAACAAGCTGTTTGTCAGGTTGAACAGATAACGACAGTAGTACCTGACAGATGTACATTTGGCCTGTATTTGGCACAAATGGAAGCTCATACGTTCCCCTTCTGACAGCAGAGTTATTGATGTGCGTCTGCTGGACCTGTTTTCAGCTCACAGTCAGTCAAAGGACCTTGCCTTCATCACCTGCTGTCTGACTGAGAGCTGAAACCACATGTTACCTGCTCAACCCGCTGGGTACAACAATGGACATTATCTACATTAAGGGACTGTCTCTAAATGTGCAGCATTCACAGATACATGTTTGAACAAAAATAAATTCTTTAGTATTCTGCAGCTGTGTTCCTGATACACAGAGATGACTCTGCTGTCTGTCTGGCAGCTAATTAGCATTTTTCTTTTATCAAGCAGGAAATTAATCTGTTCAGTCCAGATATCACATCATCACTGACATACTTCATTGGCGGATTTCATTCAGTCCACTTTTAATGAATGCTGAGCACTGAAACAGAACAGAGCAGCTGTTCACTTTCTGTTCACACACCCAATAAAGTCATGAATAAACCTTCAAATTAACTTCCAGAATTCAAGTCTACTTCCTGTTTGCTAGCAGCTGACAGGACTGAGAGCTGGTGCGTGTATAATTGTGAAATATAGTCTTTGTATACTGTTTTTCATGTGTATTATTGTGTATCCTCTTGCTGTCTCCCTCGAATATGCTGACTGTCTTCAGAAAGGTTTTTTAAAGCTTCAAGGTTTCTAGCCTCATTTCAGGTTAGTGAAAAAAGCTCCTTCTGTTTTTGCACACTGAAAAAATCATTTTCTGCTAAACCATAACATGACACAGATGTTAACTGTCGCCCACTGAAAAGGTTGAATAACAGACATATCTGTCCAAATGAGGCTTAAGGTCCTCTGCAATGCTTTTGCACTTGCTCTGTCTTTTAGCTGCTTAGTTAAAGTAATAAACACAGGTTGATAAGAACATGAATAAATACTCATTTTGTGCCTGCTTGGGTTTTTCTACAAAAAAGTTCAGTAACCTTGTTAAAAATTCTGACAAAGGACTTTTGAATCTATGAATATGCAAATACTGGACACAAGATAGCTTTTTAAGTATATCTTTATTATTAATTGTGTCACATCTTATTCACATATACAAAATGTTTTACATTTATCCCCCCCTTCGAGAGATATTCCTTGGTCTGGGAAGCACCTCCCAAAATATGTTCGATATTCTAGGTTCTACATAATCAAGAAATGGGGTCCATATATGATACAATAAACCAATTTTCCCTCTGAACCAGTATGTCAAATATTCCATGGGTAAAAGGTCAAATATTACCTTATGCCAATTTAAAACTGTAGGTGGCTTATTTGAAATCCATTTCAGCAATATAGTTTTATGTGCAGCATATGTTAAAACATTCCACAATTTTTGACAATGAGATCCTTTTATTTGTGGGTGTGATAATCCCAACAACAGACACATTGGGTCCCGATCCAACTCCTTATTAAAAACCAAATCTAATTTCAAAGCCACTTCTACCCAGAAATCCAGGATATGCACACAGGTCCATACAGTATGTATAAAGCTGCCAACTTCCTTATTACACTTGGATCCATCTTATGTCTGAGTTCAGGTGATATGTGAAGGCGATGCAGTAACTTAAATTGTGATTCCTTTGCTCTACTGCATATGGATATGTTGTTAGCATGCTCCCATAAGTCCGCCTACATAGCTTCGTCTATTACCATCCCATGGTCCTGAGCCCATGTTTGCATAATTGTATTGTTATCCTTATTGGACTTAAAAAGGCCTCATAGCATCGTCTTACTATGGCCTTATTGCTATTTATTTTGTATAGTAGTTGTTCAGTTGGTGACATTTCCAGAGTAAATTTATGCCGAATTGGATTCTGCATAAAGCTTCTGACTTGTAGGAACCTAAAAAGATGTGTGTGTGAAATCTTGTTTTTTAATCTTAATTTGTCAAATGACATCATTCTGTCCCCTTCAAATAAGTCTTTCAAAGTTGTGATACCAGCACTTTCCCACAGAGCAAACCCATTATCTGTCATACCTGGGAGAAAATCTGTATTTCTTTGTATTGGGGTAATTGGAGATAAAACATCAGTTATTTTTTCCCATTTCTTATTCATGTCCCAAACCTTTAGTGTGGATTTAACAATGAAATTACCATCTGCAACCTCTAGTTTATTACGATTCCGGATAAATGGGAGACTATCTAATTGTAACGGTTTACCTAAATTGTATGCTTCAATATCGAGCCAGTCAGAATCCGGGTCATTCCATACCCAATCTACTAGATATCGAAATTGAAAAGCCACTTGATACAGTCTAATGTTGGGAATTGCTAATCCTCCCTGAACCGATGGCAATTGTAATTTAAGTCGCAGTCTTTTGCAGTTCCATATAAATGATCTAAACCAACCATTCACCGTCTTGATAGTATTATTATTTAGTAGGACTGGGATCATTTGAAATTTGTAGAGCAGCCGTGGTAAAATATTCATCTTAATCAAGCGATTCTTCCCAGCATCGAGAGTGGTAAAGAAGACCACCTCTCTAGGTCATCATGAATGCGTTTAAGCAGAGGCTGAACATTTGCATCCTTTGCAGCAGAGGAGTAATAAATATACCTAAATAAACAAAACCTTACCTGGCCTCTAACTTACTTAAATTTATTTTGTAACCAGAAAACTTACTAAACTCATTAATAACAGTAAGGACTGACATAATAGATATTTCCGGTTGAGTGATAAACAACAAAACATCAGCATACAAGGAAATCTTATGTTGTCTGTGATTAATCCATATACCATAAACAGTACAGTGGGTTCTAACGGCTTCTGCCAGTGGCTCGATTGCGATCGCAAATAACAAAGGTGATAAGGGGCACCCTTGACGCATGCCCTCCCCACAGCCCCTAGTGGATTATGATAAAGCAACTTGACTCATTCAATAAAATCTTTACCTAAATCAAACTCCTTGAGTGTGAAAAAAGATGGCCCCAATTTACTAAAATGTATTTTCAGTGTATGTTGCCTCAAGGTTTTAAGTTTTAAGTAAAACTGAGATTTAAGGTGACACAGAGAAACTTCCTCCCCTTATTTTATTTCGATTTAATTTTTGACTGGAAGGGGGCTTAGTAGAAATGATTAGTACTGTCTGATAGCTGAGAGTATAAAAGTTGACAAATGAGGGGAGAAAGAGAAAGTTATGACATGCGACAAACAGCTGAATTGAACCAGGTACTTTGCGGTTATGTGGTATGCTTCCTGACCAGCAGGCCAGCAGAATCAGGAATAAGTGTTTGGTTTGTCCATTCTGGGCTGCTGTAGATACATGGTGGTTCAACATGGCGCACTCAGTGGAAGAGGACCCACTCCCTCTGTACGTCTGTACCTCAACGTCTCATTCTGATAATACTAAAACATACCTATGAATACTATATTCCATTTCTGACAATAGATCCTCCTAAATGTTGCATACTGGAACTTTAAGGCAAACAGTGATGCTTCCCTCAACATAAATAAGTTATTTTTGCACCTAAATCTAAACCAACCTTGACCATAACCTTGTCACATCATAAATAACATATTAGTGATTTAGTGATGAACAGTTTTGGAAGGTGCAGATAAATGGCATTGCCCTGCTGATATGTAGGTCAGATCAGAAAACACTTATGTGTCATTCAAAAGGATATGGACAAACAATGTGTTTTGTTCTTTAATTTGAACCACAAAACCCACAGAAACAATCGTCACAATTTCAGGTTTTCTTTTAGCTGTAGGAGTCCATTTTAGCACATTCTTTAGGATGAGTTCTCTGGGAATTTGTGTTAGTTTGTCTTTCAAATGCTGTCTGCTGTGAGCTGTCTAACTTGTGTGTCTAATTGGTCTGGCCCATACACTCGACCCAAATAGAGCAATAAATTACAGTCTATGTGTGGACCAGATCTGGAAGTTGCATACAAGGTTTGGTCGAAGCTGACATCTGGAACCAGTGCTAAAACTTGTCTGGTCCAACATAGGGCCAGAATAGAGCCAGTTATGGGCATACAGTTGGCTGAAATATGGCTATATCATGTGCCATAAGTAGCAACCAGATCCGGCCCACATGTGGACTGGGCAACCAAACTTTTGTTTTCTTGTGTATTATGGTAGTTATTGACAAACTCTAAATCTTCAAACTGCCTGAACAAGGTCCACTGAATGCCTCTGGGGTTATCCGCTGTGGGTTGGGACATGATCCAATCAATAGTGGGTAGGAGGAGAGAGGACGCCCACTCCAGACTAAACACTGAACCACTCAGAGAGGGTTTTACCCATGACAATACTGCAAGGTGTATGTAGATGATGATAGATTCATTTTATTTGTTGGATACACTTATCCACTTAATGTGTTATTTGCCAGACTTATATATAATAAATTTATATAAATGCAGTAAATAACATTCATATAGTTTGTTTTTCTCATTTTTTAAATGCTCATTGTATCCTCAGGTATAGCCCTTTAAATCTGAATGCACTGAGACCTGTAACTGGCAGGTAAGAACTTCAGTTTCTACAACTATTTTAATTTCCTGTAATATTTTAAAATCTAATTTTCCTCAGTATTTCCCTGAATCACTGCTGGTCATTCTGGATTAGAGCATCAGCTGTGTGTGTTGTTTCCTCCCCTGCTGCAGTATGAACATGCTGTTTCCTAATCTCTCTAAAATGAGCAGGGAGTGGATCTGACAGCTCTCTGTTTGCTAACTGACAGCCAATTAGCCCAGTTTCCACACGGAAATTAAACAGACGCTATTCTTGGATTTTGAATCGACATGACACGTTTCACTGTCGCACTGCTTAGAAAATTCTCTCTGTTTTATTTTAATTGCACTGCAACAAGAAGCCGATTTCTAATTAGAGTCTAAGTGGGTACAGAGAGTGTTTGTGCTGTAATATTTCTTAACATTAACAAAATTTAGTTTTTAAGAAACTAGCATAAAGGGTTTTGTGTTAGATATATGTGCTGTCAGACATTTTGATTTATTATTCACCAGACAAAGTTACTTCAGTTTTTGTAGTAGAGACATTTTAGCGGGTGTTCAGACTGTGCTGGTGGGGGTGTGCTGCTTCAGGTAATGGTGAGACATTGAAATCTAATCCAGGAAGTCCAGTTGGGGATTGGCGATTAAAGGCTTAACATGCACTAAAATACTTGTATAATACTTTGAGACCAGATTTTACAACTCTAGAAAGCTATGATTGCGACAACTATTTCATCTTTTAAAGTTCAGCGTTCTGGCAAAGTCCTCTCCATTGGCTCCCCCGCTGCATCAAAGTCCTTAAAGTAAGTAAAGTCAGGCCAGTTCCCAGTCAAGTTCCAAGTCGAGATGGGAAGTCGCCAGTCAAATGCAAAGTGAAGACTGCCAAGTCATAAGTCAAGTTCCAAGTCAAGACAGGCAAGTCCCCATTAAAATTCCAAGTGGAGACAACAAGTCTTAAGTCAATATGGGAAAAGTCCCCAGTCAAGTTTGAAGAGAAGACTAAAGTCATGATGGACAAAGTCCTGATTGAAGTCAAGTCAAGACAGGCAAGTCCTGCATCAAGTTCCAAGTCAAAATCGGCAACAGTCAAGTCCCACCTGAAGACCAACAAGTCTTGTGTCAAGTCCCAAGTAAATACCAATAAGTCCCAATTTCAGTCCTGGGTCAAGTTACCTGTCAAGACCTACAAGTTTGAGTAAAGACCCAAGACAAGTACACATTGAAAACCAATAAATCCCACTGGCACTGACCAAGAACATGGAACAACACTTTCCCATGATTGTCTGGAAGAGCAGTTTGTCCCAAATATTGTGTGAGCCTATCAGTACTGTCAGCCTGTCAGTTTGACTAAATACTGTATTTCTGTTTTCAGTTTATTTCTTTGGTGTGTTCAAGTGTTCCTGGGATAAACTATCGATACCCAGAGTAAGAGACTGTTGTTCCTCCACGCATTGAGTGTATAGGTGTAGCAATGTGTGGAGGAAGTTTGTTTATTTGATCTTTGATCTGTTGTTTGTTAAGTTGCTATGAAGACGCTCCTATTTGCATGTTGGCGTGACGGATAAATGAATGTCCTCCAATAAAAAGTCATTTCACAGCTCAATAAACTGATCTAACTGAGGCAATGCAGTGTGTGTTTGTGTGTCATCACCTTACACAGCTGATAACACAGGTACAAACAGCTTGCTGCTGGAAATGTGTCTGAGGAGCTAACGTGTTTTAGAATTCAATTCAATTCAATTCAATTTCATTTGTATAGCGCCAATTCACAAC
>NW_023339774.1:2245212-2253458 GCF_004916995.1 Morone saxatilis | reverse complement strand
GCTTGGAGCAAGGATCACAGCGCAAATTTGAACTATATCGATATTTGTTATATCGATATATCGCCCAGCCCTATGTATGTGTATTCTTTAGCCTAAATCTGCTCTTTTATAATGTTCCTGTATTTTTTTATTCACTGTACTGTGATTAATTAAAGTGTGTGTGATGAATAAATCTTTAACCTGAAATTCTGAATATGAAGCACCTGTCTGTTCCCTGAGAGAATGCTGAGTCTTGGCTCTGTGGTTGCTGGCACTGTCCCTACCAATTGTCATTTTATTTCTCAGTCTAGTTTCCTGCTTTCCTCCTGTCTGTCTGTCTGTCTGTCATATTCTCTACTTTCTTGTTTTGTTTTTCTTCAAAAAAACAGTTTTTCTTCTTATTAAACCCTGCAGGGTTTCTTTGTGCCACCCACTCTCACTATGTGCTTTGTTTTCCTTTTAACTTTTAGTTTCTTTTCTTATCTACAGTTCTTTTTGGGTAAATAAAGTGGATATGAAGACCTAACTTTCTTTTCTTTCTACCATTAAGGACCCAGTGCAGCTGGAAAAATTCCATCTGTAAATTCACTTTTACAGCATTATGAAGGTATGTTAGAGGTTTGAATGAATTAAATAATATTAGATATGTACTGTTTTTTCTAGGCCCAAGCAGAAAATTTGTTTCTCAGATGAAAGTTGTTCTGGTGAGGTCGCAGGTTCATAATGAGGCATGAAACCAGTTATAGAATTAATTTTCATGGGGTGTTAGTGATGGCCACCGTTGTAATGGATTGTGATAGGTCCTACTAGAGATGCTCTCAGACTGACATGTGAAAGTCATGACTGTGACTGATTGTGTAAGGAGACTGACAGGGAGAGAGACCTCCATGGTATACACAGAAAATACCAAAGAAAGTTAATACGGCACACATTGAATTGACATGCCACCTCGGAGCCAGTGCAGCATCCTTCAAAGAGCCAAACTCCTCTTCACTGGTTCATAGAGTTTTCCATCTTGAATAAATCAGGCTTAGACTCATGGAGGACAAACTGTGGAAACGATGCCTGCACCAAGACCTGTCCATCACCACTGACAGTAGTGTTGTGATGCCAAATTAGACAGAGGAACCTGGAAACGACCCTGGTTGATAAACTTGTCTTTCTCAGCAGTAGCCATAGATTTTCCCCTTCCTCAGTTGGGAGGCCAACAATATCATCAGACAAGAACATCAATATTGGACTGCAAAACCTTCTTCACATTCAACAGGTTTTCTCGTGTTCAGTAAAAAACAATTTGAAAATTCTCACTATCTACCAATGGCAAATATGCTGATGGAAAGATTATGTTCATGGTAAATAAACTATGGTTCAGTTAAAGACAAGGTCAGGAAACTACAACACTTGGTTGTGGTTTTACAGATTGTAAATCCCCCAGAGGCAAATTGTGATTTAGTGCTATATAAATAAAATCTGACTTGACTTGAAATACTCTCCAGTTGTGATATAACTGATGCTAGTAGGATTCCCGCTAACCTCTTTATTACGTTAACATAATTCTTGAAAATACAGTCACTTTTCACACTCATTGTCGCACAAAACTAGCATTAAACCACACTTATAGCTCAAATACTATTTTGGTCTGGTACTGCTGTGGTTTGGACACAAGCATATAGCTTAACCCTGGCAAAATACTTGATCCCAGGATTTCATGATCTCTTGAGTCCAGCTGCTTAGCAAGGCTACTGAAAATTGCCACTGGACATAATCATGTGTTGTGCATTTGTCAAACATGAAGTAATTCATGTTACATTTTATTCATGAAGTGGGAGGCATCCCAGGTGGTTATTATCCCTGACTACACTAAAGCAACTCGCGCTTTGCTGGAGCTGTTATGTCTGCTGCCAGACTTCTATAGCTAGTCCAGAATGCTGCTTTCCATCTGGTATCTGGTTTTCCCACACCATTATCATTCACTGGCTCCCTGTTGAAGCTCACATCTAGTTTAAGACTAAGTGCAAGCCTACAGGGTAATGAAGGACACTGCACCTTCCCCGGGTGACGTAGGGATTAAGACCATGAAATGCCAAAGTCCCCAGTTCAAGTCAAGCCAAGGACCTTTTTTGTATGTTGTTCCACATTCTTTTTCATTTCCTGTCTTCTTTCTACTCTTAATTTGGTAATAAAGGAAAACAAATACTGGACACTAAAATACAATTATACTAATAATACTAAACAAGCTTACAGTCCAGCACAACCATTCTGCTTATTTGTCTTTGGACAGTTAGCTGATCTTGGTCAAAGCTTTATTATGTGGTAAGTTATTGAACATGTAAAAGTTCCAACAAAACACTAAAAAAATGTAAATATATATTTATATTAATTTATATTATATGATAAAATATATATCTATATATATATTATGTATATGTATATAATATATGATTATATATATGAATGTATAAATAAATATTTAAAGAGTTTTTATTATATTATCCTATGTATACAGGTCAAACTATCATGTCTATATATTCGATGCTCTTCCTTTTGTATATTCTCATAATAATATTAAATTGATTCTATACATTGTTCAATAAAATGGGGTAGTATATATATAGTGTATCATCTATTAAATCTCGTACTCCCTTCTCCTCTGCTTAGTATATTTATTTAAATGAATTATTGTATACTGATTAATTTTTTATCTTTTTTTATTTTTTTATTTTTGTTTTTATTTATATAATGGTAGTCTTTTTTGTTTTTTTACTGAGTGGTGGGTAACCATACTCCTCCCCTCCTTCACCCCAGCTATCTGCCACCTAGTCCCTCCCGTGACAGCCCAGCGCGGCGGCTGCAGGCACCCTACGAGGTTGGTGGATTTTTTGCCTAATCGTACATACCCAGAGAGGTTAGCCGAGTAGCAGTGATTTGTGGCATCCAAATCGGCTGAATAAACAAAAATCTACAATCACTGGCCCTTCCTCATTCCTTATACCTCCGGAAAGATACTTTGGTTGTTGTACATGTCTCTTTGAAGTTGAACAAGTGTGTAACTAGCCTCTGTTTATTCAAGGTGGTCCGTGGAGATCTCCCTGACTTCCACTTGCCGGCTTTCAACCGCAGTACGTGATATGATGCAGCGAGGTAGTCCGGGTGGTGGGTTGTGACGGGAAGACGAGAAGATGTGAAATGTGAGTTGCCCCGAGAATGGAACACATTGCCCTTCATAAAACATTTTTTGTATGTTGCCTGGAGAAGTAAATTATTTTGCTGGGTGTAGTACGTGGAGTGGGTGGTGGGGTATTTGTGCGTACGGTTGTGATTCTACAAGAGGATCGTATCAGCTTCACAGGATAGATTCAGATTGGTTGAGCGACAATCAATGTGGGGTTGGTGTGTGCTCGCGAAACACCTACACCTTGGGTGGTCGTAGCAGCGGTTGATAGCTCTTTTCTGCAGACACATAAGGCTTGAGGGGCGTGGTTTGGTAGGCTCTTGATTACCCCCAGTACCCACACATCTGCAGTATAGCAGCACACGAGAGAGACGAATTAACAGAAGGGTGCTATATAGTCTTTGTGATTTAAAGGTATGTCTTGTTTTTCCTATGACTGCAATGCTCCTATGACAGTTTGCTTGTTATATTTTATATGATTTCTGCAGGATCTGTTACAGTGCGTCTATCATCACCGTTAGACTGTATGTTGTTTTGGTAGGATTACCAGACACACATTAATCCTTGTTTTGTGCCAGCGATTTGACATGAGTAAACCTGCGGTTTTGGATTTATATCAAAGAGCCATTGTCTTTTAATTTTTCCCATTGTCGAGTGTGATGTTCTTGCCGAAAGCTGCCTGGGGTAAATCCTGCCGCTGAACAGAACAAATATTGGAGGATCATCGGGCAAATAAAACAAAATTTCAATAGATTGTGAGACTGCTGCGGTGATAGTAGGGTTGTAGCTATTACAGAATGAATAATTGTTGGTCCTGAGATGACCAAAGCCCGCTGTGCGTGACGCCCAGTAAGACAGTATCCAGCATGGCTTGATTCATGCTCACCTGATCGGTCGAGGCAAACGGTTTGCCTGTTTTTTAGCTAGCGAGTTGTAAGCCAGTGCAGGCCACAACCCCCCTGGATGACGCATACGGCTTGCCAGTTGTATCGAGATTAGTCTGGGTTGGTAAGGGTCGTGATGGTGTCAGAAGGCTTGTTCTTTAAATCTAACGAACGATACGTCGCGCACTGGCGTACCTTTTGTGGCAATAAAGTTATTAATTTGCGTGTGCTACTATATCTATTAGTGCCATGTGATGTAGATCTGTTCCGTCTAAAGCCATATTAACTGTCATTTAGCAGTTTGTGCTTTTCAATGAATTTGTCTAGTGGTACCATGAATAGTTTTTCCGAGTATCTTGGAGAAATTGGGAAAGTAAGGAAACAGGTCTGTAGTTAGTGAAGTGGTGTCTATCCCCATTTTTATACAGAGGTATTACTTTTGCGACTTTCATCTTGTTAGGAAATTTGCCAGTTGAAAATGATAAATTACAGATGTGTGTTAGTGGTTTTACAATACCATCAATTACTTTCTTCACTATTTTCATGTCAATGTCATTCCAATCAGTAGATGTTTTGTTCTTACTATTTACAATTATCCAAAATTGTCCTTTTCTTCTATTGCTCCAAAACAGAAAAGAGAAGCTTGGATTAGCGTTCAACGTAATTTCCTCCTGATGCCTCTTCGGAGGGTCTCAGGGTCACTGATTTTTTCAGCCAAATTTGGTCCCACACTTGCAAAATACTTGTTAAAACCACCAACTACAGCAGCTATATTATTTATGTTTTTACCATTATCAGTGAAGTACTGAGGGTAACTGGAATTTCTAGATTGATTCCTGATAACCTTATTCAGTACAGTCCATATACCTTTAATGTTGTTTTTATAACTATCTAATATTTCATTATAGTATTCTTTTTTGCATGTCCTCATAATATTAGTTAATTTATTTTATATTTATATTTTTATATATCTCTTTTCTGCCTCTTTGGTTCTATGTCTTATGAAGTCCGTATATAAAGTATTTTTCTTTTTACAGGCATTTTGGAGCCCCTTTGTCAACCATGGTCTATCTGGATATTTTTGTTTACTTGTATATTGTCTTATGATACAATTTTTGTCATACAATGTTTTGAATGCTTTTAAGAAGAATGTTTCATATGCTTGGTCAGTGTCTTGTTCTTTATATACAACTGTCCAATCATGTGCTAATAATTCATTTCTAAATGCTTTCATAGACTCTTCTGTTCTTACTCGTTTGTATCTAATTGTATTAACATTATTATCCCTTTTATAATTATTGTCATAAATTGCAAATACTGCTAAATGGTCACTGATATCATTTATTAATAACCCACTCACTACATTATTGTTCATAACATTTGTAAATATATTATCTATTAGCGTAGCACCGTGACTTGAGATTCTGCTAGGCCTGGTGATTTTTGGGTATAAACTCATACTATACATTGAATTGATAAGCTCTTCTCTGTTGTGGCCCCAAAGTGGTGGTATGAACTCCCCACTTATACTCCCTTTTTTATTGCCTTTAATTGATAGTGACAGCAAAGGGGGAGGGAGAAAGGGGGGGCAACACACAACAATGGGCCACAGGCTGAAGTCGAACCCATGACCACTGCAACAAGGACCCAGCCTTGGTACATGGGGCGCTCCACCAGGCGAGCCATGCCTCACTAATACCCTTTTTACACCAAAATTAGTGAGTTTATGTAAAGACCTGCTAAAAAAGACAATTGACTTCAAAGTTTGCCTTTCTTGTTGCTTTATTCTGATGTGTTACAGATGGGTTAGTAAACAGTAGAGAGCAGCATTTGTTACTTGCCTTGGCCTGTGAGCAATGCCTCTTTGACTCTGCATTTTCAATATGTTGTGTATCACATTGTGTTTCATAGTGCCAGTAGCTTTGCACAACCAGACCTCCACAGCATTGTTTTAGCGCTGGCGAAAGTGCCAGCGACCTGTCTCCTTATTTCCTTTTCCCCTCGAATTGAAGAAGCTCTCTCTCCTCGCTGTCTTACTGCTGTGTTGCATCTTGAACAATACGATAACAAAATCGTCATTGTACATTCTTCCCACAGACTGTAAAAAAAACTATAAATAATGGAGAACTTAAACATATGTCAGCATCATGGGGCAAATAGTAATGAATTTCTTTCCTTTTCCATTGAAGATAAAAACCAGATGTCAGTGAGTTTTTTGTCCAGTGTAAAAGACATTTAAGTCACTGCCATCTTCCCCTGCAGGCTGAAAACCTACCTTTTCATACTAAACCTGAACTAAACTAAACTAAACTAAAACTATTATTAACACCTCATTTCTGAAAAAAGAAAAGGCAAAGATAAACAGAAAGCCCTAAAGACTTATACTGTAGCATTTTGAACACACTTTTAGTTCTTGAACACAGCATAATGTGACATCTGCCCTTTTGAGTATGTATGCACCTATTATATTATTTTTGGAAAAGCCTGACATACCCTGGAATTCAATCCATATTGGACCATTCTACATCTTACAATGTGTGGATATCCAGGTGGTAGATGGCTGTGTAGTACATCAGACTTTAAAGCAGGAGAATCGGATTTGCATCCCTTCACAGACCTACAGTTAAAGCTTACCTCTGTGTTAACCCCACCCACAATTTGTCTAACCTTAATCAACTGTATTAATGGCCTAAATTAACTAATGTTTATTTCCCATAACCCACATCTTTTCCTGACCTTTCATTTGCTAGTTGCCGTACAAAAATAATATAGAAAGTGAGAAATTTAAAACCTCAAAGTAAAACTTTGCTCACTTACTTAAATATCATTTAGGGATTTCTACAGAACACGGCAACTGGGTGTAAACTAAACCACAAGTTCAGTTTTATGGTATTAAGATTTTGTTGTACGTCACAGATTTAAATCGTTGAACCTTAAACTGCAGCTTGTGTAATGACAGCGCAACATCCCCATAAATAGTTATTGTTGTTTTTGTCAGTGTCACCAAAATGTGCTGCTTTTGTTTTCATTTGACACTGGAGATCTATCTGCTTAGTTCACACACATACACACACACACAAACACACAGTTTATGTCCCATTGTTTTGCTGATATAATTGTGTTGCTGTTGTGTTGCATTTTCAATTTAAAACAAAAACAAAAACAGGCGAGCTGGATGAATAATTCATTTACCATCTGTGTGTGTGTGTGTGTGTATGTGTTCGGGTGTTAATCCCTTCAGTTTTGCTACTGATTTCCTTCGTCAAGCGTGAGAGAGTAATTAATCAGATCTGAAATGAGATTCTGGAATTAAAACCATCAAGTGTGTGTGTGTGTGTCACTAGTTTAGCCCTAATGAATTCTGACAGGCAAATTATATCAGCTTCCTCCTCATCATCATTTCTCTGCTGCATCTCCTTTCTGTCTTTTCTCCCTGCTTCCCACTTTTCCTTTTTCTTTCTCTCTCATTATCTATATTATTTGACAAACCGACTGAATGTCAAACAGTCAGTTGATCGGGTTTTATTTGCTGCTGATGCTACATTTAAAGTTTTTTTAAAGGTCCAGTGTATAATATTTAGTGGCATCTAGTGGTGAGGTTGCAGATTGCAACCAACTGATAACCCTTCGCCTCACCATCTCCTTCCAAGCTTGTAGGAGAAACTATGGTGACAAAACTTGACAAAAACGTGAAAGGCCCTTTCTAGAGCCAGTGGTTTGTCCCTTCTGGGCTACTGTAGAAAATTGGCAGGCTCTGTGAATGAGGACCTGCTCCCTCTGTAGATATAAAGGGTCAATTTTTCAAAAACACAACAATGCTTATTTTCAGGTGATTATACACTAATGAAAATAGTGTTAATTAGGGTAACAAAAACTGACTAGTATCTTAGTAAACAATGTTAAAAAAATATTTTATTTAATTACCAATTGAGGCAGCCGTAGACTAGAAACTGCTGTGTTCTGCAAAGTAAAATTTGCAAAGTTCCCCATTGGAAAGAGCAGTCTGAGAATGAATGAGAACAGGCTGTGAAGTGTGTAGGAGAAACCACAGTGGCCGCAAAACTTGCAAAAAATGCGAACGACTCTCTCTACAGTGAGTGTTTGGTTTGTCCTTTCTGGGCTAATGTAGAAACATAGCGGTTCAACATGGCAGCCTCTTTGGAAAAGATTTCCTGTAGATTGAAAAAAACTTCTCATTCTAAGGTAACAAA